>NC_140179.1:85074169-85094169 GCF_963971535.1 Notolepis coatsorum | reverse complement strand
TCAGAAGAAGCTTCTATCCCCAGGCCATCAGGCTGCTCAACGAACAATAAACACTATGCAACAACCATCAAATGCACACAGCACACACATCCACACGCACACACTCACTTTAAACAAACAACACACTACAGCACCCACTCTCCACACTTTAGATCACCTAAACACACTTTATATTTATTGGTAAAGGATTTGCACTACAACTCGTACACCTTACTGTAAATTGTACCTAAATTGTACCTCATCCTATTTCTGCTTTGCACTATATAGTATTGTATATTAGTACATTGCATAGTATATTGTATGGTAACTCAGTTACTTCTATTCTGCATCGAACATTGTACATATGTCTATACTGAACACTGTGACCTCTATTTTTACTTCTATTTTACATGCTATACTATTTTATTTCATACTTATCTTGTCTAGTCTCTTGAGCGTAACAGTAAGAAGCATGTTGTATAAAAGTATTCTGTACTTCTGTATGACAACTATTAAAGAAACTAAAACTAAACTAAGAGTTTGTCTTAGAGCATGGAGATAGATTCTTTCGACGGTTAAGCTTAGGCACTCTTTCAAAGTTGGTTAAGGTTAGAGTTTGTCTTAGACTCAGAGCATGGCGATAGAACGCCAGGTGCTTTGCAGGCTGTTCGACGCGGAAATGGGCAAGTGGCCAATCAGATTTTTTTCAGGGGAAACACTGAGTTGTGTAGCATTCTAGCTGTGTAACATTCCAGCGGTTTGTAACATTGTAGCTGTGTAGCATTCTAGTTGTGTAGCATTCTAGCTCTGTGTTGCATTTTTATTGTGTAGCATTATATCTGTGTAGCATTCTAGCTGTGTGTAGCATTCTAGTTGTGTAACATGCTAGTTGTGTAGCATTCTAGCTGTGTGTTGCATTTTTGTTGTGTAACATTATATCTGTTTAGCATTCTAGCTGCTGTGTGTCATTATAGCTGCTGTGTATCATTATAGCTGCTGTGTATCATTATAGCTGCTGTGTGTCATTCTAGCTGCTGTGTGTCATTATATCTGCTGTGTGTCATTATAGCTGTGTGTCATTATAGCTGATGTGTGTCATTATAGCTGCTGTGTATCATTATAGCTGATGTGTATCATTATAGCTGTGTATCATTATAGCTGCTGTGTGTCATTATAGCTGCTGTGTGTCATTATAGCTGATGTGTATCATTATAGCTGTGTATCATTATAGCTGCTGTGTGTCATTATAGCTGCTGTGTATCATTATAGCTGCTGTGTATCATTATAGCTGCTGTGTGTCATTATAGCTGCTGTGTATCATTATAGCTGCTGTGTGTCATTATAGCTGCTGTGTATCATTATAGCTGCTGTGTGTCATTATAGCTGCTGTGTATCATTATATCTGCTGTGTGTCATTATAGCTGCTGTGTATCATTATAGCTGCTGTGTATCATTATAGCTGCTGTGTGTCATTATAGCTGCTGTGTATCATTATAGCTGTGTATCATTATAGCTGATGTGTGTCATTATAGCTGCTGTGTGTCATTATAGCTGCTGTGTATCATTATAGCTGTGTGTCATTATAGCTGCTGTGTATCATTATAGCTGATGTGTATCATTATAGCTGCTGTGTGTCATTATAGCTGCTGTGTGTCATTATAGCTGCTGTGTGTCATTATAGCTGCTGTGTATCATTATAGCTGCTGTGTGTCATTATAGCTGCTGTGTGTCATTATAGCTGCTGTGTGTCATTATATCTGCTGTGTGTCATTATAGCTGCTGTGTATCATTATATCTGCTGTGTGTCATTATATCTGCTGTGTGTCATTATAGCTGCTGTGTGTCATTATATCTGCTGTGTATCATTATAGCTGCTGTGTATCATTATGTCATTATAGCTGCTGTGTATCATTATGTCATTATATCTGCTGTGTATCATTATAGCTGTTGTGTGTCATTATATCTGCTGTGTATCATTATAGCTGCTGTGTATCATTATAGCTGCTGTGTGTCATTATATCTGCTGTGTATCATTATATCTGCTGTGTATCATTCTAGCTGTGTATCATTCTAGCTGTGTATAGCATTCTAGTTGTGTAACATGCTAGTTGTGTATCATTATGTGTAACATTATAGCTGTGTAACATTCTAGTTGTGTGTAACATTCTAGTTGTGTGTAACATTCTAGTTGTGTGTAACATTCTAGCTGTGTGTGACATTATAGCTGTGTGTGTAACATTCTAGTTGTGTATAGCATTCTAGCTGTGTGTAACATTATAGCTGTGTGTGTAACATTCTAGTTGTGTATAGCATTCTAGCTGTGTGTAACATTATAGCTGTGTGTGTAACATTCTAGTTGTGAGTGTAACATTCTAGTTGTGTGTAACATTCTAGTTGTGTGTAACATTCTAGCTGTGTGTAACATTATAGCTGTGTGTGTAACATTCTAGTTGTGTATAACATTCTAGCTGTGTGTAACATTATAGCTGTGTGTGTAACATTCTAGTTGTGTATAACATTCTAGCTGTGTGTAACATTATAGCTGTGTGTAACATTATAGCTGTGTGTGTAACATTCTAGTTGTGTATAACATTCTAGCTGTGTGTAACATTATAGCTGTGTGTGTAACATTCTAGCTGTGTGTAACATTCTAGCTGTGTGTAACATTATAGCTGTGTGTGTAACATTATAGCTGTGTGTGTAACATTCTAGTTGTGTATAGCATTCTAGCTGTGTGTAACATTATAGCTGTGTGTGTAACATTCTAGTTGTGTATAACATTCTAGCTGTGTGTAACATTATAGCTGTGTGTGTAACATTCTAGCTGTGTGTAACATTCTAGCTGTGTGTAACATTATAGCTGTGTGTGTAACATTATAGCTGTGTGTGTAACATTCTAGTTGTGTAACTGTGAAGAGAGACTGCAGTGCAGCCGTGATGAGCTCTCCAGATTCCAAAACTGTACAAGATGATATAAGACGCCCACAGGAAGAAGAGCCTTGTTTACTATGTAGCATTCTAGCCTGAGACTATAATATGAGCAGTACCTATTGTATGAAGGAGGTGGACAATATGCACATGATACAGACATGGATTTGTTCCATGGTCACAGATGCTGTACATTTTCTTACATGTACTTTTCTGAGTGGATCTTAGTATACAAGGCGAGCAATTCACTGCCTGCATCACGTGGGCAAGATACAATGGAACTATAACAGCTACTGTTTTGTGAGGGTTTGTTATTGGATCATTGTCTCTGAACTTGCAGTTTACAGCCGTCATAAAATGTATTTTGATTTTGTGAATAACGCTGACTAAGCGGATATTCAATACTAGTCGTCATGTTGCCTGTTATTGCTACGGAGGTCAAACGTTCTGCCATAATGTATTCACAATGGGAGCTCAGTTCACTGCTTCAAAACTAAAATTACGTCTGGGTCCTTTGTAACTCACCGTTTCATTCTGAAATGTATAATATAAGTGAATATAAAGCTATCAAATAATTTTTACGTAGGTAGGTACTGTAGAAGCTCAACAGAGCAATTATTTACATTCATAAACCGGGAATAACTATAGATAGAATAGAATAGAAATACTTGTATTATCCCGTGGGAAATTTGACACTGCAAATCGCTCAACATTTAAACATCTTGACAGAACAGGTCACAAATTAGAATAATAAAACGAATCAAATCAAGTTGCTTATGATAAGAGTAGAGTAAAATAGAATACAAATGGAATAAAATATACAGTAAATACATACAGTATTTATTTAATTTGACCATACTGATGGGGGTTTTGTCTGCAGCTAGTGCCCATATCAGATCGGGATCAATATAAAATATCGAACTGCACTAAGCCATTGGCATCCATTTTACCATAACAAAAAAAGTATAATGAAACATCATCAACGATCGCTGTTTAGACGTAACATTACGCTTGGTCATGGCTAATTCCTGTGAAGAGGACTGCTGAGCGGCTGGCAATGTCGAGCAAGAGTTGTTGGCTGATGCATGCAGACACAAGCAGTCCCTCCACAGGCGGTGCTGAATGAAAAGCCATGACACAGACACACAAGCTGACAGTTCAATGACCTACACTAACGTTAGCTGCTAATGTCAACTAAGCTGCTCCCAAAACAGTTAAACTAATCCTGGAGCTGCTCATAGTGGAGCAATTCTCTGGGCGAAGTTAGTTTCATATTAGCTCTAGCTCAAACAGTGAGGCATGGGAGGGGCTGCTGAGCGCAATTTGTTTGTCTCTCTCTCTCTCTCTCTCTCTCTCTCTCTCTCTCTCTCTCTCTCTCTCTCTCTCTCTCTCTCTCTCTCTCTCTCTCTCTCTATCTCTCTCTCTCTCTATCTCTCTCTCTCTCTCTTTCTCTCTCTCATTCATTCATCACCACCAGAGCATGTGAGCGGCGCGGAGCGGCCGAGAAATCCGCTCTTCGCTCTGGACGGCTTTAGTTCCGCTCTCAGTCTATCTGTATGTCGTGTGTGTCATATATGTTATGATGAATAGAAAATGGGGGACCCTGATGTAAACAAAACGAAAGTCTTTCTCTGGTCTGCATCCCCTTAACAATTGTATGTATTGAGCTGTACTGTACTGTACCCATTCTGCAATCTGTTAATAAAGTTTTCAATCAATCAATCACTCATTTGCTCGTGTTGATCCCCCCCCCCACGCCGTTCTACGCTCGCTCAGTGCTCACCTTCATTTGCGCATCAATCGCTCCGCGCTCCACTCAGATATGCCCTCTCAGCAGAAAGAAATTACGGGGGGAAAAAGAAAAGAAAGTGCTCTAATGCTTTCATGCTTGCTTGAATTTTGGGCAGATAAAAACATACAGCAACAACTGGACTATACCCACAAAAAAGATATTTATGGGCAATTTGGCGAGTTCAGACCTCAACCAAACAAGCATGTTGAGCCTCACGGCTCAGTGGATGAACACTTCGAGATGAAGCCACATTACAAGCCCAAGACTTTCCTGGCTCGCATTAGGCTTGCTATATCTATACATTGGTTTCTTGTTCGAATGCATTTATTTATAGACTGATGTATTTTTCTGCCACGAAAAATGGAGCCTCTAATAATTGCCCAAAACGTACGCTGTAAAAGATAAGCTAAAACGCATACAAAGCCACTTATTCTGAGATGATAATTCATGTATCTGGATAACCAATGCACGGATTTTGTCGAGGCAGGTAGCGTTATTTCAGAGCAGCCAATTGCCTGGTGCGCATGCGCTGTGACACCAATGGCGGAAATACACGGCTGGCTCTGTTAGTACCACTCGTTTTGTAACAATGATTTAAAATGTTTATTAGCAACTCCAAGCTTTCAGACCCCAGCGTTTCGCTGTGTTAAACCCATATTGTACGCTGGGTATCTTTGAAATTCATATCTGATATATTTTTGACCCACCCCCAGCTCAGAAGCAGCGCTTGGTACTTAATACGAGCCTGGTAGCGGCATAGCTGAGAGTGACTGCAGATACAAAAGCCGCTGGCTTGCAGATCGCAGTCACGTAAGGGGCTACACCAACCCCAAATACACCAACCCACCACATACTCATCTCCCCCTCCACCTTTTTTATGGTGGAGCTCTGGAATACATGACAAGTATCAAAGTTGAGGGAGATGTCCTCAAACATGCCTCTGTGGTTTGGGGGGGCCAACAATTAACATCTCAGTTTTATCTGCATTAAGGAGTAGAGAGTTTTGCGACATCCACTTTTTGACGGCAAGCAGGCAAGCCTCAAGATTTTGTAATTGGGAGGAATCATTTGGCTTAACCTCTTCCACCTGACGGGACCGGTACCGGTCCCGAAATGACATCTGGTCATAAATCAATATTTTTTAGACTGTTGTATAAAAGTTGCGATATTAATTTCAAACGTTTTCAAGTATTAACATCATAAACATGTCACAACAGCATGTAGAATGTATATTATCATCAATACGTTAGTTTAGCAATAGGTTGTCATTAGATAGATTTAACTTTTCGATTTGTTCAAGTCTATTCCGAGAGGGCAACCATTTTGGAAATTTTGAACCATGGGAATTGTAGTTTATTTGCGGCCATTTTGTAATAGACATCTCTAGCTGTCGATCAGTGTTGGATTTTTCAAAACGACACTTCCTGTAAATTTCTATGGGGTTCAAGGTTCAACGTTCTGTATGGATTATTTCAATAACTGTTAATATTCAGGATAATCCTACCACAAAAGGTAACGTTTTTGACAAAAATTGGAATGCAGTTAGTTTCTCCTCCCTATTGTTAGCATGTAGCAACAATTAGATCTGAAATTAGTTTCAAAATGGTTGGTGAAAATAAAATGGTGAAAATAAAAAAATACAGTAGATTTCATTATCTGTTCTAATGCACGCCTGGTGATACTAAATCCAAATTGAACTCTGGCATTTGAAAGATAATATATGTATGTGCGAATTGGCTATAATAAGGTAATTTATAAGCCTCCTATTCTATATTCTATAATAATGTTTCGGTATTTATAAGGTATTTGTAGATAATGAACTAATCATGAACAAACCATTTATATACATTCATAAATGATTATTAAATCATTTATAACTATATTTGTATACCATTTACAAAGTATTTATACCGCATTAGTGGATAATGAACTAATCATGAACAAACCATTTATATACATTCATTAATTATTATTAAATCATTTATAACTATATTTGTATAACATTTACAGATTAGTTCTACATTATTTATAATTCATTATCAACATTGTTTGTACTTGATTTGTTCATCATTAAATAATGTTGTTTAATGTGTAGTAACACATTTGTAGATGCTTTGAAAAATGGATATGAAAAAACGACTATAGTGTATCTCCATTTATTTTTCATGTTCAACAAATGATTTGTTAAGACATTCATAAAACATTTATAAATCATTTGCAGATGCTATCGTGGGGGCCAATCTAAAGTGAAGCATATTCATCATTAACAAGTGTCTAATACAAGGGCGGTCAGGTGGCGTAACGGAGATTGCGTTCGTCACCAACCACGGAGACGCTGCTCACAGCTCCGGGGTTGTCACCAGCTTGGCTGGCCGTTCACACTAATACAATTGGCAGTATTAGAGGGTGGGAGAAGCTGGCGGGGTGGGTCCGGGTCGTTGTAAACAGCGACTCCTACAGTTCGGTTGGGGCGCCTGCTAAGCGCGGATAGGATCTAAGGGCGGTAGTGTGATCCTTCCACACGTTACACGCTCTCAGTGAGAGTCCGCGCTGCCAGGTGAAAAGAAGCGGTTGATTGGCTAGACGTGTGTCGGAGGAAGCACGTGATAGCCTCCACTCTCCCAGACCGACTGTGGGGGGTAAGTGCGCAGCGACCAGGAAGGGGATTGGGAATTGGCATAACGACTAACATTGGGATGGGAGAAAATCCGAGGAAAAAGGAGGGGGAAAAAGATAAAAAAAATTAAAAAAAAAAGTGTCTAATACAGTTAATTATTTGTTTACTTTTTCATCACATGTTACAAATGTTGTAGGCAGCTTTAGGATACACCCTTCTTTGTGACATCAAACAGTGACAGAATTAGGACTAAAGATAAATGCAATTTTATTAACATAAAATACATGTGCATGACATATAGTGTAACATCGGGGGGCACTAGGACCCAGGAAGAGTATCTAGAGAGGAAGTCTCACGCGAGCGAGACTTGACGTCACATGTGTTGCCGTCTGTCTGTTTGAATGGAAGCACAAGTTATCCGTGCTGCGTCTATACTTTTGCTTTTAATAAGGTATGAGCAGGTTAAACACCTTTTTTTGTTGGTAAATCTATTCCATCATTTCCGACCTACAAACAACTCTTATATGTTGTGTGCTCAGTGCTCAGTATGTGATGACGACACGACACACAAGAGTAATAATTATTTGTGTCGTGTCATCATCACTGAGCACACAAATGTAACGTTAGCGACCACCACATCTACACGAACGTCTACACAACATATAATAGTTGTTTGTAGGTCGGAAATGCTTGATGTCACAAAGAAGGGTGTATCCGAAAGCTGCCTACAACCTTTGTAACATGTGATGAAAAAGTAAACAAATAATTAACTGTATTAGACACTTGTTAATGATGAATAGGCTTCATTTTAGATTGGCCCCCACGATAGCATCTGCAAATGATTTATAAATGTTTTATGAATGTCTTAACAAATCATTTGTTGAACATGAAAACATGATACACTATAGTCGTTTTTTCATATCCATTTTTCAAAGCATCTACAAATGTGTTACTACACATTAAACAACATTATTTAATGATGAACAAATCAAGTACAAACAATGTTGATAATGAGTTATAAATAATGTAGAACTAATCTGTAAATGTTATATAAATATAGTTATAAATGATTTAATAATAATTTATGAATGTATATAAATGGTTTTTTCATGATTAGTTCATTATCTACAAATACCTTATAAATGTATTATAACAGGGTGTTATTATAAAGTGCTACCAATGTTTCAAATTGCATTGGTCCGGATGGGAGAATTCAATACTGTATCTACATAACCTTCCGTTTAATCATCTTCCCTTTATTAATTTCCTTAGGTGTTTTTGTACACATGATCTCAAGAAGGTACTGAACGAGATCAGTGGCAGTTTTTAATGTTTGGTCATTATTACCATGGTGTTATTCACTGTCAATAATGCAAAGAAAAATCATAATTCATATTCTCCTTTGTTTCATCACAATTTAAGCAAGCCTAGTAATAGACACAATATTTCTGACACTGTGAATACATTCCCTGAGGCCCATAGATGTCCCTAGATACCAAGAATATGCAAATAGACCTTGTAGAAGTGGAGCAATATTCCATTTACCTAGGTATATATTTTAGGCGGATTTTCAGAAAATATTCCACGGGTGGAACAGGTTAATAGGTATATATAATTGGGTGTCATCAGCGTAAAAATAAAAGTTTATGCCAAATTTGCATATGATATTGCCGAAGGGTAGCATGTAAATCGAAAATAGCAAAGGGCCCAGAACAGAGCCTTGTGGGACACCGCATTGCACTGGGAGGGTCTCAGATGTTAAATCATTATAGACCACGCAGTGTGTTCTATCAGTTAAATACGATTTAAACCAAGCAAGTGCGTGACCCCGAATGCCAACATGATTCTCAAGCCGACCTAGAAAAATCGAATGATCGATAGTGTCAAAGGCTGCACTGAGATCAAGCAATAAGAGCACATAAGTCAGGTTTGAGTCAAGAGAGAGCAGTAAGTCATTTGTGACTTTGGTATTAAGCTGCTGCAATTCATTTCCATGTTAGAAAGGCTATTTCTCCTCTCTTCTCTCCTCTCCTATTCCCTTCCTTTCTCCTCTCATCTCTATTTCTCTCTCCTCTCTATCCTTCTCTCTCTCTCTCTCTCTCTCTCTCTCTCTCTCTCTCTCTCTCTCTCTCTCTCTATCTCTCTCTCTCTCTCTCTCTCTCTCTCGCTCTCTCTCTCTCGCTCTCTCTCTCTATCTACCTCTCTCGCCAAACGTTACACTATAAAATATTAATTGGATAGTTGATGATAATGAATATGTCACCTAATTACCTGAAATATTCTAAAATCATTAAGTCTGCTCTAAGCCATTCTCAATCTCTCTCGTGTGTGTGTGTGTGTGTGTGTGTGTGTGTGTGTGTGTGTGTGTGTGTGTGTGTGTGTGTGTGTGTGTGTGTGTGTGTGTGTGTGTGTGTGTGTGTGTGTGTGTGTGTGTGTGTGTGCGTGTGTGTGTGTGTGCGCGTGTGTGCATGTGTGCGCGTGTGTGTGTGTGTGTGTGTGTGTGTGTGTGTGTGTGTGTGTGTGTGTGTGTGTGTGTGTGTGTGTGTGTGTGTATGTGTGTGTGTGTATTAGTGATTTTGCCTAAAGCCAGGACTCAATAGTGTGAGTGTTTGACTTGCATTTGCCACTAGAATAGATGTGTGTGAACCGGAAAATGTTTTATTTAGGAGCACATGTTTGAGTTAACATGTGATGAGACATGTTTGAATGAACATGATGAAATATACTGACCAGAATAAACAGTATGACTCTGTGACTTGTTTTAACATGATGAAATATACTGACCAGAACAAACAGTATGACTCTGTGACTTGTTTTAACATGATGAAATATACTGACCAGAACAAACAGTATGACTCTGTGACTTGTTTTAACATGATGAAATATACTGACCAGAACAAACAGTATGACTCTGTGACTTGTTTTAACATGATGAAATATACTGACCAGAACAAACAGTATGACTCTGTGACTTGTTTTAACATGATGAAATATACTGACCAGAACAAACAGTACGACTCTGTGACTTGTTTTAACATGATGAAATATACTGACCAGAACAAACAGTATGACTCTGTGACTTGTTTTAACATGATGAAATATACTGACCAACAGTGGTATCTTTTGTTGACAATTATGTTGACAATAAGAAAATTATTAAATGATTCCGGCCTGATCCTCTAAGTCGGTGTTTCTAAAAGTGTGGGGCACGCCCCCCATGGGGGGTGCAGAGGCATGATACAATACTGAAGTATTGTTTTGACGTCTAGGGCTGCAGCGATGAGTCGACGTTGACGATGACATTTTGTTTTGATTTGAATATTCATGGCCGACGCATCGTATCGTTACTTATGTGCCGATGGTCAAAGTGCTAACATGCGCATAACATCTAACTAGTGCGCAATGGATGAATCTCGTACTAAATTACTTCTCTTAAACCACTGTTTGTGATTCTGCCTATAGCCGGGACTCAACAGTGCGAGTTTCACATTGCATTTGATTTGCAACTTTCGTTGTTGACGTCAACTCCAGCTGCGAGTGATGCATGGAAGGGACTGAGCCCGATAGCCTCTCTAAGGGCCCGCGTCCACCAATCTCACAAAAACACTGATAGTGCGCCGGCAGTGCTGGCATGAAGCGCATCTTGTAGATGACAGAAAGAAATCTACAGCCATCCTTTTATCGTTTTTTCTTGCCGCGGTTTTGCACATATTATAGCATATTTTAATAACTTTATTGTATATTAATTATATATATAGTTATTGCCTGACACCACAGTTCGCCCTTTGCTTTTTATTAGCTTTTTAGTAGTGTATTCATGTAGTTATTATTATTAGTGTATTTGTGTTTTGTCGCGAATCTCAATGGCCCGTCTCTTGTGGGACAGACAGCCAAGACAGGCAGGCAGCTCCGGTGTCAGGTTACAAACAGAGTGGTAGATATGAATGGCTGTGATTAGTTGTCTGAAAATGAGCTCAGCGCATCGCTCTGAAAGTTCAGAAAGTTTCAACTTTCGGCCGCACAAAAAAGCTGAAAAAAGAAGCCGACTGCAGCGCATTTCCTATAGGCGGCGCATGCGGCCGCATACGCCCTCTCCCCATTGGGATACATTGAAAAAAGACGCGTGCTGTCATAAATATGAGGCAGGTGGACGCGGGCCCTAACTCTCTCGCCCAAAATATTTTGGACCGCCAAAGGGGGAGTTTGGGAACCACTGACCTCGTTACCAGTTTTATCTCCTCTGTGAGATAAAGCCTGGTAAAGAACTACGGCCGAAAGTGTCTATGGGGTAGAATTTCCGGTGTATGTACTTCCCCTGGAAGCTGCCTCCGAACAGACGAAACTTTTCCCGAATCCTGTCGGCAAACAAGCTAGAACGTCCCGGTCATGTAGTAAATTATTCAGGCAAAGCCGTTGCAGTGGCTTAAACGAGGAAATATTGTGCACTTCACACATTTCTATAATTGTTTTGTCGAAACCGGAACGCCTGTAGCCTGTACTTCCTGTACTTCCGTTTAGACACTTTAGGAGGCATATCTTGTCCAGCCTAGAGAACCACTGACCTAAGTGGTTTACCTCTGTGTTGGTGACCAGGCCTGGGTAGAGTTTCAATCATGTTGATACCAGTTCCAATGCTGATACTAGTGATATGGGTGCAAAACGATTCTTATCTTCTATGCTTGTTATGAATTGAAGCCTCACAACCTCTTTTGTTCTTCAACATCATGCAACAGTCTTGTTCCCTGCAGGGGAACTTAGCCATTCCAGTCAGAACACTGATCCATGCCTGGAATTCACCCACATGTTGTTTACTTCAATCTATAAAACCTAGGGATGCTCGATATTGGCTTTTTTACCGATACCGATATACCGATATTGTCTAACTCTTCATTTCCGATACCGATATTAACCGATATCAACCGATACCGATATATGCAGGGTTTCCCCCCCCCCAAAAAAACTTAATAATTTCAGGTAATTAACATTACATATCTCTTGTTGTGGAATTAACACAACATTATGCATACTTTTGACAATAAATAAAATCAGAATTTGTTCTTACTTGCTTGCCTGGGTAAATAAAGGTTATATAAATGTAAAAGAAAAAGAAAAGAAAAATATATATATATATTTTTTTTTTGAAAACCCGATACCGATATTTTCCGATATCACATTTTAATGCCAATATCGGTCGATAATATCGGACATCCCTTATAAAACCCTTTCAATATCACATTCATCACCACCAACCATAAGTAAACCACACACACACACACACACACACACACACACACACACACACAATCATCTCCCTTCCACACACACACACACACACACACACACACACACACACACACACACACACACACACACACACACACACACACACACACACACACCCACACACATCTCCCCCTCCACACAGACACACACACACACACACACACACATCTCCCCCTCCACACAGACACACACACACACACACACAAACACACACATCCCCCTGGCAAACATTCATTCATCACCACCAACCCCAAATACACCAACCCACCACATACTCATCTCCCCCACCCCCCCCCCCCCCCCCACACACACACACACACACACACACACACACACACACACACACACACACACACACACACACACACACACACACACACACACACACACACACACACACACACACACACACACACACACACACACACACACACACACACACACACACACACACACACACACACACACACACACACACACACACACACACACACACACACACACACACACACACACACACACACACACACACACACACACACACACATCCCCCTGGCAAATTGTTCCCTTTGTGTGTCAAAGGCTCAAAGACTTTATTAAGCTGCTGCAATTCATTCCGTGTTACCCCCCTACACACACTCTCTCTCTCTCTCTCTCTCTCTCTCTCTCTCTCTCTCTCTCTCTCTCTCTCTCTCTCTCTCTCTCTCTCTCTCTCTCTCTCTCTCTCTCTCTCTCTCTCTCTCTCTCTCTCTCTCTCTCTCTCTCTCTCTCTCTCTCTCTCTCTCTCTCTCTCTCTCTCTCTCTCACACACACACATACACACATTCAGGGTGTAATGCAATATTGATCTCTGGCATCATTCACCTGAACACTAGCTTAGTGACGATCACAGACAGGGGGGTTGAATGGAGCGAGCAGCTGTTCTAACCTTTACATCTTTACATGGAAGGACTTTAGATCTTCTCTTGACTTCGTCACAAAGTGTTGGGCTGCTTTTTCTGACGCCATGCCGGGGCTAATAGCTCTGAAACACAGTTTGCTATTCACAGAGGAGGTGCAACGGGTGAAATGAGGTGGTTACTGCGTTCCATCAGCATTGCTATTTGCGCGTATTTAAATGAGGTAATATGGGCGGAACATGTTCCCCTTTCTATGCAAATAAGCCTCGTCCAAAAACATTCCCAATTCACAACGGCCAGTGCAAATTGCACCACAGAGTTAAAGTGACGCTCCTAACATCTTCAGAGATCTGGTGGTAACTAAGCGCAAAGCTCTAAAGGGCACTGACTAAGCACATCTATGAAGGGGCATCATTGCCAGCGTCACTGCCAGCGTCACAGGTGATCATGGCAGCAGGCGTGCCCAGTGAAAGAATATTTAGAAGGAGAATATCACTTTTTGATTTAAGTGAGACCGAAATCATCCGGAGACACAGGTTGCCAGCTCAAGCAATTCTTGATCTACTGGATGAAATCAAGGATGATATTGAGCCAGCCACCCAGAGATCCCATGCAATCTTATTTATTATTTAAATATTGTTATTTAACATTGTCGGCTTTCCCAATGTTGTCGGTATTGGTGGATTGATGTTGAAACAAGATTTAGATTTTGCATCATGCTGCAATTTTTATTTGTGTTATGCATTGCTCTTGCATTTTATTATTATTATTATTGACTGCACTCACGTTCCAATTGTACCACCAAGTGAAAACGAACATGTTTTTAGAAATAGGAAGCAAACTTATTCAATCAACACAGGTAGTGTGCAACGCCAGTAATATAATAAGGAATGTGGTTGAATCAGGCTCACATCAGAACCCGCACAATTATGCTCCAGAATAAACTTAAAATTGATAACGTTTCGTTTGGTCCATGAGGAGTAGACGGTGGGAAACACAGCCAATGAAAAGTTTATTCTGGAGTATATGATAATGCAGGTTCTATTATCTTAACTAAACATTAAATACAACTTTCTCACTCAAAATATTAGTAAATTAGAAAATATATTCACTGGCACAGATTCAGATTCCTTTATTTAGCCATTTGTGTAAACACATAAGTAATTGTTGCGGCATTACATGATTTTTTTTTCTTTTCACAATAACAATAACAGAAACAGGACAAAAACAGTGCAGTGGAGGATTAATAATTTGAATAAATATATATAAATAAATATATACATATAAAGTGTAAAGTGTAAAGTGCAGAGTTCCAGGTAGACCAGTGCAGCATTTTGTCAGTGTCACTTGGGGGCGGGGGGTTGAGTCATTGATTGATCAGCCTGGCAGCTGAGGGGAAAAGCTCAGTCTGTGTCGGGCTTTCACAGCCTTCGTATCCGCAACCTTCTCCCAGAGGGGAGCAAGGTGAAGATTCAAGAGTTTTCAAGAGTTTTATTCATCACATACATACCAGGGCTTAGAGTGAAATGCAGAAGAGGCCATGGCCGGGGTGGGAGGGGTCGGCCATGATCTTCTTTGCTCTCTTCAGCGCCCCCTGGAGTCGAGCAGGGACCTGAGGGAGGGCAGGGAACAGCCGATCACCCTCTCCGCAGAGCGAATCACCCACTGCAGCTTGGCGGGGAACCAGGAGATGATGGAGTGGATGGGGATGGATTCAATCATGGCCGTGTAGAATTGGGCCATCATGGTCCTCGGCAGTCTGAACTTCTTCAGCTGCTGGAGGAAGAACATCCTCTTCTGGGCCTTTTTCCGCAGGGCCATGGTGTTAAGCTCCCACTTCAGATCCTGGGAGATGGTCATGCCTAGAAAGCAGCATGACTCCACGGAGGCCACCTGGGTGCCTCCCAGCATGATGGAAGGGGGCGTGGCTGCTTTCCTCCGGAAATCCACCATCTCCACTGTTTTTAGAGCATTGAGCTCCAGGTTGTTGCAGCTGCACCGGCTCTGCAGCCTCTCGATCTCCCTCCTGTAGGCCGACTCGTCCCCCCTGGAGATGAGACCCACCAGGGTGGTGTAGTCAGCGAATTTTAGGATGCTTGACCGAGGGGTGGAGAGAAACGCAGCTGTTGGTGTAAAGGGAGAACAGTAGTGGGGACAGGACGCAGCCCTGCGGAGAACCGGTGCTGGTGGACCTAGAGCTGGAAATGCTCTTCTCCAGCTTCACCCGCTGAGACCTGTTGGACAGGAAGTCGGTAATCCCCCTGAGAGTGGAGGCCGGCACCTGCAGCAGGGATAGCTGGTGCTCCAGGATGGGTCCATATACAGGATCCTGACGTAGTTGCCCGCATAGTCCAGATGTGCCAGCGTATAGTGCAGAGCCATGTTTACAGCGTCCTCCGTGGGTCTGTTGGCTCTGTACACGATCTAAATAAATGTATCTATCTAATAAATGTATCTATGTTCCAGTTTTATGTACTGTAGAGCTTAATACACTCTGTACCGATCACAAATACCAGCAACCTGGCTGTGTGGCAATAAAGGAATCTTGTATCTTGTTAAAGATCTTCCTACAGCGGAGAGGGACACACACCTCCTCGCCGAGGCTGAGGAATGATGTCACAGTGTCTGTGTACATTCATCCAGGTTGTTTCCAGCCTCAGGCCCCGCCCACTCGACAAAGTCATGGTCGCGGCCTGCCCTCTCCTACCAGGCGCGGAGATGCTCGCACGCCTCACTGGACCACACTACATGATCACCTGAACAGACACCAGATAAAACACCCGGACGCGGCGATGATAGTGGCTGGCGATTTCAACCAGGCGAACCTGAAGAAAGTGATGCCGTCCTTTTTTCAGCACATCGCCTGCTCCACGAGAGGGAGGAACACACTCGATCACTGTTATTCCCCGTTCAGAGCTGGCTACAAGGCGGTGGCAGCTCCGCCATTAACGGGGTCTTCAAGCTCGAGCGATCACGACTCCATCTTGCTATTCCCCGCCTACAAACAAAGATCACGTGACGCCGTCGTGTCACGTGAGACAAAGAAGTGGACTGACGAATCAGAGGCCACGCTCCAGGACGTGTTAGCAGACACGGATTGGGATATGTTCCAAGGCAGCGCCAGTGACGTCAGCGAGCTCGCAGACACAGTGGTGAGCTATATAACAACAATAGCTGATGGTATTGTCCCCACGAAAAAGGTGCAGGTTTTCCCAAACCAGAAACCGTGGGTGGACAGTACTATCAGAGCAGCTCTGAACTCTCGCACCACCGCTTACAACCTGGGCAGAGAGTCAGGAAACATGGAGGTGTATAAGGCTTCAGTCTATACTCTACGCAAGGCTGTTAAACTTGCTAAGAGGACATATGCTGACAAACTGGAGACACAAATGGCACAAAACGACACAAGAGGCTTATGGCGGGGACTGAAGACAAGAACTGACTACAAAGTCAGCGCCCCCTCAATGGGGAGCGACGACGCCTCCCTCGCGGACAAGCTCAACTCTTTCTACGCTCGGTTTGGTGTAGACAGTGGCGCTGCTAGCTCTCCAGCTAGTGACGTCACTGGCGCGCCGGCTGTTGTGGAGGGGGGGGGGGGCAACCGCGGGGCGGGGACGCTCTCTCGTTGTCGGAACACAGTGTGAGAAGAGCATTTATGCAGGTGAACACCAGGAAGGCTGCTGGCCCAGATGGTATAACAGGACGCATACTTAAGTCCTGTGCCAACCAGCTAGCCCCAGTGTTCACCGCCATATTTAATCAATCCCTGGCGGAGTCAGTGGTCCCTGCCTGCTTCAAGATGTCTACCATCATCCCTGTACCGAAGAAACCCTCCTCAACATGTCCAAATGACTACAGACCGGTGGCACTCACCTCTGTGGTCATGAAATGTTTCGAGAGGCTGGTCAAGGACCACATTTGTGCCTCCCTCCCCAGTGATATGGACCCTATGCAATTTGCATACAGGACAACCAGGTCCACTGACGACGCGGTCTCCCAGGTACTGCACAGCACCCTCTCTCACCTTGACCGTCAGAAGGGGGGCTATGCGAGACTGTTGTTCATTGACTACAGCTCAGCGTTCAACACCATAGTCCCCACCAGACTGGTGGACAAGCTGATCGAGCTGGGTCTGAGCTCCGCCCTGAGCGCCTGGGTACTGGACTTTCTGAGCGAAAGACCCCAGGCGGTCAGGGTGGGGGGTCAGACCTCCAACACCATCACCCTGAGCATCGGGTCCCCCCAGGGCTGTGTTCTGAGCCCCCTGCTGTACTCACTCTACACACACGATTGTGTGGCCAAGTTCAGCTCCAACTCCATAGTGAAGTTCGCAGACGACACGGTGGTGGTGGGGCTGATCTCGGACAACGACGAGAAGGCCTACCGGGAGGAGGTTGAGGTACTGGAACGCTGGTGTCAGGACAACAGCCTGCTCCTGAACATTGGTAAAACCAAGGAGCTGATCGTGGATTATAGGAGAGGACAGCAGGAGACACACACACCACTGAGGATTAACGGGGCTACCGTGGACAGGGTGAGCAGCTTTAAGTACCTGGGGGTCCACATCTCAGAGGATCTGACATGGTCAACACACATAGACACAGTAGTAAAGAAGGCAAAGCAGCGCCTCTACCACCTGAGACAGTTAAGGAAGTTCAGAGTATCGGGGAATATACTCCAGTCCTTCTACTCAGGAGCTGTAGAGAGCATCTTGACCGGAAACATCACTGCCTGGTATGGAAACAGCACGGCACAGGACAAGAAGGCCCTACAGAGAGTGGTGCGCTCAGCCGAGCGTACCACGGGTATTGCACTACCTCCCCTGCAGGTTCTATACAACAAGAGGTGCAAATCCAGAGCCATGAAAGACCCCCACCACCCCAATAACAGCCTGTTCCAGCTGCTGAGGTCAGGCAGACGCCTGCGAACCCCAGCTACTAGGACAGAGAGGCTTAGGCTCAGCTTCTTCCCCCAGGCCATCAGAGCATTGAACAATGAACATTGAGTGCCACAGAACACTGAACTATCCACACACAAGCACACATGAGCACACACATGACACGCACGCTGTGCACTAGCAGCCACTTTAACACTTTAACATGAGCGGGCACACACTCATGCCGCACTCACCCACACTTATTGCCAAAAGGAAAGGCCACTTTAAATTAGTATAGCAACAGTAACAGTGTATTGCACTACCAAAGCTACCTAGCATGTCCTATATGCTCTGTAAATAACTATGTACAGATACCGAGATGTCACACCATGTTACCTGTTACCTGTTATTGCACAATGTTGTTTTTATTGGATTCTATTATATGTTGTACCACTGTATTGCACATCGTTGCGGGCAAGACCACCCGCATTTCATTGTATACTTGTATGCCGTGACAAATAAAACTCTTGACTTGACTTGACTTGACTTGAAGTGCCGCACTACAGGTTTGGATAGTTTTAATCTCCTCACCTGTAGCGAGGGATCAGGTGGATGAGATGGTGATCACTGTTGCGCAGCACGGGGGACAGAATGGTAAGCCTGCCGCATTGTACAGTAGCAGTGATCCAGAGTGTTCACTCCCCGAGTTGGGCACGTGACTTGCTGCCTGTATTTGGGAGGTGACCGCCTCAGATGAGCCTGGTTAAAAAAAAAACAATACAACAACAAAACTGTCCCGGGTGGTTTCGTTCAGCGTTCGTCAGCCGCTCGGTCCAGCGTGTCTAGCGCTGCGGTCACGTCAACGTCAGGAGGAATGTAAACGCAGACGTGGACGTACGAGTTGAACACACGGGGGGAGTAGAATGGACGACGGAGGATGAAGAGGGATTTGATGGCAGTTGAACACCCGAAGCAGAAGCTCTTCTTTTGTATAGGACGTTAGACAGGACACAGATACAGCACAGAACAAACAAAACACAACACACTGTAGTAACTCCAACGCAGCCGTGGGCGGTGCCATCTTCGGTATATACTGTACACCACAGTCAGTAACATAATTTATTTAAAACCCTAGTACCATCCTCTATTTAAAACCCTGGTAACATCCTCTATTTAAAATATGGGTAACATCCTCTATATTTAAAGAGAGGCATCTCATCCAGGCAGGGATGTCTTACCTGACTATTCTATGGTCTGAGACATTAGAATATCTCCAGAATTATTACGTCAAATTAATTAATTCCAGGCCTATTAGGCTTATTAAAACTAAAAACCTGAAACTAAGCTTTTAAACAAGCCCTAACTCAGTATGTGTGTGTGTGTGTGTGCATGCGTGTGTGTGTGTGTGTGTGTGCGTGCGTGCGTGTGTGTGTGTGTGCATGCGTGTGTGTGTGTGTGTGTGTGTGTGTGTGTGTGTGTGTGTGTGTGTGTGTGTGTGTGTGTGTGTGTGTGTGTGTGTGTGTGTGTGTGTGTGTGTGTGTGCGTGCGTGCATGCGTGTGTGTGTGTGTGTGTGTGTGTGTGTGTGTGTGTGTGTGTGTGTGTGTGTGTGTGTGTGTGTGTGTGTG
>NC_140179.1:85026669-85069169 GCF_963971535.1 Notolepis coatsorum | reverse complement strand
ATTTTTATTATTTGTATTACTGAAAACTGTAAGCAGAGAGCCTATTGGGATGCTAGATCCTAATGTGAAACACTGTGATTTACCATACCTTGCTACCTGTCTATCGTTTTTATGCTCGCTTGTGCCTGTATTTTTTACTGTTGTGAAGCACTTTGAACTGCAACCTCTGTATGAAAAGTGCTATACAAATAAAGTTATTATTATTAAACTGATACCACTATTAAACTGATACCACTATTATACTGATACCACTATTATACTGATGCCACTATTATACTGATACCACTATTATACTGATACCACTATTATACTGATGCCACTATTATACTGATACCACTATTATACTGATGCCACTATTATACTGATACCACTATTATACTGATGCCACTAATATACTGATGCCACTATTATACTGATACCACTATTATACTGATACCACTATTATACTGATGCCACTATTATACTGATACCACTATTATACTGATGCCACTATTATACTGATACCACTATTATACTGATACCACTATTATACTGATACCACTATTATACTGATACCACTATTATACTGATGCCACTATTATACTGATACCACTATTATACTGATACCACTATTATACTGATACCACTATTATACTGATACCACTATTATACTGATGCCACTATTATACTGATACCACTATTATACTGATACCACTATTATACTGATGCCACTATTATACTCATACCACTATTATACTGCTGACACTGATTCCAAGTACTAAACTTTCTGTATATTCAGATCCAATCTATCTATTTTACTGAACAGTATAGACTTAGACCATCAGTTTAACTGAACATTATATGTCTCACTTGTCATTGTGGTGTTATTATTATTGATACAGTAACATGTGTCTCACCTGTCAATGGAGTATTATTATTGATAGAGTAATATATGTCTCACCTCTCAGTGTGTTATTATTATTGATAGAGTAATATATGTCTCACCTCTCAGTGTTATTATTATTGATAGAGTAATATATGTCTCACCTCTCAGTGTTATTATTATCGATAGAGTAATATATCTCACCTGTCAACGTGTTATTATTATTGATAGTGTGAAGGCTGGGTAAGGACTGCATGCTGCCCAACGAGGGGGCGTGCCGAACATTCTACCTCACGCACATGTGAGTGGTTGGCAATCAGCTCGTAGGGAGACTACTAGTACTGCTGGTTGTCTTCCACTCATGGCGAGGTCGTTCTGTACTCTACCATCCACCGTCGTTCCCTGGAGTGGGACATCGTCTTCGCTCTCTATACTTCCGCAGGAGGATCCCTATGTTCCCACTCCAGATGTCGTGCCATTCTGTATGCTACCATCTACCGCCGCGTCTCTGGGGTGAGACGTCGTGCCAGCTACTGCCCTAATCCCTCTTCATGGACCTCGTTCCTGGGGTGAGGCCTCGTCATCGTTCTCTATTGTTCCACGGGAGGATGCCCGTGTTCTCACTCCGTTCCCCTTGGACGCCCTGTTTGCTGCGTTGCCCGTCGGCAGCGTTCTGGTGAGTCAGTACGAGACCAGACTCCGAACCTTCGTTTTCATTCATGGACTCAAAAAGATTTCCTGTGTACTTTTTGTTCGCCCTTTAAAGGGACAGTGCTGCATTTTTTGTGTTCTTGGACTCTAGTGTATGTTCACCCTTAAAGGGTCAGTGCCGCTTTTTTGTGTATAAATAAATCATGCCCTTGTTTTGGCTAACTCTGAATACCTGTCTGTGTCGTGCTATTGGGGTCGCTTTACAAAACCATAACACATATAATATATCTCACCTGTCAACATGTTATTATTATTGATAGAGTAATATATCTCAGCAGTCAACGTGTTATTATTATTGATAGAGTAATATATGTCTCACATCACATGTCATTGTGTTATTATTATTGATAGAGTAATATATATATATATATCACCTGTCCAGAAGACCAGACTATTTCTTATTTATATATTTGTTTACCTTTTATTTGTATATATTTTATTGTCATTTATATTACTCTGCCTATACCTCCCCTCCCCTCATCTCTGGGAGGATTTTAACAATAAACAAGATCAGAGAGGGTTTGACCCATATACTCTATATCAAAGCCTGATACCCAAACATATGCACACACGTGCATATTTGCCTATATTTTCTTATAAAACATTTACCAAAAGATGATAATAATAACAGCCTACATTGAATAAAACAATGTGTTTTATTATCATTGTTTTCAAATAAAAGTATTTCCTTTATCTTCAGTCTTCAGTACCCCCCCCCCCCCCCCCCCCACCCACCCTCCACTATTCAGTATGTTTTGCCATCCGGTGTCATGCTTGTAATGAGCATTGATTACCTGTTTCCTAATCATTGGAGACAACTATACACACAGGGGCATCTGTGTGTGTATGATATTCTACAGACAGCTCAACCTTCCCACTGGGGCAGGAGGTATTTAATGAATTAAGTGTCTTGTTAGTTAATGATGATCATTTTTCCCTACAGGGTTTCAAAGTGGACTTCAGTCTATCAAACAAAGGTACAAATACTCTGAGCTTAACCCGTTCACTGCCACACGACAGAAGGTTAACCCTTTACTATCACATAGCCAACGGTCTTTTTGTGTGGCAGTGAAAGGGTTAACCGTCTGTGAATTGTCCCAGTGAAAGGGTTAACCGTTTGGTAGTGCTGCGGTGAAAGGCTCAAGCAGGATGACTGACGCCAAATAAGAAATATCTATAACTATTAGGGATGCTAGATATTGGCTTTTTTACCAATACCGATATACCGATATTGTCCAACTCTTAATTTCCGATACCGATATCAACCGATATCAACCGATACCGATATATGCAGGGTTTCCCCCCCAAAAAATTGAATAATTTCAGGTAATTAACATTACATATCTCTTGTTGTGGAATTAACACAACATTATGCATACTTTTGACAATAAATAAAATCAGAATTTGTTCTTACTTGCTTGCCTGGGTAAATAAAGGTTATAGAAATGTAAAAAATAAAATAAAATAAAATAAAATTTGAAAACCAATACCGATTTTTTCCGATATCACATTTGAATGCCGATATCGGCCGATAATATCGGTAGGCCGATAATATCGGACATTCCTAATAACTATATATCAATATGTTTATTTCATTTTTATTTGTTCCATTCATGGCAATGCACAGTTCTTACTCAAAACAATAAATACACAATATATAGATGGTCTGTCGATTACAAATATTTAACAAAAAAAGAAGGAAAATAGTCACACGGAAAGCTGTTACCCCTTAACTTCATACAGTCTAAATATCTTTCTTTATAGATTTTATTGAACCGAAATATTGTTTGTACAACTCTTTAAATCATTCTGTAGATAATTCCACAGTTCTATGCCACGTACTGAAATATAAATCTGCTTTAAAGTAGTCTGTGCATCTGATGCTTAAAATTACATTTCCTTCTATGGTTCTCAAGCTAAAAACAAACAACTTTCTGGCAATGCTCTGCTTTTTTCCCTTTACATAATTTCTTATTTTTTTTAATGTTTTTGCTAAATTTGTATTGGTTTTTACTACCGGGCAGTCCGGTAGAGAGAGAGAGAGAAGGAAGGGGAGATAGACGGGGGAGGACAGTCGACAAGGGTCGCCGGGTCCGGGAGTCGAACCCGGGACGGCCGTGTTGCGACACAGCGCATTACATGGTTCGCCACTCGGGCGCCCCATCCCCTTTACATAATTAATAATATATGTAACTCAACTAAATATGTATTAGTCCAGACTTAGTGTGTTCTGGTGTGTTCTGTTGAATCCACTTCATGAACAATTCATACTGCTCTTTTCTGTGATATTCCAATGGCTTTATGTTGTCCATGTATGTGTTGCCCCACACTTCTACACAGTAACTGTGAGCAATACTGAATTTGCATTGCCTTGTGATCTAACACATACTTTGCTTTGTTCAAAACAAAAATACTCTTAGACACCTTTGTTTTTACATATTTTACATACATATTTTGTCAAATTGTCATCCACTATTACACCCAAACATCTAAATTCAATTAAACGTTCTATATAAATTCCATCTATCGACAGCAAAACCTTTTCATACATACATAAAAATAAAAAGGATTGCAAAGTGGACAAAGTGGAAAGAGGGAGGGAGAGGGATGGATGAATTACAGATGAATTTGGCAGAATGTCAGCTGGTGACAGTAATAGAAAGACATAATTGGCAGAAAAAGTCAAAATTGGAAATAGAAGTTTACTGCAGCAGAACACACACACAGATATATGCACACACACCCACACATATATATATACTCAAATGTCAAAGACAAAGACATTCCATCTCTCCTAATGTATGCATAAGCACACACTCACACATATATTCTCTCTCTCTCTCTCTCTCTCTCTCTCTCTCTCTCTCTCTCTCTCTCTCTCTCTCTCTCTCTCTCTCTCTCTCTCACACATACGCACACAAAAACATATACTACTAACACAAACACATATACTCACACACATACTCACACACACACACATGAACTCTCTCTCACACTCACACATACACACACACACCCTAAATGTCAAAGTATCTGTCATGACACACACACACCCACACACCCACACACACACACCCACACACAACTGACAGGCTGGTGTACTCAATGTTTTTTTGAAACCTTGACCTTTATTTATCATCCACCTGCTGATAGACACACACACACACACACACACACACACACACACACACACACACACACACACACACACACACACACACACACACACACACACACACACACACACACACACACACACACACACACACACACACACACACACACACACACACACACACACACACACACACACACACACAGTTGTTGCACCTGCCACTGTATAGCTTAGGCTAAAATGGACCCATGTCACACATAAGGTGTTGGATACACAAACACACACAATGTTGTGCTGTTGCTACAAGATGCCAATGTCATGTTGTTCAGCAGTAATCAGAAAGTGTGAAAACGGAGCCGACGGATGGATAAAAGAAACATCAGATCCCAGGTCTGTTACAGAGACTGAATAACGGACAGATAAAACAAACAGCAGATCCCAGGTCTGTTACATGGGGGTGATTCTCATGAAATCTTGATTTCAAAATTTCAAACATAATTTTTTTTAACAAACTTGCATCAACAAATTTCCTTTTCAAGCACTATAAGCCAGGTCTAGAGTATATGTGAATAATAATTAGAAAATATTTATTTACAATTTAACACCTTTTTGAACACATTTTCCAAAATAAGTCCTTCAAATTCGCATTACCGCAACAGTCTTAAAACTTCAAGACAATAAGAAAAGTGTAAACATTTTCACAGTTTTAAGAATTGATTATTAACAGTCATAGACACATACCTGAAACTATGAAATAATATATATTTTTAAATAATCATTTTTAGAATAGTTTGTCATATTACTCTCATTACCGCAACACCTTCTGCAGTCGACAACCTAATTTTTGTGATATTTCATGGAAACCTGAATTTGTCTTAAAATGTCATTGTAAACATGAAAGCACATAACAAATAGATCATGGACATGTCTTTAGAATCAAATTATAATTGTTCACTAAATTAAATAAACATTAAATTAACAGCTGTTGTGGTAATGATACATGGGTTTCGGAAATGAGATTAATGATTTCGGTAATGATAATAAGTATGCTAAGTGTTGCCAGACACAACTCGAGGCTTAAGAGCAAGGCTGTTGGTTATTCAAAGCAAACCACTTGGTGTGTCTGATTAGCCACAAACACCAAAGCAGAAAATTGGAAAGTTTCACCGCACCATTTGGCTACAAATCGACTTTAAACAGGACATTTTGGTCCATAAGGAATGAATGGGAGAACATTCTAGAACATTTGTGATGTCACAGTATGATGTCATAATAGACATTCTAGAACATTTGTGTCACAGTATGCTGTCATAATAGGACATTCTAGAACATTTGTGATGTCACAGTATGATGTCATAATAGACATTCTAGAACATTTGTGGTGTCACAGTATGCATTTGTGATGTCACAGTATGATGTCATAATAGAACATTCTAGAACATTTGTGATGTCACAGTATGATGTCATAATAGAGGCATCACCCACACTTTCACAATTTCCCTGCGCGGAATTGACTAGTTTTACTTGCATCCCAAAATTTAGGTAACACAACAAATTACATAATTATGAAAACCTCAAATTTACTGTCTTATTTGTCAAGTTAACACAGTGAACCTTTTTAATGAGAGATTATTTCAGGGCTTGCCAACTCTCACTGACTGCAGTGACTGGATGCTTTCATAAAATTGCAACTTAAGGCATTTGCATATCCTGTCAATCAAATAAAAAAAAATGCATTTGTTCAGCTCAACTCACAACTTTATTCTGTTTAACAACATTCTGTTTAAAAATACAATAAGATGCAATCAATATACAGAAATAACAAAAACAAACAAAACCTTTTTCATAGAACAATCACTGGTTCAGGTCATATACTTCAAAAAGTGCTATAAATACAAAAAAAATTACTCAAACAATCACACATAGGCCTGATAAGCAAAATATGCAACTCTGAACCTTGCTTTGATAATACAATCCATATAGGCCTAAGATAAATGTGTATATTCTTGTTAAAAACAAGTAGGCCTGTACAAAATGAAATAAAAAACAAGGACACAATCATGACGTTCTTCAGTCTCTGTAACAGACCTGGGATCTGCTGTTTGTTTTATCTGTCCGTTCTGTGTAATGCAGGACGACGCGCGGCGCACGTGAGTGTGTGTTGGCGACGCGCGCCGTGGTTATTGATATTGAGTTGGAGCCTATGTTGATTATGAATTAATTGGCTGTGGGTCCGCTGTGGCCTGGTCTCTGTGTGTGTGTGCACGCGTGTGTGTGTGTCATTCATTTCCTATAGTGCTGAGTCATGTGAATGTAATGTCCTCCTAACCCAACCCCCACCAATATACAGTAAATGACCTAACCCAAGAATACACGAGACCTGATGATCTGGCTGTAAACAAATCGTTTTTGATTTGCCTTCTTGACTAAGCTATTGATGTGATGTTTGTAAGTGAGGCGTGTGTGTCAAGTGTTACTCCAAGGTATTTTACTAGTGCCTGTTGTCTTTAACTGTAGTGTCTGTCTGCTGTCTTCATAACCACACTGTGTGTCTGTACTTCTTTATTACATTTTTTTTTATCTCTGCCGTCCTCCCCAATATTTGTAACTCACAGCCACCACTGACACACACAATGGGGGATGTTTTAAAAATATAATTTAACATATAATATAATATAATAATTTGTGCTTCACCAAAAAATTTGGTCAGCAGCCGCCACTGGAGTACAATACCTTGCAATGGGTCTGGTCTACAAGATACACTAAACCACTAAGGTACCCATGTACATGTTGAGGTACTTCCCAAAGGTCAGTGAATACCACAACCACAACACCAGAGGGAGTTCCACAAATCATGTGCAACCCAGATTCGGCTAAAAAAAGGGACTTAACACGTTTTGCTATTATGCCACACCAATGTGGAACGCCCTACCCACAGCTGTAAAAAAAAATTAATTCCTACCCACCTTCAAAACCGCTCTCAAAGAGCACCTACGGGAGGCTGCAATTCTAAACTGGCCCCCGTAAATGTCCGAACACCCTCCAACCCATCCACCCCCTCCTAATGTACATTTCCCTCCCCCTCGTATGTATATTTATTTACTGTTAGGATCTCTGTTTAACAGTACTGTATATTAGCATATCTTGTATATCACAAATGTAACAGTACTGTATATCTGTATGTCATGTATGTCCTAAATGACATGATTCGATTAGATTAGATGATTAGATTTTTTATTTTTTTTAAACTCAATTTTTATTTGCATTCTGATTCACAAACATACAAACAACAACATCCTTGAATGTTAATCTTACATCGTTTGGTCTTCCAGGCACATAACATAGTATGTAAAAATGTATGTCTTTATTAAAAATGTTTTATCTCTCCCGTCCTCCCCAATATTTTTAACTCACAGCCACCACGGGTATTGCACTACCACCCCTGCAGGTTCTATACAACAAGAGCTGCAAATCCAGAGCCTGCAGAATAATGAAAGACCCACACCACCCCAACAACAGCCTGTTCATGCTGCTCAGGTCAGGCAGACGCCTGCGAACACCAGCTGCTAGGACAGAGAGACTTCGGCTCAGCTTCTTCCCCCAGGCCATCAGAGCCCTGAACACTGAACTCTCCACACACAAGCACACATGAGCACACACACAACACACACACTGTACACGCTCACACACTAGCAGCCACTTTAACATGAGCAAGCACACACTCGTGCTGCACACGCCCTCACTTATGGCCACTAAGGAAAGGTCACTTTAAAAATAGTATAGTATAA
Organism: Notolepis coatsorum; assembly: GCF_963971535.1. Lineage (NCBI taxonomy): Eukaryota > Metazoa > Chordata > Actinopteri > Aulopiformes > Paralepididae > Notolepis > Notolepis coatsorum. Next base: position 85,060,693 of record NC_140179.1, on the reverse strand, counting down.
CCGGATATTGTATAAATTAGCATGTACAGGAAGACACTACCAAAGGACCTAGTATGTCCTCCATGCTCTGTAAATAACTTATGTACATATACCGATATGCCCTAACATGTTACTTGTTTATTGCTTATTGCTTATTGTTTATTGTTTATTGCACAATGTTGATTCTATTATATGTTATTTGCACATCGTTGCGGGCAAGACCACCCGCATTTCATTGTACTTGTATGCCGTGACAAATAAATCTCTTGACTTGACTTGACCACTGACACACACATTGGGGGATGTTTTAAAAATATAATTTAACATATAATATAATATAATAATTTGTGCTTCACCAAAAAATTTGGTCAGCAGCCGCCACTGATGCACACAGTATATACAGAATTATTGTACATGCTATCATACAGAGTTATATGGGTTATATACAGGTGTATATGTAGTTATCTAGAAGGATTATTATGCAGGTATATATACGTATATATATATATATATATATATTAGGGATGTCCGATATTATCGGCCTACCAATATTATCAGCCGGTATTGGCATTAAAATGTAATATAGAAAAGTATCGGTATCGGTTACAAAATTTTATAATAATAAAAAAATAAATTACATTTATTTAACCTTTATTTACCCAGGCAAGCAAGTAAGAACAAATTCTTATTTTATGTATTGTCAAAAGTATGCATAATGTTGTGTTAATTCCACAACAAGAGATATGTAATGTTAATTACCTGAAATAATTCTGTTTCTTTGGGGGGGAAACCCAGCATATATCGGTATCGGTTGATATCGGTATCGAAAATTAAGAGTTGGACAATATCGGTATATCGGATATCGGTAAAAAAGCCAATATCGAACATCCCTAATTTATATATAGTTCAAGTTCTTTATTTGTCAAATACACAACAATACAGGGGGCATTGCAGGTAATGAAATTATTGTGTTTCGAGCTCAGACTCAACAGTGCACAATTAAGAAACGTCAATGAATACAAGAATGGTAACCATAGGTAGTAGTAGTAACATCAAATAAAATATAAAATGAGGTAAGATAAAAAAAAAAGTATATTATTTAGAGAAAGTGTCTAGTGTAGTGTATGTGCATGATAAGGTGCAGGGTGTGTGTGTGTGTGACTGTCCAATAACAATACTGTATGTAGTAGTAGTAGTATGATAAATGAAATAAAATATAAAATGAGGTAATATAAAAAAAAAATATTTCTACGGAAAGTGTCTTGTGTAAAAGTGTATATGCAATATGCATCTTAAGGTGTTGTGTATGTGTGTGTGTTTAAGAGTTCTTTAACCATAGGATTGACTACTTATTCTCGTCTCCTAATTTGTTTGATCATTTCGATGTCTCGCTGGTTCCCTTAGCGCTCTCGGATCACAAAGGGATTTATTTTACAGCATCGTTTGGCAAGCTATCCACAAGAGCTCCCAGATGGCGGTTTAATTCATCCTTGTTAAAAAACTAAGGCTTTTGTACAGAATTCAGAGAAAAACTAACGGAATTTTGTAGGATTAACATCGGCACGGTGGAAGACCCTAGAGTTCTGTGGAATGCAGTAAAGAGCTTTGTCAGAAGTCATGTCACACTTTTCACTTCCAACTTATTAAATAAACTTGAAAAATTGGAAACACTATATGCGGACCTATACACTTCATTACAGACTAACAACAATGAACAAATTAACACACAACGGAAGATACAGTAGTTAAAAAAGAAATGAACTCCATACATAGACAACACTCTGAGTTTTTAATACATAATACATAGACAAAAGTATTACTTCCATGGTTCTAGACCCAGCCATGAGAATTTGCACGAATCATAAATTTTCGGATATCCCCTCAATCAGGACACAACAAGGAGTAGTAACAACAACGGATTAAAAAAATATCAATGACACTTTTAGAGAATTGTATTCACAATCACAACTGTATAGCTCAGAGGTCAACTTTGATCATTCTAAATTTGAGGCGTTTACTAGCGGGCCTAAAATACCAAAGTTATCTGAGGAGGAGGCCAGGGAATTGGGGAAACCAATCACTCTTATAGAACTCAGAGAGACAATTGTTGAGATGGAGAGGGGTAAAGCACCAGGCTGGGATGGAATTCCACCTGAATTATACTTAGCATTCTGGGACGATGATTGAACACGCCATTGAACAGGGGGGATTCTCGAGAGATGTAAATATGGCTTTAATTTCTTTACTACTCAAGGAACAAGAACAAGGACCCCAATGACTGTGGCAGCTATAGGCCCCTGAGTCTTCTCAGGCCGATCTTAAAATATTTGCCAAAGTACTGGCCTGACGTCTACAGAAGTATATGACGCTGCTGGTAACCGGATTTATTCAGCAAAATATGCTCCACACTCTTCTCGGTCTCTAGGTCTTCTAGACCGGGTTGCCCTTTGAGCCACAGACTATTCACGTTTTCCTTCTAACCATTAGCCCAATTATAAGACAAACAGAAGAAATCGCCCCTATAACAATCAATGATACACCACACAAAATTGCTCTTTATGCGGACGACTTACACATTTTTATGAAAGACCCCTCCCAATATAGCACAAATTTACTTAGGATAATTGATGAATTCTGTAAACTATCAGGCTTCAAAATGTATTGGCCCAAATCAGCTTGTTTACCTCTTAACCTGTTAAGCTGTAGGTGTAGCTGTTTTTATCATAAATCGATCAATACAGACCATATTAGATCCCCACATGTGGTATCCTTGGAAAGCCACACTCATTGGCTACAACCCTGTCCAGAATGTTTCGAGATCACCAAATGATTGACGGAGCTAGAGCCCAGTGTACTTTGTACTCTGCCGTGTACTTTGGCGCACGCCGCACATATCGGCATGTAACTCGAGAACTGCTGAATGGATTTTGTCATTGAAACGGCAATTGACAGGCAACAAATAGGGCTTTAATTCTATATATATATTGTATTCAAATAAATGCACACCTGAGCCGCTAGAGGCTGGCAAAGTGGTGCCTCACGAATCGTCCTAAAGAGGGCCCACATGTGGATGTTAAGAGGTTAATGTTGCGTTTCTTTTTCAAATGTAGCAGAGAGTAAAGACCTTAACCCTATCAAAACAGCAGTCAAAGTGTATATTTTCATTTTTACCGATGTTTTTAAGATTTACCGAAAATGCTAATTATATCTCTTTTATCATTAAAACCGTGAGGAAATGACTAAATCCAGAGTTTTTCATATCTGGTCATTTTTAGCATGGTGTTATTCACTGGCAAAGATGCAAAGAAAAATCATAATTTATATTCTCCTTTGTTCCATCACAATTTACTCAAGCCTAGTAACAGACACAATATTTCTGACACTGGGAATACATTCCATGAGATCCATATATGTCCCTAGATACCAAGAACATGCAAATGGAGCTATGGGGGCCACTGGCACTTACAGTATATGCACATGTTTTAGGATTGCCCACCAGTAGCTTGTTTTTGGAAATCCTTAACTCATTCAGCGCCATAGGCTATCCCCATCTCTGCCGCTTCACGCCAGCTCAAAATGGTAATTTGCGTGGTGTTTCACAATGTTTGCAGAGCTGTGTGTGTGTTCTGTATTATAGCTGTGGAGACAATGATGTGGCTCATTTGACAGACACTACTAGTAGTCCAACATGGACAAAATAGTTTGTTTCTACACACTGTAGTTTGTAGTTTATTACACGCTAAACATCGCGCATTTCCAAGATAATCCAGTATTTTTTCATAGATCGCAAGATAAAACATGTTATATGCAATAAGCCCAAACCGTTCTGGTTGATCCCCTGAAACCCCAAATAATCCCAAATCAAAGGTATAAACTATGTATATGTATGTATATGTGTACTGGGTTGGTGTCAGTGGCACTGCACTAGCATGGTTCTCCTCCTATCTCACAAATAGAAGCTTTGCTGTCAACATCGCCAACTGCTCCTCCCCCTCAACCTCCCTCTCCTGTGGGGTCCCGCAAGGGTCCATCCTTGGCCCGATCCTGTTCTCTCTTTACATGCTACCCCTTGGTTCAATCATTCAGAAGCACAACATCTCTTTTCACTGTTATGCTGACAACACAGCTTTATGTTTCCCTGAAACCTAATAACCAGTCTCTACTTAACAGTCTCATGTCCTGACTGGATGACGTTAAATGTTGTATGGCACAAAACATTCTACAACTAAATCAAAACAAATGCGAAATAATCCTCTTGGGTCCCCCAGACGCTGTCACCACCCTTACCAACAGTCTTGGCAACCTGTCCTCCCTGGTCAAGCCTTATGTCAAGAACCTAGGTGTCATTTTCTATCCACAATTTAAATTCGACAGACAAGTGAACTCAGTGGTAAAGGCATGTTTTTTTCCAACTACGCACCATTGCCAAACTCAAAGCCCTTCTCTCCCCTGCAGACCTTCAGAGAGTCCTCCACACTTTCATTTCATCTAGATTAGACTACTGCAACTCCCTCTATATAGGCATTAACCAGTCTTCCCTGTCCCGCTTACAGCTGGTACAAAACGCTGCTGCCAGACTGTTGACCGGAACCCGCAAGAGAGACCACATCACCCCTGTCCTTGCCTCCCTTCATTGGCTTCCAGTACACTACACGATAGATTTTAAGGTTCTCCTATTTGTTTTTAAAGCCCTTAAAGGAACACTCCAACATTTTGGGAAATTAGCTTATTTGCCATCTACCCTGGAGTTAGACAAGAAGATACATACCTTTTTCTTCTCTGTGCATGCAGTAGGAGTAGGAAGACGTTGGGAACTAGGCTAATGGAGGAACCTACTTCCAGTGACTGACGCTAAGCTAGGCTAACGGTGCGTGTCTTCCTACTCCTGCATGCACAGAGAAGAAAAAAGGTATGTATCTTCTTGTCTAACTCCAGGGTAGATGGCAAATAAGCTAATTTCCCAAAATGTTGGAGTTTTCCTTTAATGGTCACCCCCCCTCGCAGACCTCCTATCCCCCTATTCCAACACCAGGTCCCTCAAGTCAGCTGATCAGAGGCTCCTGACATTTCGGGGGTCTAACCTCAAGCTCAGGGGGGGCCGTGCCTTTGCTGTTGCAGCCCCTGAACTGTGGAACAGCATCCCCACCTCCATTAGGCTCGCCCCCTCGATAGATGCCTTCAAATCTAGACTCAAAACCCACTTCTACCTACTAGCCTTTCCCGTTCACTGACTCATGCCCCGTTTTCCTGTGTGCTTGGCACTGCTTGCCTGTTTGCCCTTCCATAAAACAAAGTGTGATTGTTGTCAATATATATCTATGTATCTACCCTCTGTACAGCACTTTGGTTGACACGTGTCATGTTAAATGTGCTATATAAATACATCTGATTGATTGATTGATTGATTGATTGATTGATGTACACATGTGCCTTTACAAAATTATCAAGGGGAGGGGTAGTCTTACCCCGAAAATACTATTGTTACAAAACGCTTGGTTTATGTCCGGTAAAGTAATACACTGTGATCGTTACATAAACATGTTTCAGGTTCGATAAAATAGACATAGGGGGTCCTTACCTTACCCGTTTATATGTAATTACACGTGTTTACGGGACACTATAGGTTTTGAGGCGAGCAGATCTGCTAGCGATTGCTTTGGAATAGCTCCTCCCCCTCAGAGCGAGTCTCGATAGTCCGGTTCATTCATTGCCTGTCCTGACCCATTTATTTCTGAGTTCAAAAGGTAGGTGATACTGCCACCTGGTGAGATTCGATCGGCATTGCAATCCCAACGTAGGTAGCTGTACCAGAGTAACTCAGAGGGCTCCAGCCGAGTGTGTAGAACAGGGATCAAAGGAAAAATATCAAAGGATCAAAACTAGGGATGTTCGATATTGGCTTTTTTACCGATATCCGATATACCAATATTGTCCAACTCTTAATTTCCGATACCGATATCAACCAATACCAATATATGCAGCCCCCCCCCCTCCCCCCCGCTCTAAAACTGAATAATTTCAGGTAATTAATATTACATATCTCTTGTTGTGGAATTAACACATCATTATGCATACTTTTGACAATAAATAAAATAAGAATTTGTTCTTAATTGCTTGCCGGGGTAAATAAAGGTTAAATAAATGTGCAACATAATAATAATAATAATAATAATAATAATAATAATAATAATAATAATAATAATAATAATAATAATAATAATAATAATAATAATAATAATAATAATAATAATAATAATAATAATAATAATAATTTTGAAAACCGATAGGCCTACCGATAATTTCCGATATTACATTTGAATGTATAGTCCAGCTCCACCACCAGGCCTAGTCCAGCTCCACCACCAGGCCTAGTCCAGCTCCACCACCAGGCCTAGTCCAGCTCCACCACCAGGCCTAGTCCAGCTCCACCACCAGGCCTATATCGGCCGATAATATCAGTAGACCGATAATATCGGACATCCCTAATCAAAACCAGAGAAATGTCGGGTATGGTGCTGAATGAGTTAACAAGTAAACTTTCAAACATACTGTATGTAACTTGACAATCACATTGACAGCAGCGACACTACTCCTAAATGATATATCACTACTACCGGCATCCATACAACAAAAAATTATCATTCTGGCAGGTGTTACTGCAACCAAGAAGCTGATAGCCATTAGGTGGAAACAACCTGAGAAACTCACAATGATTAATTGGTCTCTGACACTGCTGGATGTCATTTATATGGAAATCTCTACTGCACGTGTGATTGGGGTTGGACAGGCCAGCATTGATCTTTGGCAGAGAAAGTTAAAGCCACAATCTAGCGGCGGAGCGGTTGTTGGTCCTGGGGGGTCCTGGGAGTGGGGGAGGAAATGTATTTTGTGGTGTCTGTGATAATATAATTTGATTTAGTTTTTGTTCTGTATTTATTAATTTAGTTATTTAGTTTAGTCATTTCTATTGTCTTTATTGTTATTGTTATTACATTTATTTTCCTGTGAAGTCCTGTTTATTATTATTGTATTGTGTGCTGTCATGTTTTTATATTTCAGGTAAAGAATTATTTTTTGCTATTTAGCTAGTAATTAGCTATTTATTATACTTTATAATAGTTAACGCTGGTACACACATTACAAAAACCTTTGTAAAACATTCATTTTCCGTGGGATTGTTATCAACTTTGGACCTGTATAAGACTTCAGGCTATGGAACTGTTATGTTTTCCAGCTCCTACCTTTCAGCTGGAATTCAAAATCATCTGGCAACAAGTAAACAGAAATACACAAAACGTTGACTTCAGTGTGTGCAAACCTCTGTAACTCTATTTCATTAGCACTCATAGTGATTATTGTGAATGTTTCCTTTCAAAAGAGACCAGACTCATGCATGTTCTATACGTATAAAGTATAATAAATGACAAATTACTTTGGGTATGCAAGGCCTGTTGTGCAAAACTAGCCCCATTTTTGCCCGATGCATATGTGACCCAGCACAGACCTTGGGTCCTTTTGAGGGATCTTAAATTTAAATTTGTTTGCATGATATGAATGTACAGGTTCATACCTTCAAAATAAGTTCTTGTACAACTTGTACAAATCGGGCCGATACTTTTCAATCTATGTCTTATGAATCATGCTGATAACACAATACTTATTCCAGAGCTACAGGGCCTCAAAGAAACCCGAGCCATTTCTCTTGCTATGCATAATGACTAGTTTACTCTACCCAAAAATCAATGTACCACCCTCCCCCTCCCCACTTAACACCGTCCAGTCTGAGGCCTTTGTTATTCTGATGACTTGTGACCACAGGCCATCAGGATGCTCAATGACTCTATGTAACATCAACACAACCATCTACACTCATTGCACACACATCCACAGGCACACACTCACTCTAAACCAGCGGTTCTCAAACTACGCGTTGCGACCCAAATTGGAGTCATGGGTAGGTGACAGTGGGGTCTCGCCTTTTTTTTTTTTTTTTTTTTTTAATGTTCTGGCAACATATTTTGGCTAAATATGCCTTGTTTTATAAATGTGTATTGATAACATAGTGCTGTAATACAATTTTCTTTTTTTTTGTATTGATCTTTTTCCCCCTCCTTTTTCCTCCGATTTTTCTCCCATCCCAATGTTAGTCGTTATGCCAATTCCCAATCCCCTTCCTGGTCGCTGCGCACCTACCCCCCACAGTCGGTCTGGGAGAGTGGAGGCTACCACGTGCTTCCTCCGACACACGTCTAGCCAATCAACCGCTTCTTTTCACCTGGCAGCGCGGACTGAGAGCGTGTAACGTGTGGAAGGATCACACTACCCCCCTTAGATCCTATCCGCGCTGAGCAGGCGCCCCGACCGAACTGTAGGAGTCGCTGTTTACAATGACCCGGACCCACCCCTCCAGCTTTCCCACCCTCTAATACTGCCAATTGTATTAGTGTGAACGGCCAGCCAAGCTGGTGACAACGCCAGGAGCTGGATTCGAACAGGCGAATCCAGCGTCTCTGGCATTGGTGACGAACGCAATCTCCGCTACGCCACCTGACCGCCTGTAATACAATTTTCTAATAAATATGCATGATCAAGTTCAACAACGTGTGCTTTTATTTTGATATTCCTTAATTCCATGTTGAAATGACAATACATTAAGTGTGGGGTCGCCAAAAAAATCCTAAATAAAATGGGGTCGTGGTATAAAAAAAGTTTGAGAACTCCTGCTCTAAACAAACACGCACATGTTTACTGTATGAATGAATCACATTCTCAGGGGATCATACAGAACCAAGCATTTCACTGTCCTACATGTATTTTATACATGACAAATAAAAGCAAACTTGAAACTTGTGAGATCTTATAACCAACTAGAGGATAAAGGAAAATAGTCAAGATAGTAATCAAGATTCTATATTTTTTTATAATTTAAAATATTTAAAATAATAGTACAAAATAGAGCTGGCTCATGTTTCCAAAGACCAGATGGGACAGTCGTGCGCGCGCACACACGCACATGCACACGCACACGCACACACACACACACACACGCACACGCACATGCACACACACACACACACACACACACGCACACACACACACACACACACACACACACAGAAAGGGATAATGGCTTATAGCAGACTTAATGGTTTTATAATATTTCAGCTAATGAAGTTAAATCAACTATCTAGTTCGTTTTTATAGTGTAACGTTTGGCTACTTGAGAGAGAGAGAGAGAGAGAGAGAGAGAGAGAGAGAGAGAGAGAGAGAGAGAGAGAGAGGGATAGAGAGAGAGAGAGAGAGAGAGAGAGAGAGAGAGAGAGAGAGAGAGAGAGAGAGAGAGAGAGAGAGAGAGAGAGAGAGAGAGAGAGAGAGAGAGAGAGAGACAGACTCCTCTAGGCGGCGGAGAGAGTCGGATACAATTTACAAGGCTTTGCTCCCCTTCGAGTAATTCACTCACCGCTCTGGCTGTCGTTGTGGTAGAGACATGTTCATAATCAGGTTTTTGGCACCAAAGTCTCCCGGACATGTAGAACCAGGCCCCGAGTCGATCAGAGCTTCCTACGCTGAGACATTGTCACTTTTCCGCACCTACCCCTACCTAGCAGTAGCTACTATAGGTATAGTAGTATAGGCAACATCATTCAAAGTCGTACAGTATGGGTGACAGAGCCTAGCGTGTAGGCAATGGAGTCAGAGTTCAGAGTTTATATTATGGTATGGGCAGGGGGGGGGGGGGGGGGGGGGTTGTCATCGTGGCACAGAGTTCAGGGAGATGACAGCTGAGGGAAAGAAGCTGTGCCTGAGTCTGCTTGAGTTGGAGCAGAGGTTCCTGTAGCGTCTCCCAGAGGGGACGAGGGCAAACAGTCCATGATTGGGATGATACTGTAGGTGTCCTTGACAACTTCTTCTTCATCTTCTTCTTCTTCAATGTGTGCATGCATTCCACAGACGCCGGTTGTGATGGATAGACTCAATTGCAGCAGGGAGTGATGTACCGGCGATGCATTGGGCGGATTTCACCACCCTCTGCAGTGCAGTTGCCGTGCCAGACTGTGATGCAGTTGGTGAGGATGCTTTTTATGGCGCACCTGTGAAAGATCACCAGAATCTGAGGAGACTTCCATACAATAAGTGTTCGAGAAGGAACAGGGGGAAGTAAAAAAAAAAAAAAAAAAAAGTATCAAGCCATGCCCCTTCCTTACAATATTTTACATTATAATTTAATACAAATACAAAAAATATAACAATGAAAAATAAAATAAAAGTAGTTTTTTATATATCCAATTATCCAAATGAGAATATATGTTTTATTAGACAGCTCAAGCCACCCTCTCTTAGTGCTTGTTTATAGCTACTTTTAAATTGATTGATATTATTCCTTAATTTTATACTCACCTCCAGACCATTCCAGAGTGATACCCCACAAACTGCAATGCACATACGTTTAAGAGTTGTACTTTTGTATTTTTGTGAATGTTGCATGGTAATTTATTTTTTTATTGGCAGAAACATAATTTGTGCAGATTTGAATTTGATTAAGTCCATGCATTTTAATGTTTGACTCTTTACAAACTGATTATTTGTGTGATCTAAATATCTACTATGATGTGTATGCTCCTTTTTGCAGTGTGCATATCTTTTGTAAGTTGCTTTTATAAGTATTTCCCCAAGTTTCAACACAATATGATAGTTATGGTACAATCAGTGTGCAATATAATGTATATAGAGTTTTCTGATTCAGGATATCCAGTGCCCAGTATACCAATACTTCTCGCTAACTTTGAACACACATATTTTGTATGGGGTTTCCAGCAGAGTGTGTGGTCTATTAAAACCCCTAGAAACTTGTTTGTATATACTCTCAACATTTTTACATTATCAATTTCCAGTTGAGGATCAGTGTTTATTTTACAATTTCCAAATATCATGAAATAGTTTTTTTCCCCAGATACTTTACATATCATTTATGTATAAAATGAACAATTTGGGTCCCAATACTGACCCCTGTGGAACACAACAGGTAATGTTTAAGCATTGTGACTTATGCTGACCCATCAGAACAAGTTGCTGCCTGTTACTAATATAGCTTTTCAGCCACTCGAGAGCAACCCTTCTGACACCAAACCTGTCCATCCTTTTCAGTAAAATCTCATGATCTATTGTATCTAAAGCTTTTTTTTAGGTCAATGAATATTCCTAATACATATTTCTTTCTCTCTATACCGTCCATTATTTCCTCGACAAGCTCCATTAATGCCATGGAGGTAGATAGCTGTTCTAAAACCATACTGGCTGTCCATTAGGAGATTATGTTCTTCAACGAAAGTGTCTAATCTTGCAACATATAGTTTTTCAAGTATCTTTGAGAACTGTGATAGCAGGGATACCGGTCTATAATTGGTAAACAAATGCGTGGTCTCCAGCTTTAAATAATGGTATAACCTTTGCAATTTGAATTTTTTGAGGGAATGCTCCAATTTCGAATGACAATTTGAATATATGAGATAGTGGCTCCACAATTCCTTGATTAATATTTTTTACCAGAGACATCAATGTCCTCTTTCTCTACAGATCCCAGAGATATTGAAGCAGAGTTTCTTTCTCCACAATCTTCCACCGCAAAACTCTTCCCAGTATTGACTATTTCGTTGGCTAGTGTTGGTCCCACATCAACAAAGAAGTTGTTAAACCCATCCACTACCTCATTTATAAGAGTCATCCTTCTGTCCTTTTCTGTAAAATAATCAGGGTTAGCTAGGTTGGTTGGTTTATTTCTAATAATACTATTTAATATGTTCCATATTCCATACTTTTTATTTATATCTAATATATGATATATATGATACCTGATATGATATATGAGATATATGATATGATATACACGATACCAGATATGATTCATGTATTCATGATATGGTAAATTAATCATTTGGATGTCATTGTCATTTAACTGATTAGATGCGTTAATTGATGTATATCTATCTGCTGAGCTACACCTCTTAACCATGTTCTATACTCTCTCTCCCTCGCTCTCTCTCTCTCATATCCTGTTTCCTTTCCCTGTTCTGCAGCAAGGAGACTATTTTTACACTAATAATTCAAAAGGATTGACTGCCCAGTACCACAAAAAAAATAAAATAAAAGTGGGCCACTGACAGCACAGCAAGAGAATACCTACCCTCTCATCCTCCTCTATCTTGCCCTCTTCCCCCTCTCCTCTTCCCCCTCTCCTCTCCCCCTCTCCCTCCTCTCCTCATCCTCCCCTCTCCTCATCCTGTCGACTATCCTCTCCTCACTCCTCTCCTCACTCCTCTCCTATGCTCCCCTCACTTCTCATCTCCTCTCCTATTTCATCCAGGCCTAATACTTTATCATTTCACCAAATCATGTTCTCCTCGAAGCCTAAGGTTTATGGCGTATTGGTTGGTGAATAATATGTATTAAATAGAAGTGAGTTGTATTTTGTGTTGGTTGTTTTTATGCATTTTCAAATCCATGTCCAATTTCCCTGTTCCATACCAGCACAGAAAACAACAGTTAACACCCAGAATCCTGGATAATATGAGTAAGCAGGTTTCTAATAACCATTATAAAGGTATGGTTACTCAGACAGGATGAGGACATGGACCCAACTTTATGTTGTTCTGAATAATGAGGATATTGGTCGTCATAGAAACACTACCAGATATGTATAAATGATCAGTGATATACAGTATGAATGACATCAGAGATATGTATAAATGATAGCAGAGATATATGAATTACATTATAGAATTCCCACACGCCATTGTTATCACTGATCATTGTTTACACCCCCCCCCACATCATCCACTCCACTGTTGTGAGACTAAAGACAAAGCACCCCAGCATCACACAACTCATCAGTTCAACCGAGTTATCCAACACTAACTTCACCCAGTATGTGAGCTGTAAGATAAGAGAGGAGAAGACCCTGGACCTGCTGTATGTATGCAAACGTTAAGGAGGCGTACAAGTCCCCTCGGGGGATCAGAACACAGCCTAATCAAGCTTGTACCAACAACATACAGGCGGCCTGTTATCCGGAGGCAGCCGGCCCACCAGCAGGTATGTCCCACACAGTGGTCTGATGATGTTGAAGAGGAGCTGGGGGAGTGCTTCGGAGGTTCATGGTGAGGACATCGACGGACTCTCCCACTGTATTACAGACGACAGGAGGTTCTGTGAGAACAGCGTTGTACCCACCAAAAAGGGATGCTCCTTAACCCATTTAGACCTAAAAACGCCTGCTAAAAACGCCTATTAAAACCTATGCAATTATTCTACACAATCTCGTAAAACCTGAGGGTTTTTTGGAAAGATTTTCAGAATTGTCAATCTTCACTAAAACCTTTTATATCTCAGGTATAAACATGAAATGAAAACCATTTGATAGATTACAACTTGGGCTTTTATTTGAACATCATTAATTTACTATAATGTGCATTGACATTTATAAAAAAAAATCTATAAACAACAACAAATATAAAATACTAAATATAAGATACTGCCACCTAGCATGATTTGGCCGACAATCTTGATGTCTCAGAATGAGTCCCAATGATACACTGAGGTCTGTGAGACTGTATAGAATATTAAAATCAAATAAAAGAAAAAAATTATGGAAACGATCGAAAACCCGAGATTTTTCGGGTTCTGGCGCTCAATTGCTGGCGAGATAACCCGAGAAATGTCGGGTCTGGCGCTGAAAGTGTTAATAAAAAAATAAAAATAATAATTAAAATCCCAAAGCATTCCCCCACATGTATTTCAGCTAATCACAGCGCTTTTCATTACTCACATACATTGAAAATGGCGACACTGTCTGAAATGACTTAAACGTTGCATCAGGTCTTAAAGCTAACTACACACACATGTAGCATCCAGCCTTAAAGGTATAAACACACACACACGCAGCATCAGGTCTATTAAAGCCCTGCTGAAGGGGAAAGGGGGCTTTCATCGCAAGAGACACTGAGGGGACCACGGCTGGGCCAAGGCAGCCAAGGGCAGCTACAAGGACAGTCTAGAACAGGGGTCTCAAACTCGCGGGCCAATTGCGGCCCGCTGGATGATATTTTGCGGCCCCCTACTTGACATCAAAGTTTAGTGTTAGTGCGGCCCGCGCGCAACTGTTTGCCACGTCGTTGCGCGAGTTGGACGTTTTATTTATTTTATCACTTGTAGGCTACCATAGCGCAGGCTCATGTGACAGCAACGTTACGTTAGTGACTTGGTTGAAACGTGATTCCGGAGTGGTACCAAGTAAAGTGGAAGGAAAATATATCCTGTCACCCAGTGCGTATGGCAGGCAACCTCAAAATTCTCCGCTATCTCCTCTGCGACTGCAAGCAGTGCTCTGCATGTCCGGCTACACTGATCCACTGTCTGTGTCTGTCTACTCTGGTCCAATCACATTCAGCGCCCCGTCAGCGTCCCGTCCCGTCAGCGAAACAAAACACAGTTATTTTGATGCAAGCTTTCCTCAAAATTCAGTGCTACGAACCACAAATATAAATGGAATGAAATCATCATATCAAGCTGCAAGCAGAATTATTGTTAAATCTATGTCACAATGAGAAAAAGCAACCAAGTCTTCACTCAGTGGCATGGGTTTTGGGTGTTGGCTAAACACAAGAAGCCATTATCTGATGCATACATAATAAAATAATGTAGCCTATGACTGATGTGATGGAGACCATGTTTGAAGGCAAACAAAAGCAAACCCCCTCAGATAGCACAGCAACCAGAATAACTGAAATACTGGCTGGTGATTTGATTAAACAGCTTTGTGATAGAATAAAAAAATGCACAGTGCATTTCCATAGCTGTGGATGAGTCCACTGACACCACTGAGAAGCCTATGTTCTGAAGAACCGTTCATGTTCTGAATAACCGTTCATGTTCTGAAATGTTATTGCTAAAGATTGAGAAGATTGGATCAGTTGTACTTTTTTTTTAATACTTGAAACTAGGGATGCTCGATATTGGCTTTTTTACCGATACCGATTTACAGATATTGTCCAACTCTTAATTTCCGATACCGATATCAACCGATATCACATTTTAATGCCGATATCGGCCGATAATATCGGTAGGCCGATAATATCGGACATCCCTACTTGAAACCCTTTTTTTGTGGAATATTTGATGCGGCCCAGCCTCACCCAGACTCTACCTCCAGCGGCCCCCAGGTAAATTGAGTTTGTGCGTGCGTGCGTGCGTGCGTGCGTGCGTGCGTGCGTGCGTGCGTGCGTGCGTGCGTGTGTGTGTGTGTGTGTGTGTTATTTTCATGATTATATCTCACGGGTCGAACAAACCTTAACGTTATTACCATAAAATACAACATATATTGTTTATTTACTTTTCTGTGAACGTCTAGAAAAAAAAACGTGTTGCAATCTGGTGTAAAATGGCAGAGCTATGGACATTATAGAAAAGTAACTGTATTTACAGTAGATTTCATTCACGGTATTTGCTGCCCTGTAACGGGCACCTGGTGGTACTAAATCCAGATTGACCTCTTCCATTGGAAAGAGGAGATTTGCCGCAATCCATATATGACTTGGCCATAATAAGGTCATTTATAAGCCTGATATTCTATATTCATATATCAAATTGCATGTCAAGTCAAGTCAAGTCCGGATGGAATAATTCAGTACTGTATCTACAAAGAAAACTGTAAATCATCTCATTGATGAGGTCAATGTTAGCATTGTGTTATTCCCCGTCAAAGATTAAAAACTAATTTAAATAAAATATTATTTATATTCGCCTTTGGTTCATTACAATTTACTCAAGCATAGTAACAGACACAATATTTCTGACACTGTGAATACATTCCCTGAGGTCCATAGGTCCCTAGATACCAAGAACATGCAAATGGTCCTTGTAGAAGTGGAGCAATCTTCCATTTACTTGGGTATGTACTTTTAGGGATATTTTCTGAAAATATGACCAGGGCTTAAGAAGTTAATAGTTTAATAGTCTAATATTTTGTAAACTAAAAGTAAAATTCTACGATTAGGGCTGTGTGATTGCCCAGTCTGATTTTGTAATGACAGAGTTCTGTCGATGGTGCAGACCGATGATGCGAGCCTGGTGGTTGTGTGATTCTAACAGCTCAGTGATTGATGACAGACCTTCCAGGGAATACTCACTTGCCGGCTAGCTCTCTCTCTCCATTTATTTGAATGTCTCCTGCCCAATTCCACACTCCGTCTCTCACGTATTCTGGATTATGATTATTACAGGCTCTGGTGATATGAACATGCTACTTTTTCAAGTCAGATATCAGATAAATACAAATACTGTACAAGATCTGAACTTGTTAATCAGATGCCTATTACTACTGTACCACATAGAAATGTGTCTTGTCACATCATAGATATACTGTATGGATATCAGATTATGAATGATATCAGAGTTATATAAATTACATCATAGATGTATAAATGATATCAGAGATATATAAATTACATCATAGATGTATAAATGATATCAGAGATATATAAATTACATCATAGATATATGATACAAGTCAACAGGGACCAAGTCAACAGGGACAAAGTCAGGAGGGGCCAAGTCAACAGGGACCAAGCCTTTGTATAGTCTGCATGCCCCTCAGTTTAATCCAAAATATTTCTGTAACTCTTTACATACATTTTCTAAGTTGTAAAAATTTTGAGTTTGCCACATCAACACACTCAGCAGAATCAGCAGTCTTATCGTAGAAAATACACGGAAGTGGATACAGACCACTGGTATGGAGAAAGGCAACAGGCTGTAGCTTTCTCAGAGAGAACAAAGTGAGATTTACGGTGGACCTTACTGCTGCTGACAAGACACTGCGGGATACACTTTGGCGATTGATCGGTGCTGCCAGGAAGGAAGGAAGGAAAGAAGGCACACTTTAGTTGGAACTTGTGTGATAATAGAGAGGAAAGAGACATATATCCATTGCTGTCTCCACTACAAACAGAACCTACAGCTGCTCAGATGGACACTTCAAGACCTCCCTGATGGCTGAATGTGCTCTCTGTCATCTACACGCACACCCTCTTGTTTAACACACCTGTGCCTGGGAGCAGTGGTGTCGTTTCAGTAAAAGGCAAGGTATGGCGAGGAGGGGGGTGGGTGGGGGCGGGGGGGGGGGGGGGGTGGTCGAAGGGGGGGTTTCCCCCCCCTTGGTGGATTTTTTTGTCAAATCAGTTGTGCAATAGTCACTTTTGGTGAGTTGTTTCTATACAATTCAGTTATATGACATTTAGGTATGACACAGGACTACACAAGCATTTTTAGTATAGAAATGTGTCAACAGACTAAAGCAGGGAACCACAATATTTTGCATACGAATTATGCAGAATGTAATATCATAACTGTCTATTACTTTTCTTGCAATTGAGCCAATTTTCCTTAGGTACGGTTTTGAGGTGTGTGTTCAACAGAATGTAGTATCAAAAACACATTCACAAAAAGTATGGGTTACTGAATGCTGAACTGCACTATTATAATCACTAAGCCAGACCTTACCTGTGTCCCTGTATCACTTGTCTCTGTTGCCCTTTGATTAAAAAACGTCCCTATGTCCATTTTCCTTTTTTTGGGGATTTTTTTGTCACAGTAAAGGTCACCTAGTAAACGTGAGATAATTTACAATATCAAAACATGCTAGGGCTGTACCGAATAGTTCGAAGCTTCGTTCATAATGTTGACATTCGAAATCTAAATCAACATAAGACATTTTACGATTTTTTTATTTTATTTTTTATTTTTTTTAACATTTTTATTTGCCAAGGTATGGCGAGTGCCATACCTTGCCATACCAAAATGACGCCCCTGCCTGGGAGTATAAGGTTATATTGTTCTTGGTTAGTTAGACTTAGTTTTTGTAAAGCAAATAAACTATAAAAGAGGGAAGGGTCATCATGTCACTGTATAGCATGTGAACACACATTAGTGCCAAGTGTGGAAACATTGGTCAAACATTGAGTTGAATTGGATCAGCCACCTCCTTGTCTATGACGTTTATGTAAGTTATGTCATCATTGGCAATGTGTTGCATTGTTAACTAGCTAACTCTAACGTTTGATATAATTGGTCGATTTACTGTATATTTCCTCAGATAGCTGGTATATATTTTTAATTTGAATACAGGCTTCAATAGAACTGGCACCAAAGCCTGGCACCAAACAGAGCTTAGAACGCTGGTATTCTGATGTGACGTCCCTTCTTTTGTCAGTGGTTTCTCTCAATACCAGGGGGTTAAGTAAGGGATAATCAACAATAGGTGTGCATTAAGGCACGACATGGAGGAGAAGAACCATGCGACGCACAACGTATGAATTTAGAACGGTGATTACTCTTGAGCTTAACTACGTGTCGTGTGCATTAAACGGTTTTTGGCGGAAAATAGTATTCACCCAGGTCTGAAGAGAGAGGTATAAAACAAATAGAATATAAAGCGTAAAGCCTTGTTTGTATTTGCAAAACAGCTGAAATCTGACTTTAATTCTTTTTCAAGAAACACATTCAATGGTTTGTTTGTGGAAAGCTCAGTGGGGAAATTACATATGGTTCTCTCATGGTTCAGAAAGATCTGCAGGGGCTGCTATTTTAAAGAATAGCTTTGATGGAGATGTGTTGCACTCAGATAACGACCCTAAAGGCCATTATGTGGTGTTATTCTTGATAACAACATTCTCCTTCTTGCCAATTGATATGGATAAACTGTCATTCTAAACTTGAACATTACTTTTTGTTTGATGTCTTAGATTCCCGTTTCTCACACTGGTTGTCAAAATAACCGACTGCACTGATCCCTGTGGGTGGAGACTGCAAAGGTGCTTTATGGTTCTATAGATAGATGGTTCTGTATAGATGGTTCTTTAGATAGATGGTTCTGTAGATGGTTCTGTAGATAGATTGGGCCTCATTCACCAATGCTCTCTTGTATATGTTTCTTGTATTCTTTCTTAACTGAAAAATAAGAAAAGCCACCGGTGCATTCATCAACGCGTTCTTAACGTCCAAATCTGTTCTTACCCAGGTGTGTTGAATGATGAATCCCACTCATTCTTAAACTGAAATGCGTGTTCTTGTTCAATACATTTGCTTACAGACACGCCCGCCAGCTCCTTATGAGGTGAATGAGGCCTGTGAAAAACGGTGAGGGCGGTGTGCAAAACAGCTTGAGAGGTTCGGCATTGTATCTGTTCCATTCAACAGGAAGCGATTTTTTACGACTGATCTCAAAATAAGATTAGATTCAAATGTACTGTTATTATATAGCACAAGTACAATACACCATCCAACCAGAGTGGATAAATAAATGCTCCATAAATAAATAAATATAAATAAATAAATAAAAACTGCTTAGTGAGGCAGCCTCTCAGCGCACGAGCACGCACGCACACACACACTTACACACACACACACACACACACACACACACACACACACACACACACACACACACACACACACACACACACACACACACACACACACACACACACACACACACACACACACACACACACACACACACACACACACACACACACACACACACACACACACACACACACATGCTGTAGCCCTAATGTTAGCCATAGTACGAGCAAGCAGATGTTTAGTTCGCAATGTTTAAATTCCTCGAAAAAAAGGAGTGAAATACGAATGAAAGAGTTGAAATCAGTACTAGCAAGGGTGCCCCCAAATATTTCTTTCTACTATCACAGGCTATTTTTAGGGGCAATATGGGTAGATGGTTCTTCAGATGGTTCTGTATATAGATGGTTCTGTAGATAGATGGTTCTTTAGATAGATGGTTCTGTAGATAGATGGTTCTGTAGATAGATGGTTCTGTAGATAGATGGTTCTTTAGATAGATGGTTCTGTAGATAGATGGTTCTGTAGATAGATGGTTCTGTAGATAGATGGTTCTGTAGATAGATGGTTCTTTAGATAGATGGTTCTGTAGATAGATGGTTCTGTAGATAGATGGTTCTGTAGATAGATGGTTCTTTAGATAGATGGTTCTGTAGATAGATGGTTCTTTAGATAGATGGTTCTGTAGATAGATGGTTCTGTAGATAGATGGTTCTGTAGATAGATGGTTCTGTAGATAGATGGTTCTTTAGATAGATGGTTCTGTAGATAGATGGTTCTGTAGATAGATGGTTCTTTAGATAGATGGTTCTGTAGATAGATGGTTCTGTAGATAGATGGTTCTGTAGATAGATGGTTCTTTAGATAGATGGTTCTGTAGATAGATGGTTCTGTAGATAGATGGTTCTGTAGATAGATGGTTCTTTAGATAGATGGTTCTGTAGATAGATGGTTCTGTAGATAGATGGTTCTGTAGATAGATGGTTCTTTAGATAGATGGTTCTGTAGATAGATGGTTCTTTAGATAGATGGTTCTGTAGATAGATGGTTCTGTAGATAGATGGTTCTGTAGATAGATGGTTCTGTAGATAGATGGTTCTGTAGATAGATGGTTCTTTAGATAGATGGTTCTGTAGATAGATGGTTCTGTAGATAGATGGTTCTTTAGATAGATGGTTCTGTAGATAGATGGTTCTGTAGATAGATGGTTCTTTAGATAGATGGTTCTGTAGATAGATGGTTCTGTAGATAGATGGTTCTGTAGATAGATGGTTCTGTAGATAGATGGTTCTGTAGATAGATGGTTCTTTAGATAGATGGTTCTGTAGATAGATGGTTCTTTAGATAGATGGTTCTGTAGATAGATGGTTCTTTAGATAGATGGTTCTGTAGATAGATGGTTCTGTAGATAGATGGTTCTTTAGATAGATGGTTCTGTAGATAGATGGTTCTTTAGATAGATGGTTCTGTAGATAGATGGTTCTGTAGATAGATGGTTCTGTAGATAGATGGTTCTTTAGATAGATGGTTCTGTAGATAGATGGTTCTGTAGATAGATGGTTCTTTAGATAGATGGTTCTGTAGATAGATGGTTCTGTAGATAGATGGTTCTTTAGATAGATGGTTATGTAGATAGATGGTTATGTAGATAGATGGTTCTGTAGATAGATGGTTCTTTAGATAGATGGTTATGTAGATAGATGGTTCTGTAGATAGAAGTGTAAACAATTCAGCTTCTAATCTGAAGCTGTTTGTGCAAAAGTTCCATTTGGTTGTTATATGGAGGGGGGGGGAATACAAACATTAAACTTTATACACAATAATAAAGCAAATCATAAAGTGTTCTACAGCATCAGCTGAACTGGGACCAGTGTTCTACAGCTGAACTAGGACCAGTGTTCTACAGCATCAGCTGACCTGGGACCAGTGTTCTACAGCTGAACTAGGACCAGTGTTCTACAGCACCAGCTGAACTGGGACCAGTGTTCTACAGCTGAACTAGGACCAGTGTTCTACAGCACCAGCTGACCTGGGACCAGTGTTCTACAGCTGAACTAGGACCAGTGTTCTACAGCACCAGCTGACCTGGGACCAGTGTTCTACAGCACCAGCTGACCTGGGACTAGTGTTCTACAGCACTAGCTGACCTGAGACCAGTGTTCTGCAGTATTAGCTGCCCTGGGACCAGTGTTCTACAGCACTAGCTGACCTGGGACCAGTGATCTACAGCACCAGCTGACCTGGGACCAGTGTTCTGCAGTATTAGCTGACCTGGGACCAGTGTTCTACAGCACTAGCTGACCTGAGACCAGTGTTCTACAGCACCAGCAAGCTGCTTGGTCCAAACTGAATTCTGGTTCCAGTGCTAGTCACATGATTGTGGACAACCCTGATGACCAATCTCTGTTTGTGTATTTAGTAGGGCTGTCAAAATTAGCGTGTTCATAACGTGCACATGTGTATTAACGCCACAATTTCCTTTGACGCACAACACACATTACAAAAAACATTTAGATTAAAATAGTTTGGCCATCTGTTGTTGCCTATTGGACTTTCAAGGGAGAAAATATTCAGCAACTCTTCATACAATTAAAACCAACACGTTTTGGCCATTTTCCCTGTGAAGGTCATTTTATAATAGGTATCTAAGCTCCATCGTTCTTTCTTTGTCATGTAACCCCGATTACATTTACATTTACATTTAGTCATTTAGCTGACGCTTTTATCCAAAGCGACTTACAAGTTCTGTACGACAAGACAGCAAGAAGGGTACAACTCTATCAGCTGAGTAACAATGTTTATCAAAGTGTTGCGTGTTACAGTGTAGGTTAGGTTATTAGGACAAGTGCATGACAGTAAGGTTAGTCAGGGTTATATATATATATATATATATATATATATATTTTTTTTTATTATTATTTTTTATTATTATTATCATTTCAGATAATGGTTGAAGAGGTGAGTCTTTAGTCGACGGCAAAAGATTGGACGGGATTCGGCTGTCCTAACTGGGGTGGGTAGTTCATTCCACCATTGTGGGGCAAGGACTGAGAATAGGCGGCTTCTCTTTGATGACCCTCCGGGAGCTTGGATAGGAGTAGGTCTAAGGCGGCCAGAAGATGCAGAGCGTAGGGGTCTTGAGGGTGTGTAGTTAGAGACCATTGACCGGAGGTAGGCGGGAGCGGTTCCCTTTGCCGCACGGTATGATGAAGGCATGTTGCCAAAACACGTTGGTTTTAATTGTATGAATAAAGAACATTATCTTTAGAACATCCATCGGCCTCCAAAGAGTTGCTGAATATTTTCTCCTTTGATAATTGTTTCCAGTTCATGCACCTTGGTTGAAGGATGAAGTTGCAACAGATCTTTTGTTTCTCTTGCCTATTGCGCTTTGCCGTGTTATGATTGCAGCATATTTATTTGATACTAAATACAGTACCTTTGCTTTTCTGGAAAAATTTCTCATTTTGGTTATTTATTTCATTTAGTAAACATAGATGTGCATAAAGCAAGCATATCTGTCCACTCCAATGTTGATAAGATTATTAAACATTTGAAAAATATCCATTTAACACTTTAATCGCCGATGACGTGTTTAGACGTCATTCCTAGCCATGCTCATTCTGCCGAAGACGCCGTAACTCGTCTTTGATATCAATATTTCAAAAATCTGTGATCGAAATCATATTTCCCCTCCGGGGCCCTGAGATATACTGCAAAGCTCCACTCAACTCTCTAGCGGTTCAAGAGCACCATCTGGTGGCCGATCGGCAGATCGCCAACAGGAAATGAATCGTCGAACCGGAAGTGCTCATCCATATGTCGTCCGGGCACTCGCTATCGTTAGAGAGACTCCGTCTTGACACAGTGAACATTGATCGGTGCAAATAACTCGAAAAAACAACATGATTTGGACGTATATACTATTATACAACCTGGAAATGGATCGGGCATTTCTCCATCCCATAATAGAACTATACTAACTAAAATTCTGTTCCACGCTCATCTGCCAGCGGCGCGAGGAAGCCACGGTGAGTTGCAGCGTTATATTCTAACATGTTCCATATAAACTGCTATGATGATCATATGACCCACACTGGATGAATCATCTAGTTTCAAGTTTCAAGTTTCTTTAATATTTGTCATACAGAAGTACAGAATACTTTTATACAAAATGCTTCTTACTGTTACGCTCCAGAGACTGTGCAAGACAAGATAAGTATGAAATAAAATAACATAGTAAAATTAGAAGTAAAAAAATTAGGTCACAGTGTTCAGTTTAGACATATGTACAATGTTCGATGCAGAATAGACGTAGTTACCATACAATATACAATACTGTGCAGTGTACTAATATACAATACTATATAGTGCAAGGCAGAAATGGGACGAGGTGCAATTTAGGTACAATTCACAGTAGGTGTACGAGTTGTAGTGCAAATCCTTTATCAATAAATATAAAGTGTAAAGTGTGTTTGTGTGATCTAAAGTGTGGAGAGTGGGTGCTGCAGTGTGTTGTTTGTTTGAGTGAGTGTGTGCGTGTGGGTGTGTGTGCTGTGTGCATTTGATGGTTGTTGCATAGTGTTTATTGTTTGTTTAGCAGCCTGATGGCCTGGGGATAGAAGCTTCTTCTGAGTCTTTCTGTGCTCGCCTTAAGACTCCGGTATCGCTTGCCTGACCGCAGCAGTTCAAAGAGGCAGTTGTTCGGGTGGCTCGAGTCCTTAATAATTCTCTTAGCCTTCCCCTTGCACCGCTTGTTGTAAATGTTCTGGAGGGTGGGAAGCCCCCCTCCAATTGTGCGTTCGGCTGAACGTGTCACTCTGTGTAGTCTGCTACGGTCTTGTGCAGTGCTATTCCCAAACCAGGAGGTGATGTTGCCGGTCAGGATGCTCTCTATTGTACATGAGTAGAAGTTCCTAAGGATCTTCTGACTGACTTGGAACTTCCTTAGGCGCCTGAGGAAGTAGAGGCGTTGTCGTGCCTTCTTCACAACACTGTCAATGTGTGTGGTCCATGTCAAGTCCTCGGATATGTGGGCTCCGAGGTACTTGAAACTGTTCACTCTCTCAACCGGTGCCCCGTCGATGCTGAGGGGGCTGTAGTCCTTGACCCCCGACCTCCTGAAGTCCACAATCATCTCTTTTGTTTTGCTGACGTTCAGGGAGAGGCAGTTCTCCTGACACCACTGTGACAGGTTCTCTACCTCTTCCAGGTAGGCCCTTTCGTCGTTGGCAGAGATCAGGCCCACCACTACTGTGTCATCAGCAAATTTGATGATGGTGTTGTTGTTCCGCTGTGCTACGCAGTCATGTGTGTACAGGGAGTAGAGGAGGGGGCTCAGAACACAGCCCTGGGGGGCCCCTGGTCTACAAGATACACTACGCGACCAAGGTACCCATGTACATGTCAAAATACTTCCCAAAGGTCAGTGAATACCACGATCACAACACCAGAGGGAGCTCCACAAATCATGTAAAACCCAGATTCGGCTCAAACAAGGGACTAAACACGTTTCGCAATTATGCCACATCAATGTGGAACGCCCTGCCTAAAGCTGTAAAGGAATGTGAATCACTACCCACCTTCAAAAACACTCTCAAAAAACACCTACGTGAGACTGCAATTCGAAACTGGCCCCTACAAATGTCCTAACCTAGTTGTACAGTAAATGACCAAGTAAGGCTTTGTCAATATTCCAATGTACAGTGTAAAATGTGTGTGTGTCCCCTACCCAACCCCCCCCCCCCCACCTCCAATGTACAGCCCTCACCCAACCCACCCAACCCCACCCCACCAACCTCCTCCAATGTACAGTTTCTACGCCAAATGTATATACACTCCTTTTCTGGACACTTTTGTATCACAAACAGTACTGTATTTGCAAATCTGATATGTCATAAATGTATAGATGTAGCAGTACTGTCTATCTGTATGTCATGTATGTCATATATGTTATGATGAATTGAAAATGGGGGACCCTGGTGGAAACAAGACGAAAGTCTTTCTCTGGTCTGCATCCCCTTAACAATTGTATGTATTGAGATGTACTGTACTGTACCCATTCTGCAATCTGTTAATAAACTTTTCAATCAATCAATCAATCCCTATGTTGAGCGTGATGGATGAGGAGGTGCAGTTGCCGGCTCTTACCACCTGGGGTCTGCCCGTCAGGAAGTCCAAGACCCAATGGCAGAGGTCATAGTTCAAGCCCAGGTCCCTGAGCTTGGCTATGAGTTTGGAGGGGACTATGGTATTGAATGCTGAGCTGTAGTCGATGAACAGTATTCTCACATAGTTCCCCTGCCTCTTGTCCAGGTGTGATGCTGCTGTGTGCAGCACATGGGCTATGGCGTCCTCCGTGGACCTGTTGGGGCGATATGCAAATTGCAGAGGGTCCAGGTTGATGGGGAGGGAGGAACAGATGTAGCCCTTCACTAGCTTCTCAAAGCACTTCATGGCTATAGAGGTGAGGGCTACAGGGCGATAGTCGTTGAGGGCTACAGGGCGGTAGTCGTTGAGGCAAGCGGGCGTAGATTTTTTGGGTACAGGGATGATGGTGGACTTCTTCAGACAGGTGGGGATGACAGCCTGTTCCAAGGACAGGTTGAAGATGTCAGTGAATACCGGGGCCAGTTGGTCGGCACAGACTTTTAGGACGCGGCCGGGGATGCCGTCCGGTCCTGCTGCCTTCCTGATATTCACTTTTTTAAAGATCCTTCTCACCTCATGCTCTGTTACCCTGAACACTGAGTCTCCATCAGCAGACCCCCCCCCCCCCCCCATTGCCGTGGTTTGTAGGCTGGTGTTGTTATTCACAGCCTCAAACCTCGCATAGAAGGAATTGAGATCATTTGCTAAGGAGATGTCACTGTCCATGTTGAGGGGGGTGCCTTTGTAGTCTGTCATTGTTCTGAGGCCCTGCCACATGCCTCTAGAGTCAGCCTGTTCAAACTGAAGTTCAACTTTATCCCTGTAACGCCGTTTTGCCTCTATTACTGCTCTCCTGACGTTGTATCTTGCCATCTTGTGTTCTTCCATGTTGCCTGTCACCAGCCCGGTGTTGTATGCTGATGTGCGCACTTTCAGAGCCTCACGGACGGATTTGTCTACCCAGGGCTTTTGATTTGGGTAGATTTTAATTTTGGTGGAGGGGATTGTTTCTTCTACCAGAGTACAGACATAGTCAATTACCGTTTCGGTGTATTCGTTAATATTGGCTGTGTTATCACGGAATACACTCCAGTCTGTGCATTCAAGTGCAGCTTGGAGTGACTCCTCTGACGTCACGGCCCAACGCTTAACCTCTCGCGAGACCACCGGCGTTCGCTTGAGACTTTGTTTGTACTTTGGCAAAAGAAAGATGGCGGCGTGATCGCTTTTACCGAATGGACTAAGAGCCTGTGACTTGTACCCATTCTTAAATTGCGAGTATACATGGTCTAATATGTTCTCGCCTCTGGTGGGACAGGTCACATGCTGATAGAAATTCGGCAACACCTTTTTAAGACGCGCGCTGTTGAAATCACCCAGAACCAAAATGGCAGCGTCAACATTAGCTGTCTGGAGTTTGTTTACCTCGTCGTGAAGTTTTGAAAGTGCGACCCCAGTGTTCGCGTGTGGTGGAATGTACACTCCGATGAGGATGATGGACGTTAACTCTCTTGGGAGGAAGAAGGGTCGACATTTTATCGTGATAAACTCCAGGTCTGGGGAGCAGTGGTTAGACAGTTCCTTTGCGTTGCCTACATCGCACCACTCCTTGTTTATCATGAAGGCAATGCCGCCTCCTTTCTTCTTTAGTGACTCTTCTGCCGTCCGGTCCTTGCGGAGGACGAAGAAGTGGTCTGCCGGTTCTATTGCGTGATTCGGGACATCTGGACTCAGCTGGACACGCTGCCCACGGAATTATAAACGACCCCCCGCCCATCCGGTCATCATCAGATGATACGTAGTAACTTCTAGAAGTACCTCCAGTTGAAATTTATTATCTGGCACAGATCGCTATCAAACTGTATTTCATCATGCATATAATGGGTCTATAATGTGCAGAGGGTCTATAAATCACGTTCTGAAGAAAGCTGCAGAAAACGATAAAAACATACTTATACTTTAGACCATATTTTAGTATGAATATGTGAATGAAAAAGTATATCGTTGCTACACCCTGAACAATGGATATAGGACATTGAATGGGCCATAATAATGGCAATTTAGCAATAGAATTTAAAAAGTTATAGCCCTGCAAAGAAGGGGAACTTCTCCATAGACAAATAGAGCTGGCTAGGGATGGTAAATTATGAATTTGAACCATGGCGATCAAAGTGTTAACACAATGGCCGCCAACAACGAGTTTACTCATTATTGGCCGCCAGATCGAATAGCGCCAACAACGAGTTTACTCGTTTTTGGGATCGTTATATAGTTTATTCGCTATATCTATTCATAATTCATAGCCGCAGCCTCTGGTATAGTCTTCAGACCCTGTCTGAGCTGGCAGACGGTCAACACCGCCCTCTACTGCCAGGCGGAGCTATTGCATCTCATTGAAAATGGGCTTGTGTCTTTTAGGAGGCGATCTGAACCGGGCGGGCAGGGTTTAAATATTCAGGCGAGCCACTTCTATACAACGATGGCATCAGTAACTCCGCCCGCCCGTCATTGTGAAACGGTCGGTAGTGTGGTGGGGACCTCCACAAGCATTATTTGGAATTGCGATAAGATATTTGGATGATCTCTTTTGCATTACAGATACAAGGTAAGAACACCATATATGAATTTGATCGTTGATCTGACATTTATTCCTACCGCGATCAAAGCGATCTGTGTGCAGGTGTATGTGCTTATATTACGGTTAGCTGCGGTGGGGGGGGGGGGGGGGGGGGGGGGGGCGCCCTGCTATGACGGTCATTTCATGTATGGACGAGGAGACATAATCGTGATAATCTAGCGTTGATTTCACATTTCAGGATGATTAGATAATCAGCCGAAAAATTACAACGTGATGACTGGATTACAGTCAAATGCATTTTTCTCGCCTTTTCATGGAATGACTGAAAAACACCCAAACCATACTCTATTCAAAACGGTATGAAACGGAAATGTACGAATGAAAAAACAATCTGTCTCGGCGATGTTGACTAGAAGCAGCTCACTGAGACCCGACAGCGTTATTAGACCCATAGATATAATATAAGATATATTTTAAGCACTCGCAAATGCCACAGTCTAAAACTATATCCATTGAATAAAGACCTGGCAATGAATGGGGTATTAGCGCCCCCTGCTGTGGCGGTCAATGTGTTAAGGTACATTTTGAACAGATAAGAAATCTCTCCACACCTGTTACCTGTAAATACATCTTAGCTGTCACAGTGGAGACACTCTGTGAAGGACTCTGAGAAGCAGCTATTGTCATGTTAATACCTTCACTCATATATGTACATAATTAATTATTAACATAAAAATAGCAGCATAGACAGAGTTTGCTCGGGTTGGACATCATGTTGGCTGTAGGACAATAGCCAAACATTCTAAAGACCAGCTGACTCACCAGTTACCTAGCAACAGCGATGGATAATACCTTAAGGTTCATATTTATATATCTGAGGGTTGAGTCATGTTTTAAGGAAGTACACAACTCCTGGGCTGACCTGAGACCAGTGTTCTACAGCTGACCTGGGACCAGTGTTCCATAACACCAGTTGACCTGAGACCATTGTTCAACAACACCAGTTGACCTGAGACCAGTGTTCTACAACACCAGTTGACCTGAGACCAGTGTTCGATAACAACAGCTGAACTGGGACCAGTGTTCTACGGCTGACCTGGGATCAGAAAAGCAACAAAGACCGTGCATGAAATCTACTGTATTATGGCAATAACGTTCAGGTTTGTTCGACCCGTGAGATATAATCACGAAAATAACGTCAATATTTTTGGAATAGAATATTTTCAGCAGATTTGACAGTGGCTGGTGTGAGCTGGGTAGTGTAGTTTTATGACATGTCCATTGAAAGCCCTGCGTCTCCTCTTTCTTAGGACTCCAACGATTTCATGACGGCGTAATTACATGGGCCCTCATTTATCAACAATTCTTAGAAAGTGTTCTATTTTAGTACTTAAGCACATAATTTAGAATGTGTGTACGCACAGAAATATCCGGATTTATCAACTGTGCGTACACGGGTCCTACGCTCCTCCGTGTTGATAAATACCTCTTTGTTCTACCGTCAATGCTTGTGCATGATTATCCATATATGGTCATGAAACACCCCCCATGGATGTGAAATAATGGACTGACCCGAGCGAACTATGAGAAACTCCACGAGCGAGATTGTTCACGGAACCAAGAAGACACAACCTGTGTTATGGGATAAATAACAGGCTGGCGGACTTGTACATGGTGATGTCAGATATCAAGACTCCCTAAGACAATTGCTGCAATTCTGCCTGGACAGCTCAAAATACTAATAAAGACCGTTCGTTAACCACTGTTTGGCGTTAGTGTGTCATTATAACCATGCTGGAATATGAATGCCTTTATTCGTTCTGTTCGATTGGCTACCGGGTATAATATGATTTGTACTAGAGGCATACAATCTATTTTGTTGTCGGTATTAGGTAGCCTATATGAATTACATATAATAGCAGCCATAGCCTACATTATGCAACAGTAACTTGCGCATATTTAATAACACATGGCACAGCCCTGCGCTGCGAAGCCCTGCATACAGTAAACCAACTTTAATTAATTAATTAATCTAGCTGTTGTATCTTTACGCTTATGAAAACATTAAATAATATGTATAGGCTATAAGCCGTCGCTTTGCATTAATAGCCTATATTCTCAAATGGCATTTAATGGCTATCCGACTCCTCGCTATCCTCGGACGGACCAGTATACCTTTATATCATATCATATTCATATTCATATCATAGTTTACTCTATCAGCCTACCAGCATGTACGTTCTTTGTTAGAACTCAACTCGTTATTATTTTGCGCATAGATTGCAGAAATAGGGAACGCTTTGATTTATATTAAAAGGCTTTGACATTGTAAAACTAAATACGTGGAATCCTGTAAGCAGAATACAAGTCATATCACCCACACGATATATGCTCTGTATCCAGAGGATGTATGCTTTTCATTCATTTAAGACACATTTATTGCAAGGGTTTTGTATACACATAAACTCAACAAATAACCTCTGTTCTCGTTGCAATGCGTTTTTTATTCTATCTTATAGGAAGGGGGAAGAACACTATATTGTGGGTGTTCATATGACTTGTATTCTGCTTACAGCTTCGGGGTTCCACTTATTACGTTTAACAATATAATCAAAACGTTCCCGTATTTCTGCAATGTATGCGCAAAATAATAACGAGTTGAGTTACGCGGAGCGCAGTCAGTGCTTATTTCCGCGTTGTAAACATATTCTACCACCGGGCGCCAGCTACGCATGCTCTGAGCTGTGCGTAGATATACGCACAAAGTCAAGCACAAGTTCAAATTGATAAGTCCCACACTTTGCTTAGAAATGATTGTACGCACAGGTTACGCACATATCTGTGCGTACGCAACGTTGATAAATGAGGGCCCTGGGGTCTAAATCATCAGGTTTCCGATGCAATGCGCAGAGATTTTTATAAACTCATATTTTGCTAATAACCCTTCGATCATTGGTAAACAAACGTAGTGCTGAAAATATACACTTTGACTGCTGTTTTGATAGGGTTAAAGTGGAGATGAAGCAGTGAGCAATGTGATCCTAGTTTGTTTGTTGTGTACCTTGTGTAAGACAGGGTTCTATAATCAAATGTGAAATCTATCTTATTTGTCTGAAAAATATAATATAATATCCCTGTTTTCAACATGGGCGCCGCCATTTTGTTGCTGACGTCATGGCTGACGTCATACCGTGGCTTGGGTGTATACACTCTGGTTAGCTGCCTATATTGAATGGGTCGGTCAGCAAATAAAATGTTGCCTACAAAACAACGGGACCGCGGTGGTTCTGTTTGTATTGCTCCTGGCTGTTCAAACTAATTTTACCATGTGAGAGAGAGGAAAGTTGATTAATTTTCACAAACTACCAGTGAAAAAAACAGTGTTGTTGACATGTTGGCTCGGGCTGCCTGCACCCAGACGGCGCGACCAGCCTGTTGTACAGGGAAGGAGGATCTGCAGCGAACACTTCATTGCCTCGGATTATGTTGTTGGGGTGGGATGTTTGTCCAGAAGACCACTAATCAGCTGAAGCCGGACGCGGTTCCCTCGGTCTTCGACAGACAGACCGGCGTTAGCTCTCGGGGCCCGGCGTTAGCTCTCGCTAGCTAGCGTTAGCAACCGGAGCGTCGCGGAGCATTCAGCCTGCTGGCTACACAGCTTGGCGACGCTGGCGACGCTGGTTGAAGTGGGTCTAGGTAGCCAGCAGGCTGAATGCTCCGCGACGCTGGTTGAAGTGGGTCTAGGTAGCCAGCAGGCTGAATGCTCCGCGACGCTCCGGTTGCTAACGCTAGCTAGCGAGAGCTAACGCCTGGCCCCGGCTGGTGCCAACTAGCTCCCGAGAGCTAACGCCGGTCTGTCTGTCGAAGACCGAGGGAACCGCGTCCGGCTTCAGCTGATTAGTGGTCTTCTGGACAAACATCCCACCCCAACAACATAATCCGAGGCAATGAAGTGTTCGCTGCAGATCCTCCTTCCCTGTACAACAGGCTGGTCGCGCCGTCTGGGTGCAGGCAGCCCGAGCCAACATGTCAACAACACTGTTTTTTTCACTGGTAGTTTGTGAAAATTAACCAACTTTCCTCTCTCTCACATGGTAAAATTAGTTTGAACAGCCAGGAGCAATACAAACAGAACCACCGCGGTCCGTTGTTTTGTAGGCAACATTTTATTTGCTGACCGACCCATTCAATATAGGCAGCTAACCAGAGTGTATACACCCAAGCCACGGTATGACGTCAGCAACAAAATGGCCGCGCCCATAATGCTAAATGCTTCAGAAATGTACACAACAAATCGTTTTTTCTTAGAAACTGCTTATTTTTATAACGTGACTTCTTCTGTGGCTTATCTAAATACTAATGTGATGCTATGAATATGTATTTATGCTCACTGCTTCATTTCCACTTTAAGGTCTTTACTCTTGGCTACATTTGAAAAAGAAACGCAACATTAATTAATACGGACTGTATTGATCTATTTATGACGTGAAATTAATCTCGGACCGATATCGGGCACCCAGCAGCAGAGGCAGGAAAAGACAAGTACCATCGCTGACAACTCTACTCGGGTTGGGCTTAACATCCACAGAGAGAAGAGCAAGGTCATGAGAATCAATGCTGATCACCCATCATTCTGGAAGGAGAAGCGTTGGAAGAGGTAGACAACTTCACCTACCTGGGCAGCATGATTAACAAGCAAGGTGGAACAGATGCTGATGTGAGAGCCAGGATTGGCAAGGCCAGAGGAGCCTTTCTCCAACTAAAAAACATCTGGAGCTCAAGAGACATTTCCATCACAACCAAGATCAGGATCTTTAACACCAACGTGAAGTCAGTCCTACTCTATGGCGCTGAGACCTGGAGGACCACTGTCACCACAACCAATAAACTACAAGTTTTCCTAAACACCTGTCTGCGCCGAATCCTCCAGATTCGCTGGCCTAACACCATCAGCAACAAAGACCTGTGGCAACGAACACAACAACAGCCAGCAGAGAAAGAGATTCTCCAACAGCGTTGGAGATGGATTGGCCATACACTCCGTAAACCATCCCTGAGCATCACAAGACAATCTCTCAGGTGGAACCCCCAAGGGAAAAGAAAAGAGAGGCCGACCACGGAACACCTGGCGCCGAGACTTGGAAGATGATGCCAAGAAGATGGGACACACCTGGGGCCAGCTTGAGAGGGTGGCTCAGGATCAGGATGCTTGGAGAACCCTTGTTGACGGCCTACAGTATGCCCCAAATGGGGTAAAAGGCGTAAGTAAGTAAGTAAGTAAGTAAGTAAGTAAGTAAGTAAGTAAGTAAGTAAGTAAGTAAGTAAGTAAGTAAGTAAGTAATTAAGTAAGTAAGTAAGTAAGTAAGTAAGTAAGTAAGTAAGTAAGTAAGTAAGTAAGTAAGTAAGTAAGTAAGTAAGTAAGTAAGTAAGTAAGTAAGTAAGTAAGTAAGTAAGTAAGTAAGTAAGTAATTAAGTAAGTAAGATATTGGGCCGGTCGGGCTTAAGGGGTTATGGGGTTAATAATAAGAAAACAATAAGTCACTGGTAAACTATGGAGTTATTCAACAAAACACAAGGTTTCTAATGTAAAAGTGTATGCTCACACAAAGATAATGTATGATGGTGACTTAATAAATAATTAAAGTGTATATAAAGTGTAGGTTCCCATGAATCATAAAAGGTAAAACCCTTCAAAGTCAAAGTCAAAGTCAGCTTTATTGTCACCTCTCGTAATGTGCAAGACATAGAGACATGAAATTGCGTTTCCCCCTTCCTACGGTGTATATAAAAAACAAGATATAATATAAACATATAGTACACTATAAACATAAAGTAACTTAGGATATGATAACGTATGAACCCTTGATACTAACTCAAATAATAAGCTCAGAAATGGCAAAGATA
>NC_140179.1:84923423-85026469 GCF_963971535.1 Notolepis coatsorum | reverse complement strand
TACAATACAAGTACTGTTTTGGGGAATTTGTATTTTACTCTAGTATTATTAGGTTTGTATACTTGTACTTTTACTCAAATACATTTCAGAGAAAAAAAACATACTTTTTACATTTAAAATGCAGACCTACAAAGTACAAAGTACAAATCTCACAGGTCCAACTATTTGAATTAGTATATTTGTTTCTCTGGCCGAACTAACGTTAACTTAACGTTATTAATCCTGCGGCCGCGCTTTAATTAAAAACAGCTAATCAAATCCCCATGGAAAATTAACCCGCCCATACCCATGCTGATTGGTCCTTGTGCAAGACTAGAAAGCGGGGATCTTTGATTAAACACCTGCTATCAGAAGAATAGACAGAAAAAAGGTTTTTACTTTAACTTTTTTGTACTTCAGTACATTTAAAAGTAGAAACTTTTTTACTTTTACTTAAGTGTGTTTTTAGCCAGATACTCTGACTTTTACTTGAGTATGATTTTGAGACGGTACCCACACTTTCACTTAAGTATAATTTCTGGGTACTTTTTACACCCCTGATGAAAACAGAAAAAAGTAAAACTTCAGAGACTGTACTACAGCACTATTGATTCAGTTAATTCAGTGATGCAGGAGAGATCACAGATTAACAGCGCAGTTGCTATAGTGAATCCAGAAAGTGATGTTATGGATTTCATGTCACGATCCCTATAGAGACTGAGTACATTATTAAATAGATTTTCAGCTCACAAAAACAACAATCAACAGCCAATCAAGGGGGATTGGCGTTTACAGCACATCCACAGCAATGTGCGAGAATCCATTCTCCACTCCAGCACGACCATGTGTATTATAAAAAAATATATATATATATTCAATTTCTTTGGCGCCAACTTAGAAACAGACACATCATTGTCTAATACATGACAGCTTGGTCCTCTGTTCCACTTTGAGTGCAACAGTGTGTGTGTGTGTGTGTGTGTGCGTGTGTGTGTGTGTGTGTGTGTGTGTGTGTGTGTGTGTGTGTGTGTGCGTGTGCGTGCGTGCGTGCGTGCGTGTGTGTGTGTGTGTGTAAAATGTAAAATGGTGCATTTATATAGTGCTTTTATTCAAAGTGCTTTACAATTTGTTCCTCACATTTTACCCATTCACTCACACATTCTCACCCCAATGGCGGAGGCAACCATGCAATGTTCCTAATGGACAGAGATAGGTATGTTGCAGAGCCCCCCCCCCCCTGCCAGATCTAGCCTTAACCCTTTCACTGCCGCACTACCAAAACGGTTAACCCTTTCACTGTGACAATTCACAGAAGGTTAACCCTTTCACTGCCACACGTGACACGACAGAAGGTTAACCCTTTACTATCACACGGCCGACGGTTTGCATAACCGTGACCCGTCCTAATGCCCACCAGGCCACGTGAGCGGATCGGCGCGGGCGAGAAATCCGCTCTTCACTCTTTAAAGCTTGGTCCGCTCCGCTAATCGCTCATGTTGACCCCGCCCCCAAGTCGCTCTCCGCTCGCTCACCGCTCACCTTGAATCGAGCGCTCCCCGCTCCCCGCGCCACATCGCTCGGCAGATTTTTTTATTTTTAAGCATGGTGTAAATTAGCTCAAACTACAACAGTCTACACCCCCTGAGCCCCTTAACAATTGTTTGTATTGAGCCGCATTGTAATTGTACCCATTCTGCAATGTTAAATAACGTTGTTTATCCATTCACTAGCTCATTAAGCAATGATAGCTAGCCTAGCCACACTGCTATGGTCGCTGCCATTAACGTTAGCATGTAAGCTAACGACAACAACAATGGCGTCAAAACAGGATGTGAGTGACAAAGCCTGAACAGGATATCACAGGTTCACCCTTCTCATTGGATGAAAATGGCCTTCATGTTTGTACATCACCATCTGTTGCTTTGGCATTGTACTACATGTATATTACATCAGTGTTAAACCACTGTGAGCGGCCTGGAGTGGATTGGAGCGGAGGAGAACTCTCGCTCCGGACATCGCGCCGACCCATTTTAAAACCCACTCCTCGCTCACGTCAAAACCGCCCGCTCCGCTCCCCGCGCCGTTCACGCGCCGCGCCGCTCACATGGCCTGATGCCCACTCAGCATCGGGAGTTACACCACGCTAAAGGTGTTTTTACAGTTGGACTATTTTCTCACAGTCCTTTTAAGAACAAAACAAAACTCAGCCATTTTTCAGTGGAACTGAGACAGCCCCATTACTCATTCCAGCAAAGCGGTGTTTGAAAAACACAAGAAGGTGTTTCTCCTGTTACTGAAACAAGGTCCTATTGAAGAGATCTGAGATCTGGGCTGTTGTGTTTCCATCTAGTCAGAGACTGCTGTGTAATGGCTGACTTACCCTTCTGGGCTTCTCCTGTCCGGAGGGAATTGTAAAGAGCAACACGTGGTCACTGTGGGCATATGTTGACCATTCATCCTCAGCTGTGTCATGGACTCACTGATGTCTTGGAAAATATTATCATGTCGATAGTTCTGTTATAAATACACATTCTCTGTACAGCCTTGACTAGTTAATATGTTTAACTAGTAATACAGCTCAGACACACTAGGGCGACAGTCAGTGTTTCTTAAAACAACAGCCAAAAGGGCCAGGAGATATGACACGTCCACGGTTCTTTTCGACTCCAGTTCTTGTGTGAGACATAACAAAGCCCTTAGACCCATCTTTTGTTTTCATTTTCTCACTAGGGCATTTTTTGTTTACCTTTCTTGTCAGATATGTTGTTAATTTGTCATCTTTTGACGTCATGTCAACTTTGTACTTAATGGTCTTTGTCACTTTCTGCTCAGACGCTTTGTGTGTACACATTTGTCTCTGATTATAAACTGATCATATTCTTTCTGTGGACATGGA
Source organism: Notolepis coatsorum (assembly GCF_963971535.1). Taxonomy (NCBI): domain Eukaryota; kingdom Metazoa; phylum Chordata; class Actinopteri; order Aulopiformes; family Paralepididae; genus Notolepis; species Notolepis coatsorum. The sequence goes on along the minus strand of NC_140179.1, from coordinate 85,023,594 downwards.
AACAGATAATAAACTATGTTCTATTTTTATACAATTTGACTCATCTGAATTTCTACAGTTTCACTGTTTGGCTCATTTAAAATATTCCACAACACTGACTAGTCTAAACAATTAAAGTAGAAAAATAGGGGGTTGGGGGAGGAAGTTATTTCATTATAAAGACCACTGGTTCCCAAATGGTGGGGCGTGACCCCCTTGGAAGACCGGAGTGAGCTACAGGGGGGGGAGGGAGATGAGATGGATGGATATAGTTCTATAGTTGTTCCCTCATATAGTTCTGTGTTTGTTCCCTCATATAGTCCTATGTATGGTTGTTCCTACTAGTCTTGTGAACTGCTGGCACAGCGCTAACGGAGTGTGCAGAAAGGTCTGGCGATGAGAGACTCCATTACATTTTGTCATTTAGCTGACGCTTTTATCCAAAACGATAAAGTCAGCAAGAAGGGTAGACTACAACTCTTTCAGCTGAGTAACAACATTCATCATCTTGAAACGTGGGTGCTGCAGTGTTGAGTGCATAGTAGTAGAGACATATTAGTATAGTATGTATTAATATAGGCAAGGAAGATTATTTAGTGGAAAAGTGCGTGATTGTAGAAGACAGTATGAAGGTTATAATGATACTTTTTTTCTCCTTCATTTCAGATATTGATTGAAGAAGTGTGTTTTTAGTTGACGGTGAAAGATTGGTCAAGTTTCGGCTGTCCTAACTGTGGTGGTAGTTCATTCCACCATTGTGGAGCAAGGACCGAGAATAGCCGACTTCTCTTTGATGACCCTCCCGGAGCTCGGATAGGAGTGGGTCTGAGGCGGCCAGAAGATGTAGAGCGGAGGGGTCTTGAGGGTGTGTAGTTAGAGACCATTGACCTCGCTGCACGATATGCCAAGTCAAGGACCTTGAAAATTCTGACTGGAAATTTGTAGTTTTCACACACTGACATCTCTGATAAATATCTCTGAAACCATTTACAGGCAGATGCGTCAAAGCCAACAGTCATTAACCTTTGCAATAGAAGAGAGTGATCAACCGTGTTGAATGCTTTTGACAGATCTATAAAAAGGACAGCACAATGATTTATTTTGTCAAGGTCAGATACTGGTGGGTTCAGTGACCGTTACCACTAACCTAATTATTAAAGGCATTACATAACCAATTAGCATTAAAATCACCTAAAACAATCATCTCAGCAATGGAGCTGATGTCAGCGGAAGATGGTCTATAAACTCCAATAACAATCAGTGATTAATGCACAGCCTGCTGTAAATTAGCCGCTAGCATACGGCTACCCAACAACAAACAAAGCATAAACAAAGTGCAGTTTAAAAAGAGAGCAAGCAAGAATGTGCCATAAAACAAACAGCTGTGATAAAAACGGTAAAATGCTAATAAAACTGCCGAGATCACTTCGGATCAGTGGATTTAAAACAAGTGAAAGAATTACTTAAGAGTGGCTGACGACGCAGACACGACTCACTCACTGTGCTCATACACGCACTCACACATTTCTATACATGAGTCACATATCTCCCAGTATGACAGTAGTACAGTCTCATATCTCCCAGTATGACAGTAGTGCAGTCTCATATCTGTCAGTATGACAGTAGTACAGTCTCATATCTGTCAGTATGACAGTAGTACAGTCTCATATCTGTCAGTATGACAGTAGTACAGTCTCATATCTCCCAGTATGACAGTAGTACAGTCTCATATCTCCCAGTATGACAGTAGTACAGTCTCATATCTCCCAGTATGACAGTAGTACAGTCTCATATCTCCCAGTATGACAGTAGTACAGTCTCATATATCCCAGTATGACAGTAGTACAGTCTCATATCTCCCAGTATGACAGTAGTACAGTCTCATATCTGTCAGTATGACAGTAGTACAGTCTCATATCTCCCAGTATGACAGTAGTACAGTCTCATATCTGTCAGTATGACAGTAGTACAGTCTCATATCTCCCAGTATGACAGTAGTACAGTCTCATATCTCCCAGTATGACAGTAGTACAGTCTCATATCTGTCAGTATGACAGTAGTACATTCTCATATCTCCCAGTATGACAGTAGTACAGTCTCATATCTCCCAGTATGACAGTAGTACAGTCTCATATCTCCCAGTATGACAGTAGTACAGTCTCATATATCCCAGTATGACAGTAGTACAGTCTCATATCTCCCAGTATGACAGTAGTACAGTCTCATATCTGTCAGTATGACAGTAGTACAGTCTCATATCTCCCAGTATGACAGTAGTACAGTCTCATATCTGTCAGTATGACAGTAGTACAGTCTCATATCTCCCAGTATGACAGTAGTACAGTCTCATATCTCCCAGTATGACAGTAGTACAGTCTCATATCTCCCAGTATGACTGTAGTACAGTCTCATATCTCCCAGTATGACAGTAGTACAGTCTCATATCTCCCAGTATGACAGTAGTACAGTCTCATATCTGTCAGTATGACAGTAGTACAGTCTCATATCTCCCAGTATGACAGTAGTACAGTCTCATATCTGTCAGTATGACAGTAGTACAGTCTCATATCTCCCAGTATGACAGTAGTACAGTCTCATATCTCCCAGTATGACAGTAGTACAGTCTCATATCTGTCAGTATGACTGTAGTACAGTCTCATATCTCCCAGTATGACAGTAGTACAGTCTCATATCTCCCAGTATGACAGTAGTACAGTCTCATATCTCCCAGTATGACAGTAGTACAGTCTCATATCTCCCAGTATGACAGTAGTACAGTCTCATATCTCCCAGTATGACAGTAGTACAGTCTCATATCTCCCAGTATGACAGTAGTACAGTCTCATATCTCCCAGTATGACAGTAGTACAGTCTCATATCTCCCAGTATGACAGTAGTACAGTCTCATATCTCCCAGTATGACAGTAGTACAGTCTCATATCTGTCAGTATGACAGTAGTACAGTCTCATATCTGTCAGTATGACAGTAGTACAGTCTCATATCTCCCAGTATGACAGTAGTACAGTCTCATATCTCCCAGTATGACAGTAGTACAGTCTCATATCTCCCAGTATGACAGTAGTACAGTCTCATATCTCCCAGTATGACAGTAGTACAGTCTCATATCTCCCAGTATGACAGTAGTACAGTCTCATATCTGTCAGTATGACAGTAGTACAGTCTCATATCTCCCAGTATGACAGTAGTACAGTCTCATATCTGTCAGTATGACAGTAGTACAGTCTCATATCTCCCAGTATGACAGTAGTACAGTCTCATATCTCCCAGTATGACAGTAGTACAGTCTCATATCTCCCAGTATGACAGTAGTACAGTCTCATATATCCCAGTATGACAGTAGTACAGTCTCATATCTCCCAGTATGACAGTAGTACAGTCTCATATCTGTCAGTATGACAGTAGTACAGTCTCATATCTCCCAGTATGACAGTAGTACAGTCTCATATCTGTCAGTATGACAGTAGTACAGTCTCATATCTCCCAGTATGACAGTTGTACAGTCTCATATCTCCCAGTATGACAGTAGTACAGTCTCATATCTCCCAGTATGACAGTAGTACAGGCTCTTATCTGTCAGTATGACAGTAGTACAGTCTCATATCTGTCAGTATGACAGTAGTACAGTCTCATATCTGTCAGTATGAGATAGGGCTGTCTTAAATACTTCAAAGCTTCGAAGCTTCGTTCGATGGGCATGGGATTTGAATATGAAAAAAAATGCGATTATATAAAAAGAAATAAAAGAAAAAATGTGATTTTTTTGTTTGTAAAATTAACTCTGCCTCTCTTTGTTAACTACAACAAGCAATGCTGTTTGTTATTTAAGATGAGGTCGGACTCGGCACTGACAGATTTGTGTTCATTGTGCTGCTTTTATAAAGCCTCAAATGACGGCTTACAATATTTCATGAAAGCAAAGTGTTTAGTTTGTCTAAGATTTAAAAAGGTTTAAACTTTACAGCACTGACAAAGTTGAACAAAGTGCTGTACAAGTCCCACAACATAAAAAAATTAAAATCAAAATAATAAAAAAAATTTTTTTTTGAAGCTTCGAATTAAAATCGAATCTCGGCCCCGAAGCTTCGAAATCCAAAGAAAATTTGAAGGTCAGCCCTAGTATGAGAGTAGTACAGTCTCATATCTGTCAGTATGACAGTAGTACAGTCTCATATCTGTCAGTATGACAGTAGTACAGTCTCATATCTGTCAGTATGACAGTAGTACAGTCTCATATCTGTCAGTATGACAGTAGTACACAGTCAATCTTGCAGTGTCAAATTAACACTATTCCGAGTGTATTTGGTCCCACTCAGAATTGGTGTTAAAATAATTGACAATAATTGTCTTTGGTGAAATTGGTACAGAAATACAACTTGCACAGATCCACACCCTGGCCTATCTATATCTATAAGATACAAATATAACTTGAATCGCTAACATACATTATAAACATGCAATACATTAAGCAGCATGATGTAGTGTAGTGTCTTTGTGGAAAACAGATGGAATATCAGACCACCTCTACACCCTCTAGTCTACTGCATCAATGACATTCTCGGAGACATACACCTGTCTAGAAGGTCTCCCATGTATGGTTTTCATCACTTTGAATTAGTCAGTTAATCCTTGATAGTGCATCCGCACTACATCATGCTGCTTAACACATTGGGTGCCATGCATTATGCCCATCTTTACCACCCTCTGCCAGTGCTGTAACCCTATGGAGTGGCTCACCTTCTTTGCAGGGCTATAACTTTTTAAATATTATAGCTATATCGACATTACTATGGCCCATTCAACATCGGGTATCTATCGTTCAGGATGTGGGAACGTTATATTTTTGTCATGTTAGTACCGTCGAGAATATGAGTATGTTTTTAGACTGTATAGCAGTAATTCCTAGAACGCACGCTATAGGCCCCGACGCGTATTATACATTATCGATTGGCGTTTCGTCCCTATACACGCTATATTAAAAATGTCAAATGCATATGATCGCTATACATTATGCTCCATCATGCGTGAAGGAAAGTGGGGGGGGGTCGTTTATGATTCCTTGATTGTCAGTAACGGCTTTCTTTAGTAAGACACCATACGTTGATCGGACAGATTGCAATGAAATACATGGACAATCGAGCTGGAAATAACGTTAGGTTCCTCTTACCTGTGCCCGATGAGACTGGAGGAAAAAGATTCCAATTATTTGACGTCAATCTGCTAGATCCATTTTCCGTTTGTATGACGCAATTAACGCCGAAAGCATATTGATTCTTGCGTCTCGAAAGCGATCCAATGCACTCGAGGTGTGTATATTGATCCACGTAACAACATATCTCTGGCGGAGCTTTTTCCTTGATGCACCGAGCGCCACTTCCGGTTTAGAGTGGAGTGTAACTCGCCTGAAATCCACCAGGCGGCGGTATTGAGGCGTTGCAATATCAGACAGGGTCCAGCTGGCTCCCGGAGGCTTCCTGGATGAATTATGAATGCCAATAGCAGTATAGAGTATACTCGTTATTGGCAATTAATGTGTTAATGTATTGCATGTTAGTTAGTTAATTACATTGATTTGTTATATTGTTTACACTGCTTGTTTGTATTACCAGGGCCCTATTCCTCGTACCTGGTTCAACTAAGTCGATCAAAAGTCCCATTATCCAGATTCAATTAACCCGATGTTTGAATCCACACTTTCCCTGTTCCTCGAACGCTGATTCAGTCTCGTTAATTCGAACCAGACTTGATACTCAGGATAATTGCGCGCGGCCGCCTCAGTTGAAAAGACAGCAGATGTCGATCGCAGAAATCCTGATTTTCTAACGGCATTGATTGATTGATTGATTTAAAACTTTATTAACAGATTGCAGAATGGGTACAATACAGTACGGCTCAATAGCCTCACCGTTAAATGCATAATCTATAGGCAAATTTTAAGTCCCTCATTACCACAATCAATCAGGTTATTTTTCTTTAAATGTGCCTGCTGGCAGTAGGCTTAATGGAATGAATAATCGAATGAGATCTATTGCTAGGGAAAATAATTAGTTCAACTCTTTCAGAATAAGTAGATACAAACAAGCCCAAAGAGTATCTAATTGATACGAATTAATAGATACTTATGAGGATATCTGTACTGTATGTGCTCGGCTTAGGTATCATGTACTTTATATAAATGCATGGTTCCCAAAATTGTCAAGGCGCAACCCGAATCAAACAGCGCATCTCATCAGACATTTTAATCCCAGTTACAATATCACAATAACGTGTGAGTTACAGTGATACAATTAAACAATCCACAGATTCAGATTCCTCGTAATTCATAATCCACAGTCCACGCATAAAGACGCTTACATTTATGCTTGAATGAAATGCAATCCGGGCGCTCCGTTAAGCAAATACATCCACAGCCGAGAATATATGAAACTAATCAGAGCCAAACGCCCGATAGGTTTCATTAATTAAAAATATCCCGCAGGATTCACATTTGCAATGCGCCGTTATTAAAATAATAATAAAAATTATTTCAGGAAGCGAGCTGGGATTTCATTGCGAGGGTGTGGCCATGCAGGTTATCCAGCTAAAATGAACTAAACCCTGCTCTGGAGCAGGTTCAAACTTTCTGATCTGTTGCCATAGGGATTTAGATCAATAAAGGAATTTCTTATCTTATCTTATCTAAAAATAAACTGAACCACCATAAACACTGAACCTCCATAAACACGGAACCTACATAAATACAAACACTGAACCTCCATAAACACTGAAACTACGTAAACATAACAATTGCCGCTCCACTGTTTAAAATCAAATGTGTTTTTCTGTTGATTACCTCTAATTAGCATCAACAGTCTCCTCATCACAGCTCCTTCACAATGGGACCAGCTGCTAATAGATTATTCATGTCTTCCTACATTCTCTGTAGTCTGTCCCACTACAGCTGTGTATATACACCAACAACATAAACACTACATCTGTATGTACACCGACAACATTAACACAACCTTCAGTTACTGGTCTGATAAACTGGCTTACTGCCTGGCCCATTGTCTTTTGGTATATACTAATGAGGAGGGTTGGAGGGTCTAGAAAAGGTGGAGCTTGAGACAGGTAAATTCCTTGTATGTAGCTACTAAAGTATCTGTATCCTACTAATACATACTGTTGGAGCTCACCAGCATTGCAGTGCTATTTTTAGAAGTGGGAGAGTGCAGCTGTTCTCATTATACTATCATTATAGAGTGCAGACTCTACGTTTTGTTTATCATTTGAAAGTACAACTACGTCCCCTGGAACTCACTGTTCAGTACATGGAATGCAGTATATGAAACATACTGTACTACAACATACTTGAAGGACCTGTTAGTGTACACGCAGGTGGAAGTGGATGTTAATAATTCAAATTACCAGAAGAAAACAGTTCCCTCACAGCTGTTTCCATGTTGCTAGATGTGCAGTCAGCCAAAAAAACACACACAAATGATGCTCCAGTAGCCAGCGTATTGTAGTGTTTGTTTGGGAAATTGGCACTGACCTGGAATCAGAAATAACATGGGAAATGACCTGGTACAAAGATCATGTAGCAACCATCCACTTCATACTTCAAATGTAGGTATTTTCAGTAAACATACAGATCTTTGTCATGTACAGTATTTGCATACTAACAGATCACATTCTGAAAACTGCATACAAATCAGGGCAGCTCGATTATGGCAAAAGTCATAATCACGATTATTAAACATGATTGCTTATGATTGATTGACACTTATTTCCAGCATGGTCCCCGATGTTCTGACCAAAGGACATACTGTGTTGACAAATAACATATAAAACAACACAAAAAGCAAAAGTCCAATACAACAAATTCTACATATCTAAAAACAAGAGAATAACATGACCAAATACCATAAAATAGCGCATTTCTTATACCATCATTAAAACAATAATCCAACTATGACCTGAAAGCTATCTGGCCACTTTACCCCAGAGATATGAGCGAACCTGACCTTTAAATATTCCTCTAGATCCTGACAGTTGTATCCTGAGTGGAAGGCTGTTCCATGTTGATATCGCGGTGTAGAAACATTTGCTCTGAGCCATAGACTTGACCCGCGGCACCTTACAGGAGCGAACATTGGCCCTGGTATTGTGTCCATGCTGCATGTGGAATGGATCTGATACTTCAGATAGCATGGGGCTTTACCATTGACTATGTTGAACATGTGGTTCAGTTTCATCTGTTCAACCCTGAGGTGCATTGGTAGCAGTCCCACCTTTTTGAATTCGGCACTTCCTACATGCATTCTGGGAGGCACACCTAGTATGTACCGAATAGTGTTGTTTTGCCTGAAGTTTATTTTTAAATTTAGTCGACAGACCACTGTACCATGCTGCGCTTGCGTAGTAAAAATTACACTGAAGCAAGGATGATGAAGTGGATTCCCCAGCTGTTTCGGTTCTGCTCTGATCAGAACCTGTCTGTTAGTACCCTGCGTTGTGATTCAATACCTAAAGCTATGGGAATCACTCCTCTTTAAACTGACTGAGCAGGCCGAAAGGCAGAAGGAATTAGGAGGAAAATAGTATAACAGTTGTTTAATCAAAGTTTAAGAGTGTATACAAATTACATTAAGAAGATGCTATGGTTGTTGATCACAAACACTATGCCGTAAGATGATAACAACCAGACTAATATTACAGTATAAAGATAAATTGTTGCTGGTCTTTGTTGTTTGATAACAAAGAAGTTGGTTTTCCCTCCAAAAAGTCCTTTTGTTCTCGTTGCCTGCTTTAGATGGGTGAGATGGTAGGTGAGGTCCTGTCCTTGTGGGTTTGGTTGGTTCAGAGTCCTTTGGTTGTTCCTGAGTCTTCTTCTGTTGTTCCTGAGTCCCTCTCCCACCATCACACACCCATCTTATAGCCAAGGCCAGTCTCTTGGAGTTGATGACATCATCACATTATTGTCCCAATCACAAGCCTGCTTAAGCTGGTATTTGAAAAATAGGGGTTTGGCTTAATAGCCCAACCCCCTTCCCATAACTGCAAACAGGCTTTGTCCTTACAGTCAACAATATAAACATTGCATCATTTTCATTTCCTTATATCTTTTACTTAAACACATTACTTGACTTGTTAGTACTTTGATGTACCTCAAGATATATTGATTACCTAAACACAGATATATTTCTTTATTACTAAGTCTGTTTGACTTTCAGAACATATATCTAACAAATCTAATCATTCTGTTAGCTTAATAGAATACATTTCAATACCATATAGAACAACCAATTAATCATATTGAATCTAAATGAAAATAGCACAGACACATTAACTAATTGTAGACATTTTAGTATGACCAAACCTAATTATATTTTACCTTACTTTTATGACTTAATTCAAGATACCACTTACTATTTTAACAATATACCAGGAAATAGTTAGCTTGTTTGGAGATGTTCTGTGTGTGTGTGTGTGAATGTGTGTGTGTGAATGTGTGTGTGTGTGTGTGTGTGTGTGTGAGTGTGTGTGTGTGTGTGGATGTGTATTTGAAATTGTGTGTGTGTGAGTATGTGTGTGTGTCTGTCTGTGTGTGTGTCTATGTGTGTGTGTGTGTGTCTGAATGTGTGTGTGTGACAGGAAACTCCAGCTAGATAACATGTCTACGTGACCTTTTGTTCTTCGTTTGATCTACCCCCTAAAGGGAAGTAGTCTTACCCCAGCTGCCACTATGTCATTGTCACCCCAGGAGGGCATTTGCACAATCAGTCTATGTAACCACACACACACAAATCTGTGAATTATTGTTTTGAGGCCCAAATATTTCTACACATTAGTTAATCATGATATATATGTTTTGGATTTTACAACAATGACACTAACAGCTTTTTAACAGCAAGTTCAAAAAGCCTGGTATTCCGATACAGGAACTTGAGTTTGCGTGCACACTTGGATAGAATGTTGGCAGCACTAGATTCACATGAGAGAGACTGCTCTAGTGTAAGTCCTAGGTACTTGACGCTAGTTTTCCCTGGGACTACTGCTCCGTTACAGGAGACTTCCATGCGATTGACTTTGCCTAATCTCCTTGTTGTGCCAAAAAGGATCGACTCAGTCTTGCCTAGATGAATGGACAGCTTGTTCATCTATGAGCCACTCTCTGGCACTATCTAGCTCAGAACTCAGAGCTCTCTCAATCCCCCTGACATCCCTACCTGGCACCAGAAGTGCTGAATCATCTGCATACAATAACAGTTTACATTTCACAGATGCTGGCATGTCATTGACATAATATCAGAAATAATAGATTATTGATTTAAGAACATCATATGACAATGACTGAATCGGTTTTACCTCTCTTCTCGACCAAAGGCTGCCTTTCTGTCATCTTCAACAAGTTACCAAAGACGTTTCAAATTAATTCGAGAAACACGCTGTGGCTCCCTCCTCCCTTTCAACATGAGCTGAAACTACTGTTTGGGCTTGAGGGGTGAGGGGTTGAGTACACTGCTGTGAAGGAAGCATGTGTCGCATTTACAACACAACACAACACAAAATGAGAGCAACACGACTATGATAATAATTGTATCTCGATTATCTTGTTTTCATGATCGTGGGTTTGTCAAAATCGTCATTTAAATTCTGTGTTTTTGCCGATCAACCAATACATTGTTGGAAAGTTGAATTTGCCACCCTTCGATCATCACCATACCCAACCTATTGCGTGCTTCCAGTCTCGAGTTACAAGACAAAACATCAGACGAGCGTCATTTGACGAGCCATTCGTCCAGTTTGGCCGGGTCCTGAACGGACCAGTCACCTCTGATGACGAAAATGATTGACCACCTTTGTAGCCAATGCAATTCTGGAGCCAGGGGTGTCCCACGCGACGGCTGATTGCGATGAGAAAGACAAAGAAGAAGCCGGGGAAGTTCTTTGTTTTGACTAGCGCCTCGGAATCAATGGCAGTGGACGGCCATTTTGGATAATCATGCCGAATTAAGGCTGGTACACATTACAAAAACCTTTGTAAAACACAAATCTTCTGGGGAATTGTTATAAACTTTGGACCTGTACTAGATAATACTTCTGGCTATGGAACCATTATGTTTTCCAGCTCCTACCTCTCAGCTGGCACTCAAAAAGAGGCATCTGGCAACAAGTAAACAGAAATGTAAGTAAACCAAACTTTTACTTCAGTGTGTTCAAACCTCTGTAACTCTATTTCATTAGCACTGAGAGTGATTCTATTTGATTCTATTCTATAATGTTTTTGTGGAAGAAAGTTCAGAATGTTTCCTTTCAAAAGAGTGTTTGAGGCCATGGGACACCACAATAAGACCACTACAACCACAGATACAAAAAAAAAGGAAATTAATAAAACATTATAATCTAGTTAAATCCCCCCAAAAAATATGTGTATTAAAATATAACACATAATATATATGTGACACTTAGAACATGTCTGCTGCCAGGTCACATGATCACCCTGTCACTCTCAACTCGACACTGTCTCAGAAAACAGAAATTACACCAGTACCATGTAAAAAGAAACATGAATTATATAACTTCATCTGCTTTGATCATAATTGAAAGAATCAAAAGACTAAATAACAACAGTGAAATATAATTAAAACATTAAGGGATCAAACAAGTGTTTACTGTACATTTCCTCAGCCATGGTGGACCACCAGGAAGATTACCACCACAGCTACTGTAGAATGAATTAAACTGAATCTATCTAAATTTCCTTCAAAAAGCACAAACAGCCATAGGTTCAATGCTTTAATCATAATCAAGTATCAAAATATGAATTTTAGTGATCCAACCTCCCTGCACTAGAACCTTGCTGAGGGAGAGGAGGGCCCAGAGCTTTGTACTAATGGTAAACAGACTGCATTTATATAGCACTTTTGTCCAAAGGTCTTCTAGGGTCCAGAGGTCTGTATTATCCACCTCTCAGGTCTTCTAATCTAGAGGGTCCAGAGGTCTGTATTATCCACCTCTCAGTACTATATGTGTATGTCAGCTCTTGTCATAATAGAATCAGATTCCTGGCAGAAAACGTATATTTAGAAAAATATATATATTTTTTAGCGTTTATCGCTTTTTTACTACTGGGCAGTCCAGTAGAGAGAGAGAGAGAGAGAGAGAGGAAGAACGGGAGACAGAGTGGGGGGAAGACATTCGGCAAATGACGCCGGGTCCGGGAATCGAACCCAGGTCGGCCATGCCACGACGCAGCGCGTTACATGGTTCGCCACTTGGGCCCCCCGTAAAAATATATTTTCATGTGATTGATGCTGCTGTGTTTGCCACTGTGTCGCGTACACAAAATGTGGTCCATGTGAATCTCGTGGAAAAAGTGGAGATATTTGACTAAATATACATTTTCTGCCAGAACTTTGAAAGGAATTTGATTATATGTGACAAGAGCTAACCACCAGTCGCAGCGATTATGTATTAGGTGAGTTACTCAGAGTGCGACAAATTAGAATCCCTGCGGGGGTGAATCCCCCCAACAAGTAGCATGGAGTATTCTATGACTATACTGTATATGGAATACATGCAAGGTATGGAATATCAGCCATTCAAGTTCTGAATAAACAAAGAAACGATTGTGCTACAACAATGAAGAATGGTCCAGTTTGATGTCAGAGTATGCTCTGACACTCAAAGAGGTCATAAATGAACACTTGCTGCATAGCTGATGTATAATGATGCCAGATACTTTAAACAATGAAAGACTGTCAGGTTTTAAACTGTTTAAACAGTAATTCAGTTCTGTAAAGCGGAGAGAACTATTTTATTGCACTGCACTATTGCACTATTCTATATTACTCTTTTATTACTGTATATTTTGTATTGTCTATATTATGTGTATCAGTGATAATCAACCAGTAAACAAAGAGGCCTATTAAGATGTTAGATCCTGATATGAAAAACTATGTGATTTAATGTTCTATGCCTTACCTTGACTTTGTCTATTGTGCCACTATTTATTGTATGCTTGTTTTATACTTATTTTATGTCTGTACTTTATGGATTACTCTTGATCTTCCTTTTTTACTGTTGTGAAGCACTTTGAGCTGCAATTCTTGTATGAAAGGTGCTATACAAACAAAGTGTATTATCATTATTATTATTATTGTATTGTTACTTACATTTCTTTGCGGTGGAAATGGCAGACGTCCAAAGTCATAACATGTGCAACATGTAATCTTACTAGTGCTCAATGAATCACATTCAAAATATTAATTATCTTCTCTTAAACCACTATTCTGCCTGGAGCCAGCACTCGACAGTGCGCGTTTTGCTCGCATTTGATGCTCGCGTTTTTGATGTGAACTCCAGCAGTGAGCCCAATATGCTACCCCCCCCCCCTCCCTCCCTCTCTCTCTCTCTCTCTCTGTACAGTACGTTCAATGATTTGATGTAGACAAACGTTACACTATAGATACTAACTGGATAGTTGATGATAATATTTCACTTCATTAGCAGAAATATTGTAAAATCATCAAGTCTTCTATAAGCTATTCTCCTCTCTCTCTCTCTCTCTCTCTCTCTCTCTCTCTCTCTCTCTCTCTCTCTCTCTCTCTCTCTCTCTCTCTCTCTCTCTCTGTGTGTGTGTGTGTGTGTGTGTGTGTGTGTGTGTGTGTGTGTGTGTGTGTGTGTGTGTGTGTGTGTGTGTGTGTGTGTGCGTGCGTGTGTGTGTGTGTCAGTGCATGTGAGCGGATCGGAGCGTGAGCGGCGCGGGGCGTGGAGCGGCCGGTTTTGACGTGAGTGAGGAGTGGGTTTTAAAATGAGTCGGCGCGACGTCCGGAGCGAGAGTTCTCCTCCGCTCCAATCCACTCCAGGTCGCTCACAGTGGTTTAACACTGTTGATGTAATATACATGCAGTACAATGCCAAAGCAACAGATGGCGATGTACAAACATGAAGGCCATTTTCAACCAATGAGAAGGGTGAACCTGTGATATCCTGTTCAGGCTTTACTCCTCCTCCTTCACTCACTCCTGTTAGAAAAAGTATCGACGCCATTGTTGTTGACGTTAGCTTACATGCTAACGTTAATGGCAGCGACCATAGCATTGTGGCTCGGCTAGCCTATCATCGCTTAATAGAGCTAGTGAATGGATAAACAACGTTATTTAACATTGCAGAATGGGTACAATTACAATGCGGCTCAATACAAACAATTGTTAAGGGGCCCAGGGGGTGTAGACTGTTGTAGTTTGAGTTAATTTACACCATGCTCCAAAAAAAAAAAAAAAAATGCCGAGCGATCTGGCGCGGGGAGCGCTCGATTCAAGGTGAGCGGGGAGCGAGCGGAGAGCGACTTGGGGGCGGGGTCAACATGAACGATTAGCGGAGCGGACCAAGCTTTAAAGAGCGAAGAGCGGATTTCTCGGCCGCGCCGATCCGCTCACGTGGCCTGGTGTGTGTGTGTGTGTGTGTGTGTGTGTATACATTTACTATAGGCTACTCTTTTTGACATGGATTAGGCTGATTAGTTTTAACAATCCTGATTCCTGAGCCTATTTCTTTTTTTTTTATCAGAAGCTTTATATTCCTAAATCAAAACTACGACCCACTATCTACCATTGAACGACTTGCGGTAAAACCTCTACATGGCACAGGACAATTATCTATGTTTTATGATGAACTATTGGCAGGCTCAAAAGAAAACTCCCTCTCATGACTAGAGGCATGACTTACAGGAGTTACAGCAGGACATCTCTGTAGAGGACTGGGAGGAGCTGGTCTCCATGGAAACATGACTTACAGGAGTTACAGCAGGACATCTCTGTAGAGGACTGGGAGGAGCTGGTCTCCATGGAAACATGACTTACAGGAGTTACAGCTGCGAGGGAGCTGGGCCCTATTCCCCGTACCTGGTTCAACTAAGTCGATCAAGAGTCCCATTATCCAGATTCAATTAACCCGATGTTTGAAGCCGGGATTTTCCTGTTCCTCGAAGGTGGATTCAGTCTCGTTAACTCGAACCAGACTTGATACTCAGGATCAGTGCGCGCGCCCGCCTCAGCTGAGAAGACAGCAAGTGTCGAGAGCAGAAATCCTGATTTTCTAACGGCATTGATTGATTGATTGATTTAAAACTTTATTAACAGATTGCAGTACGGCTCAATAGCCTCGCCGACAAGTTAAATGCATAATCTATAGGCAAATTTTAAGTCCCTCATTACCCCAATCAATCAGATTATATTTCTTTAAATGTGCCCTGCTGGCAGTAGGTTCATGGAATGGATAATCAAATGAGATCTTGCTAGCGAAAATAATTAGTTCAACAGTTTCAGAATAAGGATACGGCTCTCTTATCCATTGATGGATGTATGGTTGATGTTTCATTTGTCTGCCACCGTGGTCTGATGGTCGAGCATTTTGCCTTTCACACGGACGACCCGCGTTCGAATCCCACTTCTTCTAGTTTTCTTTTTGAAATGTAAATACTTCAATTTGGTGCACGTTGAGAGCTATATAAAGAATGACATCCTCAATGCATGTAGATTTATAATATTTTAACTTAAAACTAGGCTACTTTTGCGTATAATCATTAATATTATATTCCAAAAAAATTATATTGGAAACGCGGGGTCTCGAACTCGGGTCGCCCGCGCGGCACCCTGGAGTAGTTGGCCTTAACGTCCATTCACTCGTGTGTCTTAACGACGATCCTTCCCTTAACTTCCATCCATGTATTATTTTGGCCACTAGTGGCGCTGTTGCGAGTTTGTGGATGCTGCGCTGTATCCACATTTAGGAGAAGAAGAACAGAAGAAGAGCAGAGCTGGAGAAAGTAGCGTTTTTCAACCTGTTAATGTTTGAAGGTGAGTTTAAACTACTAAATAAGATCCGATTCCTAAACACTGTCACAACAGCAGTCATATTGTATATTTTCAACAATACGTTTGTTTACCAATAGGTTTGTGTTGCCGCTGTTTAAAGAGACTCCAATTGAATTGATTTACCGAGTGACTGAGTTCGTTTTTTCTGTACATATCTCTTACCTACTCTTACTAGTTACACTGCTGGCCAGTATGACTTACTACCATAGTGTCTTTATACCTGTATCACTGTACATATTAATACTATATCTAAATCTGTACATATCTCTTACCTACTCTTACTAGTTACACTGCTGGCCAGTATGACTTATACCATAGTGTCTTTATACCTGTATCACTGTACATATTAATACTACAACTCTGTACATACATGTAGTACTCATAGTACTAATTTATATATGTTATACCCAGTTTAACCACCTGTACAGTGTATATTACTATTTCACGTTACTGCTACATAGTCACTCTGGTTGGATGCCAAACCTCTTTTAGTTGTACTGTACTTGTGCTGCATGATGACAATACATTACAATCTGCACTGAATTAGTCACAGAATGTTTTGGGACTAGAAGGTTTACAGGGTTAACCGGCTGTTGTGTGGCAGTGAAAGGGTTAACCTTCTGTGTATTGTTGAAGGTTTAGTCCACATTGTTTATTGAACAAAAATACAATATGAAGGTTGGCCTTTAAGCCAGAAACAATAGTACTGTTACATTTGTGACATACGATATGCAAATATACAGTAAGGAACCTGACGCAAACTTTGCCATCACAACCATTGAACTATTATAATAGTTAGGATCTATGGGTAACAGTACTGTATATTTGCATATCGTATATGTCACAAATGTAACAGTACTATATACCTGTATGTCATGTATGTCCCTATGTCATAAATGTCATGATGTCATGTATGTTGTGTGTGTCATAAATGTCACTATGAATTGAAAATAGGGGACCCTGATGTAAACAAGACAAACGTCTTTCTCTGGTCTGCATCCCCTTAACAATTGTGTGTATTGAGCCGTACTGTATTGTACCCATTCTGCAATCTGTTAAATAAAGTTTTCATTCATTCATTCAGTGAGATGCTGGAGAAGCAGCAGAAACAACAACAGCGGCTCCCCAAGAGGACACACAACTGGTCAGCCAAAGTCCCGGTTCCTCAGAGATGGCTCCACCATCCACTTTTTTTTTTATCAGACTGGAGCGGTGAGATACTGTACTTCTACTGCTCCACTAAGGTCTTCCAGACCTATGCAGCAGAAGGACTCACCAATCCCAGGATGCCATTCCAGGACTTTGTTGAGACAGAGTTTTTTCAGAGGGAGTTGGAGGCCTGGAGGGATGTCTTTATTCTCCTTTATTTTATATATCAGAGGATTTTATAGTATGTCTGCACTTTATGTGCTCATTTCATCATTCATGTATTTTACATTCTACTAAAACTGAATCAAACCATAAACAAGGTGGCCCTAAAGGATGTTAGATCCTAATGTGAAAAACTGTGATTTTATATGTCTGCTCATTTGACTTATTTCTACTTTTATCTTTACGCCCCACTATCTGCTGGGTGCATACTATAACCTTATCATGTTTTGTAACAGATTACAGAAGCATATTGGAACGTGAGGTTCTGATATGAATTGATTAATATATCTGCATTATTTTATCCCACTTTATGCTTTGCTCTTGCTGCTTGTTTTACACTGATTTTATGTTTTATTTCTTACTGATGTAAAGCACTTTGAACTGCAATCCCCTGTATGAAAGGTGCTATACAAATAAAGTTATTATTATTATTACTGAGACACAGTTCTTTCAGATAGATAGTTTTTAAACCAGCTCAAAGCCGTTTTACCAAGACCTATATGCAGCCAAGCCTCTGCAGTAATGCGTGATCCACAGAGTCAAACGCTTTAGACAGATCAACAAACAATGCAGCACAGTGTTTTTTCTTGTCTAGTGCTTCAATTATGTCATTTGAGACTAGCATAGTCGCTGAAGTACTATGGATCTGAAGCCTGACTGAGACTTGTTAAGAATATTATGGTCAGCTAGAAACTCTTTCAGTTTGTTTACAAGCGATTCAAAGACTTTGGCCATTACAGACAATCTGGAAATAGGGCGATAATTATTTAGGTCAGAGGGGTCTCCGCCCTTTAACAAGGGGAGAACCATGGCCGACTTCCATGAGCTAGGTAATTCACCAGATATGATATGAACATTTCCTGATGACGCTGCCATTTTAGCTCTAATTAAGAATGACAGTGACCTAGCTGACTATTATTTGGAAATCCAGTGGTTTGTAAACTGGTGCGACAATAACTGTCTGGTTTTAAATGTTAAGAAGACTGAGGAGATGGTGTTTGACCCCAGAGGTGTTGGGGACCACAGGCCTGTGGTCATCCACACACAGTCCTGTGCATAAATTAAGAAACATGATTTAAGTTGACAAAAACCTCTGCCGCTACAATCTAATGATAATCTAAATATGTGCAACAAGGAGAGATGGGGACAGAATTAATGAATGAAAACTTTATTTAACAGATTGCAGAATGGGTACAATACAGTACGACTCAATACACAAAATGTTTAAGGGGATGCAGAGCAGAGAAAGACATTTGTCTTGTTTACATCAGGGTCTGCCATTTTCAATTCATAGTGACATTTATGACATACATGACATTTATGACAGGGACATACATGACATACAGGTATATAGTACTGTTACATTTGTGACATACGATATGCAAATATACAGTAAGGAACCTGACGCAAACTTTGCCATCACAACCATCGAACTATTATAATAGCTTTACTATTATAATCTAAATCTGTGCAATATTCATGTTTATTTAGTGATATTCATGTTTATTGATTCAACATAGCTGTTTATCTTTGATAATGTATGACAGGCTTTTGCCCCGACCGGGATTCGAACACTGCTGCACGAGAGCAGTTCAGCTCCTTGGACAGCGTGACAAATGCACCCATTTCATTGGCTGTCAGTCTGTTACACCTATACACGGCTGGCCCCCGCGTGCCAGGAGTGAACACTGGCCGTTGGACCACTGTGCCAGACACGATATATTCATTGTGTATCCATCAATGGACAAGAGACCCGTGTTTAGAATATTTTTCTTTTGAATGAAGTTTTATCTCTTTATTCTCAAATGCATTAATCCCAGTTACAATATCACAATAACGTGTGAGTCAGAAGAATCATTGGTGAAAAATCGATAGACCAACAGAAGAAGCTGTATATTTGCTTCATCGATTTCACGAAGGCCTTCGACAGAGTTGAACATACAACATTGATGAGAACAATGGAAGAATTCAAAATACCAGTTTCTGACCGAAGAATAATTGCCAACTTATACTGGAGGCAGAAGGCTAATGTTAGAATAGGAAAGGAGAAATCAAGAGACTTCCCGGTGGAGAAGGGTGTAAGACAAGGATGCATCTTGTCCCCTGTACTCTTTAATATGTACAGTGAATCACTGATGAAAAAAGGTCTGAGAGGAGGGAAAGGAGTAAAACTTGGCGAAGAGAACATCACCAATATAAGATACGCGGATGACACTGCTATAGTCTGTAACTGTCAAGAAGATCTACAGGACATGATGAATAAGCTGAATGTCGAATGCAAAAACTATGGAATGTCACTAAACACAAAGAAAACTAAAGTAATGATCATTGAAAAAACACCAGGAACTGTTTGTAAAATACAGGTGGATGGAGAAAAACTTGAACAAGTGAAGGAGTACATGTACCTTGGAAGCTGGATCAGTGAAGGTGGAAGAGCTAACATGGACATTAAGAGAAGAACCGGAATTGCAAAGGGCGCATTCTGGAACCATAAAGAATTATTGAGAAGAAACATAAGTTGGAAAACGAAGACCAGGATTTTGGAAACGTATGTTATGTCAGTCTTTTCATACGGAGCAGAAGCATGGACGCTGAATGAAGAGGCAAAGAGGATGATAGACTATTTTGAAATGTGGACACTGAGGAAGATGCTGAAGATAACATGGAAGGATAAGATCAAGAATGAGGAGGTACTGAGAAGAGCGGATATGCAAGGGGGACAGCTGCTGGAGAGGTTGAAAAAGAGAAAGATGGAGTTGTGCAGGCATGTTCTGAGAGGATCCAGCGGGGAGATGTTCAAGAAGGTGGTGATGGGGAAGGTGGATGGAAAGAGAGGAAGTGGAAGACCAAGAAGAGGCTGGGTAGACGATGTCTGTGATTGGAGTGGAGTGAGAGGCGGAGTCACGGAGTTGGAGAGAAGAAGTGGGGACAGAATGGGTTGGAGAGTGATAGGCAACCTTCGGAACGAAGAAGCCACCTAATGATGATGATGATACAATTCAACAATCCTCAGATTCCTCGTAATTCATAATCCACAAAAACCACAATCCACGCATAGACACTTCAATTTTATGCTTGAATGAAACACAATCCAGGCGCTACCACAGCGGAGAATATGAAAGGAATCAGAGCCAAACGAGCGATAGGTTTCAATCATTAAAAATATCCCTGCGGGATTCACATTTGCAATGCTGCGCGTTGTTAAAATAACCACATAATGTGTACATCGCACCTAGCGAGCGCCACGGTATATATAACGTGCATTATTTAGGACAACGTGAATTTAGTATCAGCATTTTGGGTCTATTTCACATTTCAAAAGCCCCCTCTAGAAGAATGAAGCACAAGAACATAATTCATTCAGAATGGTATAATGCAGATCTAGACTGTGAGAATCATTTCAGGAAGCGAGCTGGCATTTCTTTGCGGGGGCGTGGCCATGGTTCATCCAGCTAACTGAACTTAAACCTGCTCTCGACCAGGCTCAAACTTTTTGATCTGTTACCATGGTGATTTAGACAATCGAGCGTCGGGGAATGGAAAGGTCTGGCTTAAGTCAGGCTATACTGGAAATTATCCGGCTAACTCAGTTAGCCAGGTACGGGGAACGGGGCCCTGGTCTTCAGGCCCAAACCCAGACTATTAATACTAGATGTAAATGATTACAACATAAATGGCTGCTGAGGACCTATAATATGGCTGTTCAATTACATAATTTGAATCCCAATATTCCAAATGACTGCACTAAATGTATAGATGAAGTTGGTAACCGGTTTCATTAGATGTGGGGATGTGGGAAAAAAACATCAGTTCATCTTTCATTGTTGAGGCTCAACTATGTTTACATATACCCTGAATTATTGTGAATGTAAAGAAACACAAACTAATTGATTCATGTCTACTATACAAGCTAAACTAGGGTGCCCATCGCGGGACAGTCCCGATATTGGGACGTTTGTCCCGCGTGCCGCTACAACAAAACAATGTCCCGCAATTCAAAGTTAATTATTTTTTTAAATTTTTTATTTTTTATTTTTCAAATATTATTATTTAATTTTTTTTTAAATGTTGTTAATTTAATGCCTCGTTCCAATACCCTCTTATATTTAAAAGAAAAAAATCGGGCGACGTTACAAACCAATGCATTGCGCAGCCGAGCAATAGTATCCAGCTGCAGGACCACAGCACTGACACTCTCAGGACCGCGACACTTTGCGGACCCACACTCTCCAGACCCTCTCTCCCATTGGCTGATTTGGGTCACGTGACCGTCCCACCCAATGGCTGAATTGGAGTGGGACGGTCATGTGACCCAAATCAGCCAATGGGAGCTGACACGTAAGCATCACAGCAGCAT
Source organism: Notolepis coatsorum (assembly GCF_963971535.1). Lineage (NCBI taxonomy): Eukaryota > Metazoa > Chordata > Actinopteri > Aulopiformes > Paralepididae > Notolepis > Notolepis coatsorum. Next base: position 85,002,005 of record NC_140179.1, on the reverse strand, counting down.
TTATTTTGCTATATACACCTGCTGCGACTACAGCAAAGATGTGTATAAAAATTTGCCAATGGAAATTGTGATTTCTGGGCATAAATGCACATAATCACTGCTGGTTTGAATTGACACAATTAATAAAGAAGAACATTGTTTAGTCCAAAATAATGTAGACTTATGTATACATTAATTGTGAATATATGTGTGGCATTGCTCCATATTGTGCAGCAAAACACATTCCTCGTCATGAGAATAATGTTACTATGGATCAGTACCGGAAACCAGGGGTGATTGTAGCCTGTTGATATAAAACAGTTTAATATTTGAATCAGTGGCCTTTCTTCCTCCTACATAAGATGACACATAAAACCAATAAGGGTGGATATGTTTTTGTCATGGCACGGTGTTCCTCAGCTACCCAGTTTGCACAATGACACCATCATCCAAACACCAGTGCATGTTTGCCTCTTGGAGAAGCGTCACCCATAACCTACAGAGCCTGCAAAATGATTGACAGCATGCCAGAAGGTCACTTCCAGTCTGGAGGCTTTTTTTCAACATATAGCACAATGAAAAGAACCGCTTGTAAAGCAGCAACATGGAGAGGATATTGGACAACTTTCAGGAGCGTTAAACCAGGGCAGTACACGAGAGAAACTGCCAGAGTTTGAATGGCAGGAGGGAAATAGGCGACTCACATGGAAAAGTAATTCCTTTCTGTGTATGATTCTGTGTCATAAAAGCACATCAAAGTGCTGCATGTGCACATTCCCCAGTGAGATGGTGACATGTTATCTGATTTATCACGTTTCACTTTCTCACCTCTTTCTCTGCCCTGGTTTCATCAACAAACAGCTCTGTGCATCCTAGCTCAATGGGTAGAGCGAGACAGGGTTAGGAATTATATATATATTTTTTTATTATTATATTTCCTGTGTAGCTCAATGGGTAGAGCGAGACAGGGTTAGGAATTATATATATTTTTTTTTATTATTATATTCCCTGTATAGCTCAATGGGTAGAGCAAGGCACTAACACTGCCAGGGTTAGGAGTTATATTCCCTGTATAGCTCAATGGGTAGAGCAAGGCACTAACACTGCCAGGGTTAGGAGTTATATTCCCTGTATAGCTCAATGGGTAGAGCAAGGCACTAACACTGCCAGGGTTAGGAGTTATATTCCCTGTGTAGTTCAATGGGTAGAGCAATTAAATACATGAATAATGTTATTCTTAAATATTTGTACAGGTCTGTTACCTATTATGTGCTTGTTTATTTACTGGTGTTTCTTTTTTTCCAGTTGTGTTTCATTATTGTTTGTATTGTTTATTAGGTGAGATACCTTTATAATCCTCACACGTAAACGTAAACTAACACTGCCAGGGTGCAGTGGCCACCAGTATCCATGGAGGGGAAGTAAGTAGTTGTGAAGCAGGGCATTGCAGATCAATCTAGCCGCAGCAAATTCATTTCGTTGCACCTTTGTAAACTGTATCTTTGCACTTTATCTTTAGTTCTGACCATGTGTAGCGAGACTAAACACAGCAGATCAGACTGACTCTATCACATCAAACACAGCAGATCAGACTGAATCTATCACATTAACCCGTTCACTGCCACACGACAGAAGGTTAACCCTTTACTATCACACAACCGATGGTAGCCTTCTGTCGTGTGGCAGTGAAAGGGTTAACCGGCTGTTGTGTGACAGTGAAAGGGTTAACCTTCTGTGTATTGTCGCAGTGAAAGGGTTAACCGTTTGTTAGTGCGGCAGTGAAAGGGTTAAACACAGCAGATCAGACTAAATCTCTCACATCAACGGTGGATGTTTTCAATCACGTGAGGTCAGTTTTGCCACACGTGCTACTCGTGCATGAGACTGTTTAATTGGAAATGTTTTTGTTAGCAAGTTCTTTTGCAAAAATACATGTACAGGTACTGAGCAGGCAACTGGATAAATGAGACTTGGAATACACTGCATGATGTGTGATGTTGTAAACGGATGTTTTGATATCGTTTTTGCTGTTAACTTCAATTCATCAAGTATGTCTACTGTTTTTTGGGGATTCTACATTCATTGTGGAGGAAAATAAATGTTCATGAATTCAAGGCATCACAAGGATATGCAAATGATAATGTTTGGGTGAAAACACTAACAGGTAGATTCTCAAAAGAATGTAAAGTGGAACGTGGTGGTAAACAGAGAGTACCCTTCAGTACTGCACCATCCAGCTTGGCTCGTGCCTGGTTTTATATAGTTTAATACATTTGCCATACAACACTCAGCTAAATATACTATAGCATTTAATTGTTTCAAGTTCAAGTTTCTTTAATAGTTGTCACACAGAAGTACAGAATACTTTTATACAAAATGCTTCTTATTGTTACGCTCCAGAGACTGTGCAAGACAAGATAAGTATGAAATAAAATAACATAGTATAGCATGTAAATTAGAAGTAAAAAATGAGGTCACAGTGTTCAGTATAGACATATGTACAATGTTCGATGCAGAATAGACGTAACTGAGTTACCATATAATATACAATATACTATGCAGTGTACTAATATACAATACTATATAGTGCAAAGCAGAAATGGGATGAGGTACAATTTAGGTACAATTTACAGTAGGTGTACGAGTTGTAGTGCAAATCCTTTGTCAATAAATATAAAGTGTGTTTGTGTGATCTAAAGTGTGGAGAGTGGGTGCTGCAGTGTGTTGTTTGTTTAAGTGAGTGTGTGCATGTGGGTGTGTGTGCTGTGTGCATTTGATGGTTGTTGCATAGTGTTTATTGTTCGTTGAGCAGCCTGATGGCCTGGGGATAGAAGCTTCTTCTGAGTCTTTCTGTGCTCGCCTTAAGACTCCGGTATCGCTTGCCTGACCGCAGCAGTTCAAAGAGGCAGTTGTTCGGGTGGCTGGAGTCCTTGATGATTCTCTTCGCCTTCCCCCTGCACCGCTTGTTGTAAATGTTCTGGAGGGTGGGAAGCCCCCCTCCAATTGTGCGTTCGGCTGAACGTGTCACTCTTTGTAGTCTGCTACGGTCTTGTGCAGTGCTATTCCCAAACCAGGAGGTGATGAAGCCAGTCAGGATGCTCTCTATTGTACATGAGTAGAAGTTCCTAAGGATCTTCTGACTGACTTGGAACTTCCTTAGGCGCCTGAGGAAGTAGAGGCGTTGTCGTGCCTTCTTCACAACACTGTCAATGTATGTGGTCCATGTCAAGTCCTCGGATATGTGGGCTCCGAGGTACTTGAAACTGTTCACTCTCTCAACCGGTGCCCCGTCGATGCTGAGGGGGCTGTAGTCCTTGACCCCCAACCTCCTGAAGTCCACAATCATTGGGTGAGACTTCCATCACCATAGGACAGTCTGCAGGCCAGGCTATATGGACGGTTATGCACATTACTTCTTTATTACAGTAGGTTTCATATTCACTAGGGATGTCCGATATTATCGGCCGATATAGGCATAAAAATGTGATATCGGAAAATATCTGTATCTTGCATCGCCTATTCAACAGCTTCTGTGCCTATAGGCGCCCTCTGAAAGAATTTCACTCATTGCACATATCAGTGACCAGGACCATGCCCCTCTCTATCACTGAACTGAACTCTATCACTCTACCACACTACAGGGGTAGGCAATTAAGTTTGGCCGAGGACCACATTTTTTCCAAGCCAATGTATGGGGGGGGGGGGGGGGAACAAAACAATGGCTAATTTAATAATATATTGCTGGTGAAAACATTTGAACTCTGTGACAGACCACCTTATAACTAAGACATACATTTGTGGCAAAGGCAGAGAATGGACAAAATAAACGAGCTTCATAGGTGGCATAATAAACTGTAAACGACATACACATTTGCACTGAACATTATACGTTTGTATTTTTGCCATTTTATTATAAAACCAGAGACAAGCGCCTCTCTCTTATCGGTCTATCTTACATTACGCGCAACCAATGCGTCTATCTGATGGCCCATTCTGTGGGGTGCACTAGACTATTGAGAAACAATAGGAATATTCCTTTGGTTCTCCCAGTCCACGTGACCATTTCTAGCATTTCCATTGGCTATAGTGACATACAGTAGATATATGATAAATGGATAGATACAGCGGATTAGATGCAGTCCAGAGAAAACAACCAATCTAGATATTTCAAGATTCTATGCTTTACATCCGCACATTCTCTGAGATATGCACTACATTTTTAGATGACAATCGATTCCGATACAATAAAGCAAGTCTTTATCACAAACAAATCCAAAGATATTTAATGTTTTTACAAAACATGTATAGTGTTGTGCCCGGCTTTAGAGGGTTAAAAGCCTAATTATATTTTTTATTTAGTTAATAAATGTCTTGTTGTAATTCCTTATATACCTAATGTAGCGCTTCTTCTTGAAGCGGATTCAGCTTTTTTTGCTCTGATTTGACTTCAGTTTAATTGCATTGTTACTGTTCACATGTGTGGTGCCGTCACAGTCATATATAAGTAAAGATAAAGTTTGAATGACTTACTGAACTGGTGTTTTAATTTCACACCACACTGGCTTTTGTTATTTCAGCACCAGGCGCTGTCCACCGACTTTTTTCATGTTGAGCATGCGCTACATTGCACCTCGCTGCCTACCTGTTATTCACTCTCAACATGGATAAAACTAAGTATAAGCATTCTTTAGGTGGTGGTAGTTTCTCTATTTGGACATTATAGCTAACATATAGCCTAGCCTAGTTGGTCTGATATATTAAAAAAAGAAAGAAAATATTTTTTATATAATCGGAGGGGCCAGATATTATTGCTGGCGGGCCAATGTCGGCCCGCGGGCCGCCTATTGCCGACCTGTGCTCTACCACAACCCTCTTTGCAGGTAAGCAGGTATGGTTGCAGCTAGTCTCCCACCTGATTTTTTCATGCTGAGATATTGTTCACTAGCATCTTAGACGCTCCGTGGCTCAACGTCGAGATGGGCTCCACCCACCACCCACCACAGCAGGGACACTCACGGGCAGAGGCGCCGCTGCTGGAGAATGAGCAGGATCTCCTGTCTTGCATCGCTGTGAGCAGGCGCTGTGATGGGGTTCACCACCACCGCTGCCCGGCTCGTGCATGGAAATCACCATCCAGGCTCGGTCCATGGGCACCATCTGCTGGCAATGTGATGGCCATCTCTACCCTTACTGTATGTAGAGATATCTTTTGCTATCCTAATCCCAAAGTAGATGAGCCAAGGAGGAGACCTCCTCTACAGCCCCTCTCCGAAGACACTCTTTGGAGCCTCCATCGAGCAAGTCTCAAAGGCTTGCCAGGCCATGGAAACTGAGGGATCAAATCTCTCCACCTGTCCCTGTCGCGTCCCTGTCGCGTGTACCACTTCCGCAATGGATTTGATTTCCGGGGTTGGCCGCGACGGCCACGTGACACGCCGTGGCACGCCCCCGCGGCAGCCGCAGCGGCAAGCGCGCTACTGCTGGAGTTCACTTCGCCTTTCACATCGCTGCCTGTCAGGAACCGGTGTAATAATATTGTCGCGTTGGCGAAAGCAGGATGAGAGAGCGTAGATTTCGCTGTGTATCATTTAATCATTTATCATTTAACATTTGAAAGGCATACATTGTTGTCATACAGAAGTACAGAATACTTTTATCCAAAATGCTTCTTACTGTTACACTGTTAGAGACTGTGCTAGACAAATGAATGACTAATTCGGTAATAGCGTAACTAATAACGTTAGTAAGCACTGCTTATATGCTTATTATGTCTGCGGGGTACAGTAAACGTTTCTCCCGGTACATTCTGAAGAGCACACCGCTGTATGTTGGAGAACCAGCGGTGTTCCGCTCCTCCTCACTCGAGTGAGAGCACTGTGTGACGCGAGCAGGAAGGAGGAGATGGGAGTCCTTCCAATCGGAATATGTTGTTTCTTTACACATATGTTGGATTATGAATATGTCTTTATAGCTATGCTGCCAGGCTGGAATATGTTGTTTCTTTACACATATGTTGGATTATGAATATGTCTTTATAGCTATGCTGCCAGGCTGGAATATGTTGTTTCTTTACACATATGTTGGATTATGAATATGTCTTTATAGCTATGCTGCCAGGCTGGTCCGCGACCCTCCGTGCTGCGATCACCAGCGGGGAGAATATGCTCACGCGAGCGGCATCGCTGAGCTCTGGTGACGGTCTTATTGGGGCTTATGCCGAGAAGCAGTAACACAACATTGCAACTGTTGTGTTACTGCTTTCTGACCGAATTAGTCATTAATTTGTAGCTATAAAGACATATTCATAATCCAACATATGTGTAAAGAAACAACATATTCCAGCCTGGCAGCATAGCTATAAAGACATATTCATAATCCAACATATGTGTAAAGAAACAACATATTCCGATTGGAAGGACTCCCATCTCCTCCTTCCTGCTCGCGTCACACAGTGCTCTCACTCGAGTGAGGAGGAGCGGAACACCGCTGGTTCTCCAACATACAGCGGTGTGCTCTTCAGAATGTACCGGGAGAAACGTTTACTGTACCCCGCAGACATAATAAGCATATAAGCAGTGCTTACTAACGTTAATAGTTACGCTATTTCTGACCGAATTTGTCTAGCACAGTCTCTAACAGTGTAACAGTAAGAAGCATTTTGGATAAAAGTATTCTGTACTTCTGTATGACAACAATGTATGCCTTTCAAATGTTAAATGATAAATGATTAAATGATACACAGCGAAATCTACGCTCTCTCATCCTGCTTTCGCCAACGGCAGCGCGCTTGCCGCTGCGGCTGCCGCGGGGGCGTGTCACGTGGCCGTCGCGGCCAATCAGGCCAACCCCGGAAATCAAATCCGTTGCGGAAGTGGTACACGCGTCCCTGTCTGTCTCCAGAGGCAGAGCATCGGCGACCAACACTCCTCTGCACCCAAGACGAGCAAGTGACTAGCAGAGAGAACCGGGGTATCACCCTCGCTCCCACCCATTGAAAATGTGATTAAAATGTGAAATTATTTGTTTAGAATAAAATGTATTTCCACCTAAAATTATTTGTAATAAGCCTACCACAATACCCATGTGCAAGCAGCTATACAGTTTCACAAAAACACTAATAAGTGCAGACACGGTTCAGATGCAAAATGCCGGCACCGTCACACTGTCCTAGCTTTTGGCAGAGCTGCCCACTACTCAGTTCTCTTCCCCTGGCGCGGTCACAGTTTACCCTACACCTACAGCGGTTCTCATGCAGACCACCCCCACAGTCTCTCACCATACTCAGTCAACAGGCCTCAATCAGGTCCTCACTTGTGTTGACGGCGATAGAGCTCTGAGCCTCTGCAGCCCGGGTTGATGTTCACATTCACCCTGAATGGTCCGCATTCGTCCAACAGATCTGCAGGCTTTGCTACATCAAACAGGGGGGGACTGGTTCATGTTACGTAATAGACTTGAAAGATGCATATTTCCGAGGCGGTCGGGTGGCGTAGCGGAGATTGCGCTCATCACCAATGCAAGAGGCTGCGGTCTCGACTCCCAGAGTCAGCATTGCCTGCGGCTTGGGCCGATCGTCATACTAACTCGTTTGGCTGAGTTAGCGTGAAGGGAAGTCGTGAGTGGTAATCTGGCGTTGTGGACAGCGACGCCTACAGGTCAGGTCTGGGCGCCTGCTCAGCGAAAGGCAGGAAGTGGTGAAGGCAGCGTGACCTCCCACGCGTTACACTTCACCAATGAGAGTCCTCGCTGCCAGGTGAAAAGAGAGCCGCTGGCTGTCTCCACATGTGTCGGAGGAAGCAGGTGGTGGACTTCAGGGTTCCCTTGTACCGACCAGTAGGGGGAACATGCGCACAATGACCAGGTAGGGGAGGGGGGGGGGAATTGGCATAACGACTAAATTGGGACGGGGAGAAAAGCATAGAAAATCAGGCAAAAAAATTTTAATAAAAAAGATGCATATTTCCACATCCCCATCCTTCCGCCCGACAAGCAATTCCTCCACTTTGCCTTCCAAGTCATGAATACCAGAGGGTCCTGTTCAGATACTCGCTGGCACCCCTCTCGAACCTCTGCATCACGGAATGAGCATTTTATTCTACCTGGACGACATCCTGGTTCTCAGTTCGAGAGACAGTGATGATTCATACCAGACTCCTGGTGGAATATCTATCACTGTTGGTGTTCACTATCATCTGGGGGGAAACAACACTTATCTTCCCAGCCAGGAGATGCCATGCTTGAGCATCTTTCAGAGAATCAGCCTCAATGATGGCTTCTCTAGACCGGAGTTGCCTCCCTCCTTCTTCACTGAGCGGCAATGGATCTGTGGCTATGGATCTCATTCGATCTCCTCAGTCTCAGGGCTCATTGGGAGATGAAGGGGGGGGCATAGGGATTTTCATAGGTCAGTGGTTGTAACTAACTAATTACCCTGCATGACTGTTTGCGTTTGGTTCTGTATAGGGATGTCCGATATTATCGGCCGATATTGGCCTAAAAATGTGATATCGGAAAATATCGGTATCGGTTTTCAAAAAAAGAAATATATATATATATATATATTTTTTTTCTTTTACATTTAGTTAACCTTTATTTACCCAGGCAAGCAAGTAAGAACACATTATTATTTTATTTTATTTATTGTCAAAGTATGCATAATGTTGTGTTAATTACACGACAAGAGATATGTAATGTTAATTACCTGAAATTATTCCGTTTTTTGGGGGGGGAAACCCTGCATATATCGGTATCGGTTGATATCGGTATCGGAAATTAAGAGTTGGGCAATATCGGTATATCGGTATCAGTAAAAAAGCCAATATCGAGCATCCCTAGTTCTGTATTTACTTTCAATTGTCAGGTTAAATATGAACTTGCCAAGCGCAATGGAGGCTAACTAATCTTTTACCATTGTAATGTAAATGTATCACGTTGCATTCCGATTTCGGTCACTCAGACTTATCCCTATGTTAAAGTTAAGCGACGCTCTGTCTGTTGTTATTCAGCACTGGCCTGTGTTAAGCGGCTCCACGTGCCGCCCTCACTGTCATCAATCACTGTCATCAATCACTGTCATCAATGAATAGGAAGCTCCCTCTCCGTCTCTTTTTTCTTTCTCCTAGGACAAAATAACGGAAATCCGTTTTAGCGATGGATAACTTTAACCCTGTCTCCACTGAATGATTCAAATATGAAGACAACATTATAGTCTCGTCATCATTTCTGAGTGTGTTACTGATTATGTTTACATGGACTGCAATATTCCAGAATTAACATGGTTAAGACAATACTTAATACCTACAAATGAATCCAAACCATAACAATCGTATAGGCCTACTACTAAGACAAAGACATTTTCAATATTCAAACTAAGATATGTGGAGTATTACAACTGATAGTTGAAGGGTTAGGGTTAGACGTAGTCTTGTTATTGAATGGTTAGAGTTAGTCTCATTATCAAAAGGGCTATGGTTGTGGCGGTCAGGTGGCGTAGCGGAGTCACCAACGCCGGAGACGCTGGATTCGCCTGTTCGAATCCAGCTCCCGGCGTTGTCACCAGCTTGGCTGGCCGTTCACACTAATACAATTGGCTGTATTAGAGGGTGGGAAAGCTGGCGGGGTGGGTCCGGGTCGTTGTAAACAGCGACTCCTACAGTTCGGTCGGGGCGCCTGCTCAGCGCGGATAGGATCTAAGGGGGGTAGTGTGATCCTTCCACACGTTACACCCTCTCAGTGAGAGTCCGCGCTGCCAGGTGAAAATAAGCGGTTGATTGGCTAGACGTGTGTCGGAGGAAGCACGTGATAGCCTCCACTCTCCCATACCGACTGTGGGGGGTAGGTGCGCAGCGACCAGGAAGGGGATTGGGAATTGGCATAACGACTAACATTGGGATGGGAGAAAATCTGAGGAAAAAGGAGGGGGGAAAAGATTAAAAAAAAAAAAAAAAAAAAAAAAGGGGGCTATGGTTAGGGTTATTGAAGGGTTCGGGTTAAGGTCATTGAAAGGTTACAGTTAGGGTTATTGAACGGTTAGGGTTAGGGATATTGAATGATTTGGGTTAGGGTTAGTCTCATTATTGAAGGGTTATTTACAAACATCACAAAACAAACTGGTCAGACTACTACTTGACCTGACTCCTAGAACCCACCTCACTCCTGCCCAATTTGACAACCTAGGATGGCTTAGAGTAGACGACAGAGTACAGCAACTTGCAATGGGCCTGGTCTACAAGATACACTATACGACTAAGGTTCCCATGTACATGTTAAAATACTTCCCAAAGGTCAGTGAATACCACGATCACAACACCAGAGGAAGCTCCACAAATCATGTTAAACCCAGATTCGGCTCAAACAAGGGACTAAACACGCTTCGCAATTATGCCACATCAATGTGGAACGCCCTACCCAAAGCTGTAAAGAAATGTGAATCCCTACCCACATTCAAAACCGCTCTTAAAGAGCACCTACGGGAGGCTGCAATTCAAAACTGGCCACCGCAAATGTCCAAACCCCCCACGCCCTCCTAATAGACAATCTCCTCCCCACCGCATGTATATATTCTCTCCCCGCTGTATGTATATTTATCTCCCACCCACCCACCCCCTCCAAATGTACAGTTTGTTCTATGGGTAACAGTACTGTATATTTGAATACCGTTTATGTCACAAATGTATCAGTACTAAATACCTGTATGTCCCTATGCCATAAATGTCATGTATGTTGTGTATGTCATAAATGTCAATATGAATTGAAAATGGGGGACCCTGATGTAAACCAGACAAACGTCTTTCTCTGGTCTGCATCCCCTTAACAATTGTGTGTATTTAGCCGTACTGTATTGTACCCATTCTGCAATCTGTTAAATAATAAACTTTTCATTCATTCATTCATTCATTCATTCATTCATTCATTCATTCATTCATTCATTCATTCATTCATTCATTCATTCATTCATTCATGGTTAGGGGTTATTGAAGGTATTTTAGTAGGGATGCTCGATATTGGCTTTTTTACCGATACCGATATACCGATATTGTCCAACTCTTAATTTCCGATACCGATATCAACCGATACCGATATATGCAGGGTCCCCCCCCCCCCCCCCCCCCCAAAAATCGAATAATTTCAGGTAATTAACATTACATATCTCTTGTTGTGGAATTAACACAACATTATGCATACTTTTGACAATAAATAAAATCTGAATTTGTTCTTACTTGCTTGCCTGGGTAAATAAAGGTTATAGAAATGTAAAAAAAAAAAAAAAAAAAAAAAAAAATTGAAAACCGATACAGATATTTTCCGATATCACATTTTAATGCCGATATCGGCCGATAATATCGATAGGCCGATAATATCGGACATCCCTATATTTTAGACATAGTCTAAAAACATGGTATATCCATTAGGGGTGTAACGGTAGACGTATCCATAGTCGTAGTCCGTACCGTAATGGACTGCGTGCAGAACTTTATTTTGCGTGCAACATTTTATTCAGTTCACCCCTTCCCAAAATATTACTTGCGCAAAGGGCGGGATGTTGTTCGTTCAGCCGACACACAACACTGAGAGATTACAGTTTAGCATAGCCTCATAGTGTGGTGAACACACACACACACACACACACACACACACACACACACACACACACACACACACACACACACACACACCCTCTCTCTCTCAGTGCGTGAGGAGGATTGGTGCTAGATTGAGAATGGGCTGTCTCTCGGAGATCAAATTAATGATAGTTTGCGGCATATAGAACGGACATTCACACAGCAACGCGCCTCCGAACAAGGTGTGATAAACATGATGTGATATCTTTTCCTTGGCATGAAACGGGACCTGCATGATGCTTCTTTCTCTATTCAATAACGTTTACCCTGAGGGATGATTTACAATAAAGTGTTCAAACAGAAAAGTAGGCTACTTACATTCTTGACGCTAGAACTCCCAAAATAGCGTCAGCATAAAAAATAAGGTACGCCAGCTGCAGTTTACATAGCTTGCAAAAAACTGTCTCGAGGTTCCAAAAGTTAATAATAATAATAATAATAATAATAATAACTTTATTTGTATAGCACTTTTCATACAGAGGTTGCAGTTCAAAGTTAATCAAAATCCGAAGTATTTCCAACTGGGGCTTGAGATTGCTCAGAGTGCAAATCACTGTCTTTGCGACTGATGGTCGCGGTTGTTGTTATTACTACTTGCACGTTCTTCAGCTCAATGACGTTGCGTGTCTCCTATCCGCCATGCAGGGCATTCATGCCCACACCCACAATCTAATATAATTATAAATTTTTTGACAAGTCAATTATCAATTTGAATGAGTCCTGAGTCCTGAGTGGAAGATGGAAAGCCAAATAAATAAACGTAAACTTTCCCCACTGTACCAAAAACCCGTACCGAACCGTGACTTCTAAACCGAGGTACGTACCGAACCGTGGTTTTTGTGTACCGTTACACTCCTAATATCCATCATACTATGACTTGCTATTGGAGTTTTTGCAGCTATTCACCTGGTGTCTCTGGGAAATGAAAGTCTGACTGTGGGGAATAAGAGTCTGACTGTGGGGAATAAGAGTCTGACTGTGGGGAATAAGAGTCTGACTGTGGGTAATGAGTCTGACTGTGGGGAATGAGAGTCTGACTGTGGGGAATGAGAATCTGACTGTGGGGAATAAGAGTCTGACTGTGGGTAATGAGTCTGACTGTGGGGAATGAGAGTCTGACTGTGGGGAATAAGAGTCTGACTGTGGGGAATGAGAGTCTGACTGTGGGGAATAAGAGTCTGACTGTGGGGAATGAGAGTCTGACTGTGGGGAATGAGAGTCTGACTGTGGGGAATAAGAGTCTGACTGTGGGGAATAAGAGTCTGACTGTGAGGAATGAGAGTCTGACTGTGGGGAATGAGAGTCTGACTGTGGGGAATAAGAGTCTGACTGTGAGGAATGAGAGTCTGACTGTGGGGAATAAGAGTCTGACTGTGGGGAATAAGAGTCTGACTCTGGGGAATAAGAGTCTGACTGTGGGGAATGAGAGTCTGACTGTGAGGAATGAGAGTCTGACTGTGGGGAATGAGAGTCTGACTGTGGGGAATAAGAGTCTGACTGTGGGGAATGAGAGTCTGACTGTGAGGAATGAGAGTCTGACTGTGGGGAATAAGAGTCTGACTGTGGGGAATAAGAGTCTGACTGTGGGGAATAAGAGTCTGACTGTGGGGAATAAGAGTGACTGTGGGGAATGAGAGTCTGACTGTGAGGAATGAGAGTCTGACTGTGGGGAATGAGAGTCTGACTGTGGGGAATACGAGTCTGACTGTGGGGAATAAGAGTCTGACTGTGGGGAATAAGAGTCTGACTGTGGGGAATAAGAGTCTGACTGTGGGGAATAAGAGTCTGACTGTGGGGAATAAGAGTCTGACTGTGGGGAATAAGAGTCTGACTGTGGGGAATAAGAGTCTGACTCTGGGGAGTCTACGGGGGACCCAGAGCTGTGGAAAGCTGTTTGTGAAGAATATTGCTATATTGGTAGAAAAAGCAGTTAACAGAGATAACTCTCTTCAATATTAGTCCAAGTTGAGGAAAGTTGTATGAGGCGCTCGCAGATTGAATGGACAAAACAGCGTCCTAACTAGGGTTGCACCGAATATTCGGCCACTGAAAATGATCAGCCGAAAATGGTTAAAAAGGGCCCTTTCGGCTAGCTAACGTTAGCCGTACCCTAGACAGCGGAGTGACTCCATGACACCAGTTCCATTAGTGAGGAAAGGGGGGGGGGGGGGGTATATTGACGAGGCTTGACAACAGAGGTTCAAAGATAACTTCACATTTATTGGCTATTAGTTTATTTATATTGCTTCAGTTCATGCATCAAGTTCAGTGCATCCCTAGTCCTAACACTCAATTCAATCAAAGCATTCCCAGTATAGCAGGTCCAGCTTGTCAGGAATATGCTGGTGAGATCTATGATGTTTATTGTTTGTTGACCAAACGCTTGGTTTAGGCAGATGAAAATGTACCTTTTGTGGATTCATTCTTTTGTTGGATTTCTTGAGTCTCACACCATAATGTGGCCTTAGAACAGACACAGACATTATTGGAGGATATGCCAATTAGCCATTTAGACATCCTTCATATCCATAGGCTGAACATTGGACTTGTGAATGTAAAGTCACAAAAACATTGCAGGGTTTTCCCCAGGATCTTCAAACAAGCTGGTGCTGAGTCACAACTAGGGGGTAGTCTGGAGGGGAGGCAAAAAAATTGCAATAAAGAAAGCCATTTGCTGAAATGTCCTGCAAGTTAAAAACATAATCAATAACAAACACAAGGGTAAGTTCTAAATAAGTTATTTATTTAAGTATAATGTAGGGGAGTACGGGGGACGTTGTCACACGGGTAGGTTGTCACATTCATTATATTTCACCACCAGAGGATCCTGTCTCCCATACTTTGGTATTTAAATGTCCAGAATTGGGGTCAGAGTTCACCTACATTGTCATCTTTGGAGTGAAACAGCTGAACTTGAGGTGAGAGGACTTTTTGTGTTTTTCATGTCCATTTGTAAATATTCCGCTCCTCAGTATTTTTCTTCTAGGCTTTTACACAATTGGTTTATAATGAAACAATTATTACCCTTAAAATGTGTGACAGGATAGCTATAGTTTAGATTGTTGTTAGCTAGCTAACTAGTTGTTAGATGGCTGTTAGCCTTGATGCTATCAAGACATTCCAGTTGGGGTTAGTCGTCACATTTTCTTTGGGGTTGGTTGTCACATGTTGTGTAGGCTGATTGTTAGGCCGATTTATTGTGTTCTTATTTTGTTATATAGGATGGCCTAAAGATGTGTTTCCTGTTTATGTTCATGTTAAGATACATTAAGTTATGTATTTGTCAACTTGTCAATGCAATTAAACTTTCAAATTTTGTTCTGCCTTCTTGTCTTCTTTTTAAGATTTTTTCCCATTAAAACACATAGTGACAACCAACCCCATAGTGTGTGACACCCATCCCCATGATGGGGTTGGTTGTTACAATGTGACAGAGTGTCTTTGATAGGTGATTACCTCTTTGTTACAATACGTTGGAAAATGAGAGGGATACACATTTCAAGCCAACATCTTAAGCTTCAATTTAATGTAGGAATGACTATTGAAAGATGTTTTGATGATGAGCAATTCACACTAGAGTAAAAAGTGTGACAACTATCCCCGTTCTCCCCTACTATAATACCTAATAAAACAAGTCATTAGAATAATAGAAGCCTACTTTGCTGGAACAATTCATTTAGCACGTATACAGTATGTGTGTGTGTGTGTGTGTGTGTGTGTGTACAGTATGTGTGCTCGTGCACTGAGGCTGCCTCACTATCCACGGAGATTGGTTTCGTTCTTATTTATTTAGTTTGCAGTGTGTGTGCAACAGGGACGTGCTGAAAAGGGCACTATACCTGTGTGTGTTTTAACCGAGCGCGCAAGCCAGATTTTTAAGGGCCCTTTTCGGGCGGGCCCCCCTTTTATGCTTTTTGGGGGGTTTTGGTGATCAAATATTGAATATTGAACTATAATAATCAGTGCAGGAGCTCACTTATCCTTGAAAGACACTTTTATCATCTTAAAAGGCCCATACATCTCCATAAATGTTCAGGGGGGAGGGAATAAGTGCTTACCCTACAGACCCCAAGAAGTGCTGTATATTCTGTATTGTTTAATATAAATGCATTTTTTATTCCAATCCCGATTTGTATTTGAGCAAGTCGACCGATAGCTTTGATGGTTCGAGGTATACTAAAGAAAGGAAGATCCGTGTGTCTTAAATTATAAATTGAACTATATGGTGTTAAGAACTGCTTTAGATAGGGGGGATAATTAAAGTAAATACATTTGTAAACAAAAAGCAACCAATGAAAATGTCTTCTGAATTGGGGAGAAAGCCAGTTTAATGACTCAAACATAAGACAGTGATGGGTTCTATAAGGACACCTCAATATAAATCTGCAAACACTATTATAAGTAACATTTAAAGGACGGAGATTTGTTAGTGTGGTGTTTTGATAGACTATATCTGCGTAATCCATTATTGGAAGTACCAGCTGTATAATGATTCTTTTCCTAACCTGAAGAGAAAAACAGTTAATAGAATTAAATATTGTAAGCCGTCATTTGAGGCTTTATAAAAGCAGCACAATGAACACAAATCTGTTAGTGCCAAGTCCGACCTCATCTTAAATAACAAACAGCATTGCTTGTTGTAATTAACAAAGAGAGGCAGAGTTGATTTTGCAAAAAAAAATTATTAAAATAAATACATATATATATTTTTTAATATATTCAAATTTTATTTTCATATTCGAATCCCATGCCCATCGAACAAAGCTTCGAAGTATTTAAGACAGCCCTACCACAACATACACATACACATGCACACACACGCACACACACACACGCGCACGCACACACACACACACACACACACACACACACACACACACACACACACACACACACACACACACACACACACACACACACACACACACACACACACACACACACACACACACACACACACACACACACACACACACACACACACACACACACACACACACACACACACACACACACACACACACAGTGTTAAATGCTAAATATATAAGTAGAGGATTATAGCTTTAACTCACTTTAACAGGCATAACTCTTTGAGGCATAATCAGCTCGGACTCTGAAAACCTAACATTCTGTACAGTCACCTAAAAGTGGTGTACAGATTTAGATAATTTCCTTCTAGCTTTAATTGATTTTAGCTCTTAAAAAGAGAGGAAAGGAAAGCAATTTCTGATGCTACCGGTGGGAATAAAGGCTGAACTACAATAAAGCCACTGTGTACGGCCAGGTCAGACCTTGTTTTTTTTCACTTTAAAGAGCAGGCGGTGAGGCAGGTTAAGTGCAGTTTGTCCTCAATTTACCCGTAACTCTAAAGGCAACTGTAACCAATTAGCCTCACAGACTCGTCTGAACGCTGTGGTGGGTTCACTTCAATACCCCTTTTACTGTAGTGTGGTTTGGCTTTACTCACATCCACAACACACTGTTTTAAAGAGGGGAGATTCATTCCAGGGTTTGTGATATATATCAGACATGTCATGCTCGCTGAAAGGGAAATGGATAGATATGGTATATGGTATATGGTAGGGGTGTAACGGTACACAAAAACCACGGTACGGTACGTACCTCGGTTTT
Source organism: Notolepis coatsorum (assembly GCF_963971535.1). Lineage (NCBI taxonomy): Eukaryota > Metazoa > Chordata > Actinopteri > Aulopiformes > Paralepididae > Notolepis > Notolepis coatsorum. Next base: position 84,984,774 of record NC_140179.1, on the reverse strand, counting down.
GAAGTCATGGTTCGGTACGGGTTTTCGGTACAGTGGGGGAAAGTTTGGCTTTCCATGTTCCACTCAGGGGTGATGTAGTGTGCAGTAACTAATTGTACTTGTAGGGCTGTCAACGGATATTCTATATTGAAATGAATAATCAACTTGTAATTTTTTTTTTAAATAATTATAATTAGATTAGATTGTGAAAAAACCAGCCCCCGGTGGGCGGTCGTTAGTGGTTAACATACCGTTGTATTCGTTCGGTACACAGCCGTTCGGTACGGTACGGTACACACTGAAACAGTTCGGTACAGATACGTGTACCTTTACACCCCTAGTATATGGTAATATTATGCCATATGCTTAAAGAACCAGTACAATGATGTTAATTACTTCAGAAAAAGCTTACTGTGGAATGTTAATGTCAGGAGTGTAATTTGTTCAGCTCCAGATGTATCATTTGAACTGTTTTAGGCCACACCCTCTCTGAGCAGTGATATAACTCTCAGTATGGTGAGGGGGGTGGGGTGAGCGGGTGTGCCTTTGCAGAAACAACAGCTTTGCGCAGGGTAACGTATCTGAGGTCCCGCTGCAGACCTCCCTCCTGAGGTATGATGAGGCTAAATCTGTTTCTGAACAAATCAGAGGTGAGAAATAAGCAGCCGCTGAATCTTCACTCATTAAATCTACCAGGCCTAATTTAACCCTTTCACTGCTGCACTACCAAACGGTTAACCCTTTCACTGCGACAATACACAGAAGGTTAACCCTTTCACTGCCACACAACCGCAGGTTAACCCTTTACTATCACACTACCCACGGTAACCGTCGGTAGTGTGATAGTAAAGGGTTAACCTTCTGTAGTGTGACAGTGAAAGGGTTAAAAGGCAAGGGCACTACTACGCTGCCGGTTGCCTCTGCTTTCCTGGTGATGCTTCAAGCTTGTGGGAGACATCCACACCAAGCAGCAAAGTCTCTTTCAACCAAGAGAAGGAAAGTATAATTTAAGAGGGTTGTGTATTCTTAAAACATATAAAAAGGTAAGAACTAATGTAAAAGCTAGATGTGTTTCAATTTTGGGAGTTAAATTGTGGAATAGTCTTAGTGACGGGTTGAAGTTGTGTACCTCTCAGGGGAGATTTAAAAAGGCCCTGAAGGATAAAATAATTCAGGAGTACAGTTTTGAGTAAAACATCAAACATTTATTTTCTCTTTTCTTTTTTCTCTTAAAGAAAAAGAAAAAAATTATATCTTGCAACATATTTTAAATTTGTCTTTCTTATATTAAAGTATATTTAGTTTTTAAGAATTGTAAAGGATAGGCAAAAATAAGCATGTGCTTCAGCCTATTCCTTTTTTCGGTCATTGAGTTTGGATTTTGTGTGTGAGCTTACTTGGAATATGTACATTTGTGATTTTTTCTTTTCCTTTTGAAAGTCCACACATGTGTGTTTTTGATTTATCTGTAAACAAAGGCCGAAAATAAAACAATTCATTAATTCATTCAAGTAGGGCTGGGTGATTCATCCAGTTTCAATTTCAATTAGGATTTTGTCTTCTCAGGATCATGAAAACAAGATCATCGAAATAAAGTGATTATTGTGCCACATGCCGCATTGCTCTCATTTTGTCTTCTGTTCTAAATGCAGCGCACCATTCAAAATAGTTGTAATTATGATTTTTGCCATAATCAAGCAGCTCTACAGCAAAGCCCCAAACGACTAACTTACCTTCCTTCCCAGCCCTTCCCAGAGACAGTCGCATTTCTCTCCTCTCCCCAGGCTCCTCAAGGCCGTTCCTACCGCCGCCTCTACTGCTCCATGGAGCCCGACACTGCTATGCTCTGCTTCGTGCCGGTTGCCGGACTATACTCAAATCAACTCTAAATGGATCTAATTAGTGGATTGCATATTTTCTTCAAGAAGCAGAATAAGGCTAACCCTCTCTGCCTATTGGGACATCATAATCGGGCTACCAACTTGAAGACGTGGTCATTTTTGGATTATCGAAGCTTTTGGACTGCAATAAGAAGATTTTGGATCTGTTCACCGCGCACAGGACCTACCAAAATGAACTTATTAAGACACTTGGACACTTGGACTAATAATGCATTCAGTCATTTGGACGGAGTTGTTAAAACTCACTCCACTCAAATCATCAATAGAGTTATATTTCACTCTATTCAAATCAAATTTAAAGTGACGTGGCTGGGATAAATGTGCCAGTCAGTCAGCCAAAACAAATTCCTGGACCAAGGTCGAAACAGGGAGCTGCTGGAGTCGAAGGCCCTCTGGGAGATAAGAGTGGCAAGCGGCTTCCCCCACCCCCACTCCCTACCCAATCCCCCCTCCCGCGTGTACGTCCGGCGCCACTCCCACGTGATGGTGACGGCAGCCGACTAGTACGCACGCTGGAGGGGGGAGCCTAAATGACTATCATTACCAAAGCCCGATCCCCCCCGTCCCTGCCCCCTTCCGCTGGACAATCTTTCCACCCTCCCTCCCGCCACCTGGCGCAACGACACCCCGGTGTTGTCGCAGCCGACTATCGCATATGGTGTCTCAGGCATTCTGTAGTCGACATGTGTCAACAAATGTACATGTGTTTGAATTTATGTTGTGCCGTTGTTACTGTAAACATTTTATGATTGTGATATGTTGTTGTTAATGAGACGATGAGCTGTATGTGTGTGTCACTGGAATTTCCCCAAGGGGATCAATAAAGGAATATCTTATCTTACATGTAAGTAACGTCAGAAATCAGACATTTAATCTAAATAGTGCTACCTGTCATAATATTACAATAATGCTGAAAATGTATTTATATTTGTATTCAGAATATGCATTTATGAATCAGACTGCTTGTTAATTTCCCATAGAGGTTAGCGAACATTAGCTTGAAGTTTATTGCATACAGCCTGTGGTCGCTCATTAGCCATCAGAGTCTAGCTTTCCAACAAATGCTGTTTAATAAACAACCTGTGATCAGCAACTAACTATAGAACTAAAACACCATGTGGTTTTCTTTCTCACTTTCTTATTATTATTAATATGGCAAATTGAATGGACTGCATTTATATAGGCCTAGTGCTTTTATCCAAAGTGTTTTACAACCTTGTGCCTCACATTCACCCATTCACTCACACATTCACACACCGACGGCAGAGGGCAACCATGCAAGGTGCCAACCTGGGCCCTGTTCCCCGTACCTGGTTCAACTAAGTCGATCGAGAGTCCCATTATCCAGATTCAGTTAACGAGATGATTGAAGCCGGGATTTTCCTGTTCCTCGAAGGTGGATTCAGTCTCGTTAACTCAAACCAGACTTGAGACCCAGGATTAGTGCGCGCGGCCGCTTCATTTGAAAAGCCAGCACGTATCGATAGCAGAGATCCTGATTCTCTAGCGGCATTGATTGATTAATTGATTTTAAAAACTTTATTAACAATATTGCAGTACGGCTCAATCGCCTCGCCGACAAGTTAAATGCGTTATCTATAGGCTAATTTTAAGTCCTCATTACCTCAATCAATCAGATTATATTTCTTTAAACTTGCCTGCTGGATTGAATAATCAAATGAGATCTTGCTAGCGAAAATAATTAGTTAAACTGTTATACAGAATAACGATACGGCTCTCTTGCCCATTGATTGATGTATGGTCGATCTTTTACTTATCTCCACTGTGGTGTAACGGGTTCTTCTTTTGACTTTCACGCAGACGACCGGGGTTCGAAACCTAGTCTCTTCCTTCTTTTTGCAATATAGGAATAATTCAATTTGGTGCACGTTGAGAGCTATATAAAGAATGACATCCTCAATGCATGTAGATTTATAATATTTTAACTTAAAACTAGGCTACCTTTGCGTATAAGCATTAATATTATATTCCAAAAAATTATATTGGAAACACGGGGTTTCGAACACCGGTTGCCGGGTTGCCAGGATTGAGCACTACCGCTGCGCCACTGTGCCAGATGGGATAAATTCATTGTTTATACATTAATGAACGAGAGACCCGTGTTTAGAATATTCTTTATTTTGTTGTTGTTGCACCGAGGCGAGCGCCACGGTATATAACGTGCATTATTTAGGACAAAGTGAATTTTGTATCAGCATTTTGGGTCCTATTTTACATTTCAAAAGACCCCTCTGGAAGAATGGAGCACAAAAACGTAATTCAGAATGGTATAATGCAGATCCTAGACTGTGGAATAATTTCAGGAAACGCGCTGTCACTTCTTTGCGGGGGGCGTGGCGATGGTTCATCCGGCTAACTTGAACTTAAACCCTGCTTTCCGACCAGGCTCAAACTTTTGGATCTGTTGTCATGGTGATTTGGACAATCCAGATTCGGGGAACCGGAAAGTCCGGCTTAAGTCAGACTTCACCGAAAGTTATCCGGCTAACTCAGTTATCCAGGTACGGGGAACGGGGCCTGTTCATCAGGAGCAGTTAGGGGTTAAGTGTCTTGCTCAAGGACACTCCGACATGCTGCCTGGCAGGAGCCTACGATAGCTCTAACCTCCTAAACCACTGTCACCCCCCCCCCCCCCCCCCCATTATTATCATTATTATTATTATTGTTATTGTTATTGTTATTGTTATTGTTATTGTTATTGTTATTGTTATTATTATTATTATTATTATTATTATTTTTAATTTTTATTTTTATTATTATTATTATTATTATTATTATTATTATTATTATTATTATTATTATTATTATTATTATTATTATTTATTATTATTATTATTATTATTATTATTATTATTATTATTATTATTATGATTATTATTATTATTATTATTATTATTATTATTATAATAATACTGTTAGATGTTAACAGTTAACAGTTATACTCAAGGGGCACGGTGGTGTAGTGGTTAACACTGTCGCCTCACAGCAAGAAGGTCCATGGTTCGATTCCCGCTTGGGGACCAGGCTTCCATGATGCCAGGTACTCAGGTGGGGTATCTCCCAGGCCTTTCTGTGTGGAGTTTGCATGTTCTCCCTGTGCTCGTAAGCATCCCCCCCCCCCCCCCCCCCCCCCCCCCCCCCCCGATAAAAAATGCACAACAGATCGCTGACGCTGTCGCGTCCCTGATGAAGACGGGCAGGAGCACTTGGATTGGTCCCCGGGCGCGGCCCTCGCCGACGCCCTGTCTGCTCCCGGCAACCCTTGCAATTGCATGTGTGTGTGTGTATTCCTCCGTGTGTGTGCCTCCCATTGCATGTTGTTGTGTCGTTGCATGCCGAATAAAGACCTCTCTCTAAAGAGGTCCTGCATTATAAAAAAAGTAGTTACTATGTCTTAGTTATTCTATAACTGGTCACTGTGCATGTATTGCTACATCATATAGACAGGGCTCCAGAGTGCGCCTGTTTTGGTCGCATTTTGCGACCAAATATCAGTGCAGTGCGACTGGATGTTTTCCCTTGTCGCACTGGTGCACCTCCCAGCAGGTCTGTCTGTCTGTGTGTATGTGTGTGTGTGTAGCGTATTTTTCCCGGCCATGTGTGTGCTCAAAAGAAAAAGAAAAAAAAACTCTGCCTTTGATTGGTTCTAACACGTGCATTATGCAAAGACCAGCACCGATCTGCCTCTGATTGGCTCTGATCGTTATTCACTGAATGACGGGATAAACAAAAAAAAGCCATGCACGACTATGAAACCTGAAACCGTGTCCACTTCCATTGTGCGACACCACATGTTTAGTTTAGTAGCTCATAATAAAATAAAAAATCAAGAGAACAATCATACTCGTTTCATAATACAACGTTTCCGAATGGACGTTTGGATTAAACAAAGTGTATGCAGTGATGCTTTCCCAGCGGAACACAAGCTGCTTAACGTTACAGTGGTATGTTATACACGTTAATTAAGCTATGTAACGTTAGAGCGCAGCTAACGTTAAGGTAGCAGGAGCTGTCGGCCAACAAAGTTGTTTCAACAAATGGATTCACAAAATGGATTATCATTCAAACGTTATTAAAGCCTCCGCCGTGACCAGTAAGTAGGTACTACTACTCAATCGCAGCAATGTTCACCATGAATTGAAAATGAATTGCAAACAAGACAAACGTCCCTCTCCGGTCTGCATCCCCCCAACAACTGCCCGTACCGAGCCGCACTGTATTGTACCCACTCTGCAATCCGCCAAATAAAGCCTTCATTCATTCGCTATGTGCCTAAAGTCAAGACTATTGCAAAAAAAAATAAAACCGCGAGTAAGTCAAGTCAAGTGAGGCGCGGACGGAAGTGGCCATAAAATACCCGAGGGAGGTGAATGAATGAATGAATGAATGAAAACTTTATTCAACAGACTGCAGAATGTGCACAACACACGGCTCAATACACACAACTGTCAAGGGGATGCAGACCAGAGAGAGATGCCCGCCCTGTCCACATCAGGGTCCCCCACCCTCTATTCACAGCGACATTTATGACATACACAACATACATGACATGACATTTATGGCATAGGGACATACATGACATGACATTCATGGCATAGGGACATACATGACATACAGGTATATACTACTGTTACATACGATATGCAAATACAGTACTGTTACCCATAGATCCTAACAGAGAATATATACATGTGATGGGGAGGAGACTGTACATTAGGAGGGGGTGGGTGGGTGGGAGAAAAAATAAACATACAGCGGGGAGAAAATATATACATACGGTGGGGAGGAGACTGTCTATTAGGAGGGGGGGGGGGGGGGGGGGGGTTGGACATTTACGGTGGCCAGTTTCAAATTGCAGGTGGGAGGTTTTGAATGTAGGGATTCACATATTTTTACGGCTGTGGGTAAGGCGTTCCACATTGATGTGGCATAATTGCGAAATGTGTTTAGTCCCTTGTTTGTGCCGAATCTGGGTTGCACATGATTTGTGGAACTCCCTCTGGTGTTGTGGGCGTGGTATTTACTGACCTTTGGGAAGTATTTCGACATGTACATGGGTACCTGTGTGGTGTAGTGTATCTTGTAGACCAGGCCCATTGCAAGTTGCTGTACTCTGTCGTCTACTCTAAGCCATCCTAGGTTGTCAAAGTGGGCAGGGGTGAGGTGGTTTCTAGGAGTCAGGTCAAGCAGTAGTCTGACCAGTTTGTTTTGAGATGTTTGTAATTTTGTTTTTAGCGCCTTTGAGTGTGCCATTACATCCTAGGTAGTCAAAGTGGGCGCAGTGAACATTTTTGGGTGCACCTAAATTATGTGCTGGTGCACCTAAATTAAAAAGTTAGGCGCACTGGTGCAACCAATGTAAAAAGTTAGTCTGGAGCCCTGATAGAGATATTAATGAATGAATGTGAAAAGGGTGATGATGTCCTGGTTGCCTCTCAGACACAATCCTATCAGACACCGCTGCTGCAAGACGAGACGCTGTGCCTTGATTATTTATATTGTTTCCTGGGTTAAGGCAATTCTAAGATGACTATTCATATTTTTCGAGGGAAGCAACAGCCTGACACAATGCACCTCGAAGTGAAGAGAATGAGGAAAGATGTTCCAAATAAATATGTGCAACAACATTGGTATGTTTCTCTTCACCAGTACTGTGTCAATCTGTCTCTACCACCTTCTATGAAAACAGTGCCAATGGGAACACAAATCAGTGCCATTTTTTTTCCATGGGCAAAAGGTTGCATGACAATGTTCAAGAAATCATGAAATCAATCAAGAACAAATCTATATAATGGACGTTTTGTGGAACTTCAGAACTCATACTTATCCCCTGTAGTTTGGAATGACTGAAAAGTCACTCATACATAATACTATATTGTGATATGAATACATAGGTAGTTGTTTTTGGGCACCAATAATTATTTGAATAACTAATATTGATGTATTTAAATATTTGTAATATATATTACAGTATATACTATAGTCTTCATATATTTATAATATGATTTCTAATATACAGTTTTCATACAGTACATAACTGACCTATGACCTGGCAATGGACTTCTTGTTGACATCTGTAAAAGGATGTTGAGGATGTTCTATGAGTCGGTGGGGGCGGGCGCCTTCTTTTTTTTTTTAAACTTTGACCAGTCAGCTGGTTCTTTTTAGCGTTTATCGCTTTTTCTTCGCATTCATATATTGGTCAAGTTCGACCGACAGAAGCAGGCTGAAAGGGTTCAGATGGGGGGAAAGACACTCTGGGAAAGGCACGGCTGCCGTCCGGGATTCGAACGCGCTCAGCCCCAGATCCGCGCGAGCGCGGTTGTCCACGGCGCTGAAATAGCACTCGCGGTACGTGGTGAGCTACTGGAGCTCCCCGGCGGGCGCCTTCTTGTACACAGTGACCTACTGGGGCAGCGGACTGAGAGCGGAGGATGCATACAGGCTGGAAAAGCTGGTCAGGAAAGCCAGTAACGTGGTGGTGTCAGAGAGGGAGCTCCACGCCATCATGGACAATCCCTCCCACCCACTATACATGGACGTGGCCGATAGAAGGAGCACGTTCAGTGTTAGACTAAGACTCCCTAGATGCAACACTGAACGCCACAGGAAGTCCTTCATTCCAACAGCCATCAGACTATATAACACCTCACTGTGCCTCACTGCCTAACTGAGCACAGAGTAACAGAAAAAGATTCTTCCTATCTTCCTGGACATTTTACATTGTACATTTTACATTTTTACTGTACATTTTACTGTATATTTTGGCTGTATAATTTAGAATGTATATATACATATTTTATAATGTATATCATTGACTGTATTTTTATTCGTATTTGTGATTTTTAACTACCTAAATGTTTATTGTGAGCGAACTGTAGTGCTGAATTTCCCTTAGTATCAATAAAGTACCTATATTCTATTCTATTCCATTCTTAAAGAAAATACAATATCCTCCGATCAGCAGGTAATACATCCATGAGCGGTCTGAGCATGGAGGTCTGAAGTGCTGCAATCCATCCTGAGACCAGGCTTGAAGTTTGTGGACTAGCTATAGCTGATATCCTTTCCAACTACTGACAACTGACAGACTGACTGATGGGCCAATCAGGGTGACAGTGACAAGTAGATTTTGCACTGTATTTAGGGAAGCAGATTGGATCTGAAATGGTTTGATTCTGTGATATCCAGGGGGATAGAAATCAAAGGGCTTTAGTCATCTCGACGACATTGCAAATGAGGGTAAAACCTCATTTGAGAATAAATAAAGGTAAAATCAAATCAAGTCAACATTTTCACAAAACCAACCGTTCTAAATAGGACCTGTCAAAATGTTGATTAATTCATTATAGAAATAATAACAGGTTAAACGATAACAAAAATCTACGCAGATTCATCTATGATGAATGCCATCCACAGAAAACCCCAGATGGAACCTTTGATAGGGGCGCCATTCTGTGCAATCTGTTCAGTAAGGAATTTTGCTATCATCTGAGAACTTCATGCCTGAGATATCACCTCAACACAAAGCACTTACAGATGTAGCCCTTAGGACGGTCCACCCTGCCAAGTGGTTTCCAGTGGTTACCATAATAACTGTATCAACCAGTAGGGGCGCTCGGGTTACACCATGTTACTTTTTGTCTCTAGGTAAAATGTGCCGTGTTCTCAGCTTGAATACACAGCGCAGATGCGCTGGCAGATCGAGACCATTTTAAAATGTCCAATCTAACGAATTTAGTTTCCTCATAAAATGCAATTTTTTTTGAATATATGAATTCTGATTCTGTTTTTGTCCTATCCACTATCCTGTGATTATAAAAGAGCTTCGAGCCCCTCTAATACGCAGCGTGAATGCACTCGCAGATGGAGACAGTTTTCTCACGTTGCATAATCAATAAAGTATTTGAGCACTTTTTTAATAATGATATAATTAGGTTTTTCGTTTATTTTCTACGTGGAGATATTTGAAGCATTTTTGAGTTTGCATTGCTTTTTCTCCGTTCTCCGCTGGATATAATTAATCGAGTTGCAAACAAAAGGCTGTTGGCGTTCACAATATTTAGATTGTATCATCAAATTCAGATGATGAATAAAATGCTTGTAGATTCATAATGACAAGCAGAATGGCACAATTTAACGGGGCAGTTTCTCTCCCCGTTAAATTTTATCGGGCATTCAAACGCAAACAGAGTAAGTCTACCTGTGACAGACTAACCGATTAAAAGGCTAAATGGATCGCAAAAGACTGCAGTTAAAATGTCAATTTCGGCTTCTATTCAAGCACATGCCTTGTTTTGCTCACATGTTGTTACAGAGATCCATCACGGTTTGTCTTGGTGACAATGGGCTTGTTTGGATAATGGGCATTTTACACAGCCCTGCCAATACGGAGGATACATTATAATCTGTAATAATAAATATATAGAACTGCAGGGCAACAGAATGGACCGACAGAAGCACAGGTTAGTCATGTTGACCATATCTGAGTGGGACAAACTGCAGACTGGAGACCCTCCTTGAACCATGCAGGTAAAAGCAGTCACACACCTACATTGGAAACAGCTGTTTTATTAAATATTATATATTAAATGTTTTACTACAACATACTACAACATATTTACTATGTTATTTTTTTCTGAACATTTCAGATTTGTATTTCCTCAATGGAGATAGTAGGCTATACTGTACATGATGCGACACACGCAGACACACACACACACACACACACACACACACACAGCGGTGCTCTCCATTAAAATATACTGTTCAGACAAATTAATTCAATGAAGTAATGGTCCGACAGCCATCTGTGCAATAATCACCAGCTTTAACCACAAATATAATGTAGGTGATGGGCCGTCGGATGGATGGATATAATTCCAACTTGACTTTGCGCCTCCTGGTGGCACATGACAGAACAGCAACCATGTTACCAAATTAATTCCAGCCACAGGAAGCCACATCGGTGAAAAGGCATAATTACCACGGTAGCAGAGGAGAGCTCAGAGTCCTGAGAGCTACATCTGTATTTAATGGGAGATTTAAGTTTGGAAAAAATTTAAATGGATAACACATGGGCGACAGACCCGAGTAAAGTCGGGTTATCTCGCCAGCGATTGAGCGCCATACCCGAGTCCTATAGTCGGGTTTTCATAATTTTTTCTTTTATTCGATTTCTTTATTCTATGCAATGTCACGGACCTCTGTGTTACCATAGGAAATCATTCTGAGATCCCAAAAGTGCAATACCGGCCACATCCTGCTAGGTGGCAGTATCGCCCACCCCACGCCCAACCTTATTTCACACTGTGTGTTACATTGTATATGGTCCGGGCGGAGAATTTAGACCAAGCCAAGTGAATCGCTTCATCCGACCACTTCGAAGCGCGTTCAGCACACTTGAGGCATATCTTGTACCACTTCATGTCAGGCACCCGATCGACATCAATACTGGAAATCACGATCAGACAATTGGAATATTCTTTTTTGGATACCTCTTAGTAAAGGTAAGGACTATATGACATCAATCCTACTTTGATCCAACAATGATTTCACATCGATCGCAACGATCATAATGTAACATACTCCAAAACGTATGCCGTTGCTGACGATCAAAGCATCAAGAAACTACCCCCCCCCCTTTCATGCATTCATGATGAAACATAATACCTATTATATACCTTTGAATTGGAAATAGTAGCGTGTCCAGGCGAGCAACGCGAACGCTTTTAGCTAAATTCACATATTGCTCCATAGCACGGTTTTCATTAGCCAGGATCACTCTGAAACTATACAATATTCCCCACGGTATAACACGCAAACGTATACATGAAAACATTTATAATTGTTCACATGTTGAACAATGGATAGTTAATGTCAAATGAGCCATAGTATTGTCTCCATAACTATAATATAGAATATAGATATAGCCCTGCAAACACAGCGACGCAGTGAAAATCCCTATCCATTACAGCGGTGGCACACTGAGTACAAAGATGGCTAAAGCGGCTGGCGCCCAAAGTGTTAAGAGGATTAATTTAATAAGTTGTGCATTTGATAACGTGTGTTAACAAGATACATGTATTTAATAATCAACTTTCAAATCACTAAACCTAAACCACTCTGCAATTAATCAGCATTTAATCAGCATTCACACACTGTTATCTAATTATTGTAGTGTACACTGGTCAAATAAACTCTTATCTGACTACTGTACACTTTTCTTTTAGAATCTTTTAATTTGCAATTTACTCAAGCCTAGTAACAGACACAATATTTCTGACACTGGGAATACATTCCCTGAGATCCCTAGACATCCCTAGATACCAAGAACGTGCAAATGGACCTTGTAGAAGTGGAGCAATCTTCCATTTACTTAGGTATGTATTTTTAGGCACATTTTCAGAAAATATGGCTAGGGCTTAACCTGGTACCATAGGATCCACAGGCATTTCATTATAGACACAGACCAGCTCGGACCTTCAATGACATGCAATTGTCATTTCATTAGACACAGACCAGCGCGAGCAACTGGGTCCAATGTGTCTAACATGCTTGGCATCCTCGCCATTCCTATATATGTCCACATTGCGGTAAAACCTTAACTAACGTTAGCCGCTAAGCTAACTAACGTTAACCGCTAACTAAGCTAAGCTAACTAACGTTACCCGCTAACCCCTGGAAACACTCACAGCGGAGTGACTCCACGACACCAGTTCATTCCATTAGTGAGGAAAGGGGGGGGGGGGGGGGGGGGGGGGGGGGTTATATTGACGAGAATAATCATGCATGCAAGAATCAATACATGAGAACTATTGTATTCTGGTGTTGATGGTTAACACCTTTAACCCTGTTTGCATGTTGTGGTCTGGCTTAAAACTGAAAAAACTGAACACAGCCAGAACTTCGACTATGGGACTCGTTAGCTAATGCATCAATTATACTACTGGCAACAATTTCATACCACTTTATGTAAAAATAAATCCAAACTATCCCTTCAAGCTTAAATAATTTAAAACAAACAACAACATCAACAACAGCGTCCTTACCTCCAGTCTATCAGCGTGCAGGACTATGAACTTGGTGGCGTTGACGCACTCCAGCTCTATGTTCACTTCCCCCGAGAAAGTAAAGTTATCCATGTACACCGCCAGACGCAGGTCATAGTGCCGCGGCCTCATAGAACCCGGTAACCGGGAGTTTCTCCACGGCTGTATCGACTCCTCATCCCCCCTCTCTCCCGTCCGTTCACCCTTGCTGCCGTTGAACTTGTCCGAACCACCTTTAGAACTCCCGGCTCCTTGTGAACTCGATCCCGCTCCTCCATTTTCCCCTCCATTACAGTCCTCGAAGCGGACACTGAGTAAGACGGCCACGGCAGTGACGATGATGAGGGTGAGGATGGAGAGAGCGAAGCCCAAGACCAGGCGCTTGTGTACGGTGATGTGGTGCTCAGTGGTGCGAGGCCGGACCACCACCGAGTCGGCCCACTGGTCGGACAGACTTCGTCCGTTCCGCATGGCGCCGGGGCTGCTGTCGTTAAGTCCCATTTGCAGGAAAAGTACTCAAGGTCCCAGTATCAAAAACCAATAACTCCCAATTCCAAATGGATATGATCATTTACGTCCAACTTTTCATGGAAAATCCCAGGGTTACTTTTTCAGGGTCCTGATACAAAAAAATAAACAGAATCTCAGCAGGCTGCAACATTGGTATGGTATGGTCATTTATGTTGAAATTGCATTAAAAAGTCAACCATGCATATACTGTATCCCACTTTCAGAGTCGAGCCTTTCCCGGAACTGAAAACCATGAAATCCAATAACAGGTATAATGGTCCTTTAAGCTCCAATTTGCCATGGAAATCCAGGCGTTATTTCCCACGGCCCCCTGTAGTACAGCTCCAATTCCAGATTGACGAGGCAATCATTTATTTCCAATTTGTGGTGAAAAATCAACTGTGCATGACCTGACTTCAAACCAGTCTGAGAAACCAATGCCAACTCAGAATGGATGAGATGGTCATTTATGTTCAATTTGTGGTGAGAAATCAATGTGGCATGACTTGATTTCATGGGTTAGTGTGGTAGCTGGGCAAGTGGGGGACTCTGTGGAGATAGAATACTGTGACCTGACCATCCATGTATATGCCAATGGGAGTTAGTTACAGATAGTTATTCTCCAGTGAAAGAAAAGATTTACATCCAGAGTTACTGCCTGTTATGTTCCCAAAGCCTTACCAAGTGAATTAAATACTGAAGGCCGGTCCAGATTTAGTTGGATCAGACTACACAATACTCCACTATTACATATAGGCTGACATTTATATTATAGGCCTTTACTTAGTTTAGTAGATGGATGTTTTATTAGATTACACTTCCCAATACCATACAACGTCAATAATAAGTTTGGAGGGTGACATGGCTCTCCAAAGAGTGTTTGGGCAACACACATAGCACATGTGCTCCTCAGAGAGAGGTGAGTATACTCAATTTACCTGCATATAAAACGACAATAAAATTGGATCTCGACTATTTCCCGTCATATGGCCTTGGCTTGGACTAAACTATTAGATTTTGCGCTAAACTATTAGATTTGGCGGGCGCGCGGGGTATATAAGAACCGGTGTCGCCTTTAGAAGCTGCACGCGCTCAGCCCCGTTGATCTGGGCTCGTGAGGCTCGAGGATAGGAGCTGATGACGAGCAGCAGAGAGCGCGAGGAGGTGACGGATGGAAACACATCTGACTGGAAAAGGGAGAGAGAGGAGGAGAGGAGGAGAGGAGGGGCGAATAATGTCTCTGTCTCTCTCTCAGCTGTATTCTACTTAGGTGTTCTAAGTGGATAATTTATTGCCTGAGAGGCCGGAACGCATTTGGATATATTTCACTACACAATAGAGAGAGCCATAAATCATACCATTATTCACTGAGAGTAGCCTCTCTGTATATCTGTCTCTTTCTCTATTTCTCTGATTATTCACCTGTATAATTTAATCAAATCCCCCTTTTTGCACTCAGGTGGATGAGTGGATGGGTAGATGATGAATGATGGGTGGATGAACAGATTCAACACGGAGGACAAGAGGAGAGAGAGATAACATTACTTCTTCCATCCATTCCCAACTCCCATCAGCAGAACAGAATAATGTGATGAACACAAGTGGGGGGGGGGGGGGGGGAGGAAATGGAGGTGATTCGACACACATCCAAATATCCCGTTTTTTCAAATCCCAATGTTGACAGCTATGGTTTCAGCCTGACTGATGAATACAAAATTATCAAAGCTGATAAAATCCTGTAATGAGAAATTAAATCCTTCCCTTTTTAGAGGGACAGTGAGACTTATGTCCTTTTTCTTAAATATTTTTTTAAACAATATAGGCTACTGAGTTTGACAGTTAAAAATCCTTTCGGAACAGAAAAAAAAACCTTTTTATTTTAGAGTCAAACGTCCCTTTTTTTTAAACAACCTTATGTTCGGCAGGTGGAAGGTGAAATATAAATTGTCTATATATATTGGAAAAGACAATCCTTAATTTCTCCAATAGGTCCTGTATGTAAAACCAGCTGCCCGGAGCCCCGTTTCGTCAAACTCTCCGGTAAAAACAGACGGTCCGTTAACAGTAACTGTTGGTTATTAATCCGTTTCAACAAACCGTCTCCATCACCAACTTATTTCCTCTTCGACAGAACAGAGAGAAAACATCCAAATATCCCGGTATCCTAAGGCTATCCTCTAAAACGGCATTTTTATTTATTTATCCATCTCTGTTTGATATGGGAAATAATGATAATTATTGAGATTTAAGTGAGTCACCGCGGTATCCACACTGACCGTTTGGTAATCAATCAGTTGGACGGTTGTTAGATTTAGAATTTGATTGAAATCCACTCCAACATGCTATTCCCTCTCACCAGCTCCAGTCAAGTCCCGTTCAAAAGCAATGGAAAAGGCAACACGCGGAGTCAAAGCGTTCATCCAAACCACGACGTATCTCTCGCTTCTCCGGTCCCGCTTCGCGCCGCTGCCGCTGTGTCGGTTGTTGCACGAGCTCCTCTCCCTGTGAGAGGCGCGCGCATATTGAGAAAACAGCTGAGCTCCGCGCGAGCAAAAGAAAAGCGCCCCAGCCCCCCTCTCTCTATCTCTCTCTCTCTTCTCTCTCTCTCTCTCTCTCTCTCTCTCTCTCTCTCTCTCTCTCTCTCTCTCTCTCTCTCTCTTCTCTCTCTCTCTCTCTCTCTCTCTCTCTCTCTCTCTCTCTCTCTCTCTCTCTCTCTCTCTCTCTCTCTCTCTCAGAACAGGGCTTGCCACTGTTGAGACGCAGTATATAAACGAGCAAGTAGCTCCCTTGTGCACTCTCTCCTCCACTTCCACCTCTTCCTCTCTCACAAGTGTCCCTCACACACTGACTCTCTCTCTCTCAAACTCAGGGCAGATAGATTCCAAAGTAGAGGGAAAAAATAATGATGAACGACAAGCAAGCCAATGAGTTCTCCTGACTCCTTTCTTGCTCCCTCGCCTCTCCTCCTCTCCCTCTCTCGTCCTCTCCCTCCTGTCCTCTTTCAATCTATCTCATACATACAACATACGTTCTCTCTCTCTCTCTTTTCGCTGCCACACAGCATGGAAATCACTTGGTGCTGCACCGTTGGGGAGTGGAGTGCGTCTCTCTCCCTCTATGGTTCTCTCCCTCTCTAGCATGCTCCCCACTGTCTCTCCTTCACATACTCTCACCTTTCTTTCATTCTTGTAAGGTTTCTCTCTCCTTCCTCCTTTTCTCACCATCTATCCACTCATCTCTCTCTCTCTAGCCTCTTTTACACAGCCTGTTCCAGGCAGGAATGTTGGTCCCCTGCTCTTCACCCTCTCTACATCCTTCCACTTGGTCTGATTATCCGCTAACGTGGCCCCGCTTCCATTGTTATGCAGACGACACTCAGCTCTACCTCTCCACTATCCACTATCACTCCAGCCAGGCCCGGACTGGCCATCGGGAGCACCGGGAGTTTTCCCGGTGGCCTGGCCTCCACAGATAAAAAAAAAAGAAATTATATAAAAAAAAAAAATATTATATATTTTTTTTATTATACTTTTTTTTATTTATTTTTTTTGCCAGGCCATTGTTTCTAGTTGTGGCGGCGGCGCGGCGCGATAGTTTTTAGATAACCAGGTGGGTGAGGAACAACCAGGATTTCACTGTCTGCTACAGAGTTGGAGAACTATCTGACTCTCTCTCCCTCACGCGGACACACACACAATGGAGCCGTGCTGCCGCTTGTGATTGGTGGAGGCGGGACCAGGCGATACAACTGATTGACCGTGGAGGCGGCGAATGGAATGGCAGATGGCACACTCCCAAAAGGAGTTGTTAAATCTGACATTACAAAAAACAATATGTGGTGGTTATGATTGGGGCTGAAGTTGAATAAACAATTTATGAAAGAGAGAGTCAAAATAATTCCAAGATAATTCCAAAGATTACACACCTTTGCCACATTGGCTACAAACATAATCACTGAAAAGTTATCAAAAAAATAAGAATCTGATCAGACACAAGGGTTAAGTTGTTGTTCCCTTTCTAATTTCCTCAAAAACATCTAGTCTAGTTAATGTGATCAATATTATTTGACAATTGATGCTTTTTGTTGGAAATTTCAGTCAGTGAGCTCATACTTTGAGCTCATTTTATAGTTAAAATGATTGAGACAACGCAATCTTCTGTCTTCATTGTGCATGCATGCGTGTGCTCACCACACGTGATACATGTGTCACTATTCTGGTAGTGGATACTGTTATTATAGTATTGTAATGAAAGGTCTGTTATTTAATGTTTGTGTAAAGGGCTATTTTAACTGTTGATGGGTAGTGCATCAGTAAAGTGAATATGGTATTGTGCTCTTGCCTTGTTTGAATAGGTGGAGAGAGTGGTTAACTGTATTATAATAGTAAATAGAAAAATATGTTGTGCTCTTGCTTTTTTCTTTTTGAAGGGGAGAGAGTACCATTGCTAGTGCCACAACAGTTTTATTTGAGGTTCATAACAGTACATTGTACTAAGCAATTGTTGGCTCATTAGTTTGTGATTCACATGCACTAAAATTCACCAGAATGCAGGAAATTAAGTCTTTGTAACTAAAGTTTTCCGGGTGGGGGACCCACAGACCCCCCACTTAAAAAGCCTGATTGGGGCTATATTTCGCGCTATATCTCCCGGTATGAATTATTTCCCCAGTCCGGCCCTGACTCCAGCCACTCTTTCCACCCTCACCACCTGCCTGACAGATATCAAAACATGGATGCAAAATAACTTTCTCAAACTAAACTGCAACAAATCAGAAATCATCATTATCGGTCCAAACTCCCTCAGCAGCCACACCAGGATTTCTCCCTAAATATTGATGGTTCCATTGTCACCCCCTCCACTCACGTCCGTAACCTTGGCATCATCCTGGACTCCACCCTTTCTTTCCTCCCCCATGTGAACCACATAACAAAAACGGCTTTCTACCACCTCCGGAACATTGCTCGTCTCCGCCCCTCCCTATCACTCTCCGCTGCTGAAACACTGGTTCATGTATTCATTTCATCAAGACTGGATTACTGTAACAGCATCCTCTACGGCTCACCAAACACTATCCTCGATAAACTCCAATATGTCCAAAACTCTGCTGCCCGCATGCTCACCTCCACCCTCAACAACCTTGCCCCTCCCTACCTGTCCGACCTCCTCCACCGTCACATGCCCACCCGTCGCCTTAGGTCTGCTGATGCCAACCTCCTAACACCTCCCACGACCAAGCTCCGGACCTGGGGCGACAGGGCCTTTGCTGCTGCTGCCCCCTCCCTCTGGAATGCCCTCCCCAGCCATATCCGTGATGCAAACACCCTGACATCTTTTAAATCAGCCCTCAAAACCCACCTTTTCAATCTTGCTTTTGACCTGGTGGAATATAAAATAGATGTATTATTATTATTATGAGTTATGCATGTCGATTATATTGAACTCATCATCAAGAGTTATGCAGGTCTAGTTGATTATATTTAACTCATCATGAGTTATGGATAGTTGATTATATTTAACTCATCATGAGTTGTTATGCATGTCAAGTTGATTTTTAACTCATCATCAAGAGTTATGCAGGTCTAGTTGATTATACGACACAGTGACATGACAGTTTAGAGGTGGCAGGCAGAAACAGTTTAATGGGTAAGCAGAGGTCAATGCAAGAATATCAGTTCATGTGGCAAACAAATCCAATAAGTGTTATGGTTTGTAAACAACCCCAACAGCACGGCAAAGACAGGTAGTTCAGAGTTAGCCAAAAACCAGGGTGTATTTATTTCCAAAACAGAGAAGAGTAAAAAACAACAAAAAGCATAAGGGGAGAATGTCCTTGGGCAGACTAGGCTCTGCGGCTCTGCAGCTCGGCTCAGAGCAGAGACAGCACTGTGGCGTTGCGCCTCTGACTCTGCGGCTCTGCAGCTACTTGGACATCCACTCGGGGAGGAACAGATCAACACGGGGAGGAACAGAGAGAGAGAGAATGTCAACAAACGAGCGTATGGAATACGAGGCAGTCCAGTATTATTAGCTGAGTCCAGTACTAACACAAGCGACACATCTTCAGTGTTTACCAAAACACACAAAAACAGAAAGGTCCAGAGTCCAGGAAAATGCGAGGAAAAAACAGAGCATCCAAAAAAGTATGTTTCCAAAAACTCACCAAGGCACAATTGCGCAAAGCGATCTACAAGGCACAGATCCACGGATGGCAGAGAGGAGCAAGAGCGGCGACTTCCAAAGACGTTCTGGAGAAACGACGGAGAAACACACGGGAGGAACAAGCAGCAGGTAGTTGTAAGCAAAACGACCCGACACAGAACGTACAGAACCCCAGAGTATATAAGGGCTCCACCGAGCTGATTTGAAACTCACTTCAGGTGCGTGAAGGTAATTGGTACCTGAAAGCGTGCGGTATTGAACCAATCCTCACAGTACCCCCCCCTCCACGGGAGCCACCCGGCGACCTGCCCGGCCTCGGCTTCCCCGGATGGGACCGATGGAAGTCGGTGATTAGGGCGGGATCCATGATGAGCTGGCGGGAGACCCAGCTCCGTTCCTCCGGACCGTATCCCTCCCAGTCCACCAGGTACTGGAACCCCCGTCCCCGCCGTCGGACGTACATGAGCTGGCGGACCTTCCACTGGGGGTGTCCGTCCACCATCTCGGGAGGAGGCGGATCTGGAGCAGGAGGCATCAGGGGACTGAGAGAGACAGGCTTTACCCGGGACACATGAAAAACAGGATGAATGCGCATGGACGCAGGAAGCTTAAGACTCACCGCCGCGGGACTGAGCACCTTCTGGATCTCAAAAGCACCGACGAACCGGGGGTTAAGCTTCTTGGCCGAGGATCGAAGCGGAAGATCCTTGGAGGACAACCATACCCTCTGCCCAGGGTGGTACGCCGGCGCAGGGATCCAGCGTCGGTCAGCTCCCCGACTGGCACGCTCCGATGCCCGGAGCAGCGCAGTCCTGGTGATCTCCCAGACTTGACGACACCGGTCGAGATGCTCCTGCACGGAGGGAACCGCCACTTCCGACTCCTGTGCAGGGAAAATAGGGGGTTGGTAGCCCAGGGATACCTCGAATGGCGAGAGGCCGGTGGCGGAACTGACCAGGGAGTTGATGGCGTACTCGACCCAGGGGAGGAACCGGCTCCAGGAAGCAGGTCTCTTGGCGGCAACACAACGGAGAGCAGACTCCACGCTCTGGTTCATCCTTTCTGTCTGTCCGTTAGTCTGTGGATGGTAACCAGATGAGAGACTAACAGTTGCCCCCAATCCCTTGCAAAAGGCCCGCCATACCTGGGAAGTGAACTGGGGACCCCGGTCCGAGACGACGTCCTGGGGGAAACCATGGAGGCGGAACACGTGGCTTGTCAGGAGGTCCGCTGTCTCGGAAGCTGAGGGAAGCTTGGGAAGGGCCACGAGGTGGACCCCCTTGCTGAACCGGTCCACCACAGTCAGAAGGACTGTGTTTCCCTGGGACGGTGGAAGACCCGTGACGAAGTCCAACGCCACATGGGACCAAGGGCGGCTCGGAATGGGAAGTGGCTGTAATAGACCGGAGGGTGCCTGGTGGGAGGCCTTGCTGCGGGCGCAGACCGTGCAGGCCAGAACAAACTCCTTGACGTCGTTCCTCATGGTGGGCCACCAGAATCGACGAGCCAGGAAGGAGAAAGTGCGGTGAACGCCGGGGTGGCAGGCAAACCGGCTGGTATGGCCCCATTGGAGAACCCGGGACCGGACTGAGTCGGGGACGAAGAGGACGAAAAGGAACGTTGCTGGGAGCGGGATGGAAACGTAGGGCACGCCTGACCACGGTCTCGATGCCCAAGGTGACCACTCCCACCACCCTGACCTCTGGGAGGATGGGAGTCGGATCCTCAGTGGTTGGAGCCCCCTTGGAGTGTAACCGGGACATTGAGTCGGCCTTCGTGTTGCGGGAACCAGGGCGAAAAGTCAACGAGAAGTCGAAACGACTGAGGAAGCTGGCCCACCTTGCCTGCCGGCCGTTGAGGCGCTTGGATGCACGGATGTACGTCAAGTTCTTATGGTCTGTCCAAATGGTGAACGGCTCCTCGGCCCCCTCCAGCCAATGACGCCACTCCTCCAAGGCAGCCACTACCGCCAGCAGCTCCCGATTGCCAATGTCATAGTTCCTCTCAGCAGGAAGGAAACGACGAGAGTAGAAGGCGCACGGATGGACCTTCTGGTCCGTTGCCGACCGCTGAGACAAGATAGCCCCTAGTCCAGTATCCGAGGCGTCCAGCTCCACAATGAACTGCTTCTTGGGGTCTGGGTGGAGCAAGACCGGGGCGGTGGTGAACCTCTTCTTGAGGGAGCGGAACGCAGCGCAGGCCGCTGGAGACCAGTCAAACGGCAGGGAGGGAGAGGTCAGCCTGGTAAGTGGTTCCGCCACTTGGCTGTAGTTCCGGATGAACCTCCGGTAAAAGTTTGCGAACCCGAGGAAGCTCTGTAGCTCCTTCCGAGAGGTGGGTTCCGGCCACTTCTCCACGGCCTGGATCTTGCGAGGGTCGGCTCGGGTCAGGCCGCTCTCCACGATGAAGCCAAGGTAATCGACGGAGTCGGAGTGGAAACGGCACCTCTCTGCCTTAACGAAGAGCCGGTTGTGGAGGAGGCGCTCTAGTACTCGGCGGACATGCTGGACATGTTCCTCGAGAGTCTTGGAGAAGATGAGGATGTCGTCCAGGTATACCACCACAAACTCCTCGAGCATGTCACGGAGGACGTCGTTCATGAGCGCCTGGAATACTGCCGGAGCGTTGGTGAGGCCGAACGGCATCACCAGATACTCGTAATGACCCCTGGGAGTCTTGAAGGCGGTCTTCCATTCATCGCCCTCTCGGATACGGACCAGATGGTAGGCACTCCGGAGGTCCAGTTTGGTGAAGACGGTAGCCTGGGTGAGGGGCTCGAAGGTGGAGTTCATGAGAGGAAGAGGATATTTGTTCTTAATGGTGATCTCGTTGAGTTGGCGATAGTCAATGCAAGTTCAAGTTCAAGTTCTTTAATAGTTGTCATACAGAAGTACAGAATACTTTCATACAAAATGCTTCTTACTGTTACGCTCCAGAGACTGTGCTAGACAAGATAGTATCAAATAACATAATATAGCATGTAATTTAGAAGAAGAAAAATGAGGTCACAGTGTTCGGTATAGACATATGTACAATGTTCTGAGTTACCATATAATATACAATACTATGCAGTGTACTAATGTACAGTACTATCTAGTGTAAAGCAGAAATGGGATGAGGTACAATTTTAGGCACAATTTACAGTAAGGTGTACGAGTTGTAGTGCAATCCTTCATCAATAAATATAAAGTGTGGGGAGTGGGTGCTACAGTGTGTTTGTTTAAAGTGGGTGTGTGCTATAAAGTGTGTGGAGTGGGTGCTACAGTGTGTTTGTTTAAAGTGAGTGTGTGTGTGTGGATGTGTGTGCTATGTGCGTTTGATGGTTGTTGTTGTGTAGTGTTCATTCATTGTTCGTTTAGCAGCCTGATGGCCTGGGGATAGAAGCTTCTTCTGAGTCTTTCTGTGCTCGCCTTGAGACTCCGGTATGCAGGGCCGAAGGTCTCCATCCTTCTTCCCAACAAAAAAGAAACCGGCCGCCACCGGGGAGGAAGAGGGCCGAATGAGGCCTGCTGCCAAGGACTCAGAGATGTACTTATCCATCGCTGCCTTCTCAGGGACGGTCAGACTGTAGAGGCGGCTGCCGGGAAGGGGGGCCCCTGAGCGGAGGTCGATGGCACAGTCGTAAGGCCGGTGAGGAGGAAGGGCCTGAGCCCGGGACTTGCTGAAAACCTCCCAGAGGTCGTGGTACTCGGGGGGAATAGTTGAGAGGTCCGAGGGCGGCACACAAGGGGGACTCCGGGGCGAAGGACTGGACGCCGCCTGAAGACACTGGGCATGACAGGAGGAGCTCCACCCCATGATGATGCCGGAGGACCAGGCGATGTGGGGCTCATGCAGCGCGAGCCAGGGCCGACCCAGGACTACTGGGACAAGAGGGGATCTGGTAATAAAGAACTGGAGTCTCTCAACATGGTTACCAGCAATGGTGAGGAGGACAGGACAGGTGCGTTGAGTGATGTCAGCCAGGCGGTGCTGATCCAGCGCGAAAACCTCCAAGGGCCTCTCGAGGTCCTCAAGTGGAATGTTGGCCTGGGTGGCAAACTCAATGTCCAGGAAACTCTCATCAGCACCCGAGTCAATGAGTGCACCCACCGTCGCCCGCTGGTCCGCCCAGGCTAGGGTGACGCTCGTCAGACGGTTAGGTGGTGCACGGGTGTGGGAACAGGAAAAACGGCTCACCAGGATCTCCCGGGGTCCTGGCGAGCCTGGTCTTTTGGCCGGGTAGGGCAATTGGAGATACGGTGTCCATCCCGGCCGCAGTAGAGACAAAGGCCGGACCTGAGCCTGGACTCCCGTTCGGCCGGGCTAAGGAGGGTGCGTCCCAGCTGCATGGGTTCCTCCTTGGTCACAGCTCGGGAGGGAAAAAGGCCACCAGTCGCGGAGGGGGCAGGACGGTCAGCAGAACAGTCACGAGTACGGGGGGTCTGGGGAACGTCTGGGGGTCCCAGTCGTGCTCTCTCACGCCTTCTCTCCCGGAGGCGTCCGTCGATGCGAATGGCGAGGCTGATTAGGCCCTCGAGAGAATCGGGCTCCTCTCGGGTCGCGAGCTGGTCCCTTACAGCGTCGTTGAGCCCCTTCAGGAAGGTGAGATGAAGCGCCCGATCATTCCAACCGCTCTCGGTTGCGGCCAGTCTGAACTCCAGCGCGTAGTCGGTGACACTGCCACTGCCCTGCCGGAAGGTGCCCAACCGAGCTCCCGGGTCCTGGCCACGAGCTGGGTGGTGGAAAACCCTTCGGAGCTCTGCCACGAAGTCTGGGTATGAGAAACAAAAATCAGCCCTCATAGACCAGGAAGCAGTGACCCACTGTGCTGCTCGGCCTGTGAGCAGGTTAGTCATGTAAGCTACTCGGGCTCCCTCTGACGTAAATCGGCTGGGTTGATGAATGAAAACCAACTCACATTGCATGATGAACGTGGCACAATCCTCGAAGTTACCGTCGAACAAACGTGGGTTGGAGAGACGGGGCTCCCGAGGTGCGAGGTCGGGAGGTGCGGGGTCTGTCGCGGCGGCGGGTGGTGATCTGGCTGGGACTCCTGGCACAGGTGGGGTTAAAAGCAGGGTGTTAAATGCTGCACTGAGAGCCTGTAGCTGGTGCAGAATATCAGCCTGCTGATTACCCTGGGTAGTCTGCTGGGTGGCCAGAGTGTCAAGAGAATCCTGAATAGGCTGGACATGGGCCCGGAGGTCCTGCACAGCAGCCGCAGCCGCACCTAACTGTTGGGTGTGGTCGTTGGTCAGCTGGATCTGGACCGCCAACGTTGCCCTAACTCTGTCTGTGTCGGCTGGGGTCGACATGGTCGGGTCGTAATGTTATGGTTTGTAAACAACCCCAACAGCACGGCACAGACAGGTAGTTCAGAGTTAGCCAAAAACCAGGGCGTATTTATTTCCAAAACAGAGAAGAGCAAAAAAACAACAAAAAGCATAAGGGGAGAATGTCCTTGGGCAGAGTAGGCTCTGCGGCTCTGCAGCTCGGCTCAGAGCAGAGACAGCACTGTGGCGTTGCGCCTCTGACTCTGCGGCTCTGCAGCTACTTGGACATCCACTCGGGGAGGAACAGATCCACACGGGGAGGAACAGAGAGTTTCAAGTTTCTCAAGTTTCTTTAATAGTTGTCATACAGAAGTACAGAATACTTTTATACAAAATGCTTCTTACTGTTACGCTCCAGAGACTGTGCAAGACAAGATAAGTATGAAATAAAATAACATAGTAAAATTAGAAGTAAAAAAAATGAGGTCACAGTGTTCAGTTTAGACATATGTACAATGTTCGATGCAGAATAGACGTAACTGAGTTACCATATAATATACAATACTGTGCAGTGTACTAATATACAATACTATATAGTGCAAGGCAGAAATGGGATAAGGTGCAATTTAGGTACAATTTACAGTAGGTGTACGAGTTGTAGTGCAAATCCTTTATCAATAAATATAAAGTGTAAAGTGTGTTTGTGTGATCTAAAGTGTGGAGAGTGGGTGCTGCAGTGTGTTGTTTGTTTGAGTGAGTGTGTGCGTGTGGGTGTGTGTGCTGTGTGCATTTGATGGTTGTTGCATAGTGTTTATTGTTCGTTTAGCAGCCTGATGGCCTGGGGATAGAAGCTTCTTCTGAGTCTTTCTGTGCTCGCCTTAAGACTCCGGTATCGCTTGCCTGACCGCAGCAGTTCAAAGAGGCAGTTGTTCGGGTGGCTCGAGTCCTTAATAATTCTCTTAGCCTTCCCCTTGCACCGCTTGTTGTAAATGTTCTGGAGGTACAAATGTGCGTTCGGCTGAACGTGTCACTCTTTGTAGTCTGCTACGGTCTTGTGCAGTGCTATTCCCAAACCAGGAGGTGATGTTGCCGGTCAGGATGCTCTCTATTGTACATGAGTAGAAGTTCCTAAGGATCTTCTGACTGACTTGGAACTTCCTTAGGCGCCTGAGGAAGTAGAGGCGTTGTCGTGCCTTCTTCACAACACTGTCAATGTGTGTGGTCCATGTCAAGTCCTCGGATATGTGGGCTCTGAGGTACTTGAAACTGTTCACTCTCTCAACCGGTGCCCCGTCGATGCTGAGGGGGCTGTAGTCCTTGACCCCCGACCTCCTGAAGTCCACAATCATCTCTTTTGTTTTGCTGACGTTCAGGGAGAGGCAGTTCTCCTGACACCACTGTGACAGGTTCTCTACCTCTTCCAGGTAGGCCCTTTCGTCGTTGGCAGAGATCAGGCCCACCACTACTGTGTCATCAGCAAATTTGATGATGGTGTTGTTGTTCCGCTGTGCTACGCAGTCATGTGTGTACAGGGAGTAGAGGAGGGGGCTCAGAACACAGCCCTGGGGGGCCCCTATGTTGAGCGTGATGGATGAGGAGGTGCAGTTGCCTGCTCTTACCACCTGGGGTCTGCCCGTCAGGAAGTCCAAGACCCACTGGCAGAGGTCATAGTTCAAGCCCAGGTCCCTGAGCTTGGCTATGAGTTTGGAGGGGACTATGGTATTGAATGCTGAGCTGTAGTCGATGAACAGCATTCTCACATAGTTCCCCTGCCTCTTGTCCAGGTGTGATGCTGCTGTGTGCAGCACATGGGCTATAGCGTCCTCCGTGGACCTGTTGGGGCGATATGCAAATTGCAGAGGGTCCAGGTTGATGGGGAGGGAGGAACAGATGTAGCCCTTCACTAGCTTCTCAAAGCACTTCATGGCTATGGAGGTGAGGGCTACAGGGCGGTAGTCGTTGAGGCAAGCGGGCGTAGATTTTTTGGGTACAGGGATGATGGTGGACTTCTTCAGACAGGTGGGGATGACAGCCTGTTCCAAGGACAGGTTGAAGATGTCAGTGAATACCGGGGCCAGTTGGTCGGCACAGACTTTTAGGACGCGGCCGGGGATGCCGTCCGGTCCTGCTGCCTTCCTGATATTCACTTTTTTAAAGATCCGTCTCACCTCATGCTCTGTTACCCTGAACACTGAGTCTCCATCAGCAGACCCCCCCCCCCCCCCCCCCCCCATTGCCGTGGTTTGTAGGCTGGTGTTGTTATTCACAGCCTCAAACCTCGCATAGAAGGAATTGAGATCATTTGCTAAGGAGATGTCACTGTTCAGTTTGAGGGGGGTGCCTTTGTAATCTGTCATTGTTCTGAGGCCCTGCCACATGCCTCTAGAGTCAGCCTGTTCAAACTGAAGTTCAACTTTATCCCTGTAACGCCGTTTTTCCTCTATTACTGCTCTCCTGACGTTGTATCTTGCCATCTTGTGTTCTTCCATGTTGCCTGTCACCAGCCCGGTGTTGTATGCTGATGTGCGCACTTTCAGAGCCTCACGGACGGATTTGTCTACCCAGGGCTTTTGATTTGGGTAGATTTTAATTGTGGTGGAGGGGATTGTTTCTTCTACCAGAGTACAGACATAGTCAAGCACCGTTTCAGTGTATTCGTTAATATTGGCTGTGTTATCACGGAATACACTCCAGTCTGTGCATTCAAGTGCAGCTTGGAGTGACTCCTCTGACGTCACGGTCCAACGCTTAACCTCTCGCGAGACCACCGGCGTTCGCTTGAGACTTTGTTTGTACTTTGGCAAAAGAAAAATGGCAGCGTGATCGGACTTCCCGAATGGACTAAGAGCCTGTGACTTATACCCATTCTTAAATCGCGAGTATACATGGTCTAATATGTTCTCGCCTCTGGTGGGACAGGTCACATGCTGATAGAAATTCGGCAACACCTTTTTAAGACGCGCTGTTGAAATCGCCCAGAACCAAAATAGCAGCGTCTACGTTAGCTGTCTGTTGAGAGAGAGAGAGAGAGAATGTCAACAAACGAGCGTATGGAATACGAGGCAGTCCAGTATTATTAGCTGAGTCCAGTACTAACACAAGCGACACATCTTCAGTGTTTACCAAAACACACAAAAACAGAAAGGTCCCGAGTCCAGGAAAATGCGAGGAAAAAACAGAGCATCCAAAAAAGTTTTTTTCCAAAAACTCACCAAGGCACAATTGCGCAAAGCGATCTACGAGACACAGATCCACGGATGGCAGAGAGGAGCAAGAGCGGCGACTTCCAAAGACGTTCTGGAGAAACGACGGAGAAACACACGGGAGGAACAAGCAGCAGGTAGTGGTAAGCAAAACGACCCGACACAGAACGTACAGAACCCCAGAGTATATAAGGGCTCCACCGAGCTGATTTGAAACTCACTTCAGGTGCGTGAAGGTAATTGGTACCTGGAAGCGTGCGGTATTGGACCAATCCTCACAATAAGGGAGCAGGCAGGAGGAGAAGTCTGAAATACAAAATACAACAGGGAGTGTCAAAGCAGAAACAGGCAGGATTAATCAAATAGCAGAACGCTGCATAGCTAGGTAAGACACTTAGACAATCTGGCAGGGAGCAAGGGAAATTAACAGGTCTAAATACTGAAGGGGCTGATTAGCTAGGTGTGTGTGAGTGGAGCAGGCCAGGTGAATCAGGTGATGGAGGGCAGGAGGGAGTGTCCAGGTCTGAAATGTTAGGACATTTACATTTGGTCATTTAGCTGATGCTTTCATCAAAAGCGACTTACAAGTTTGTGTACAAGTCAGTAGGAAGGGTTCAACTCTATCAGCTGAGTAACAATGTTCATCAAAGTGTTCAGACTTGAGTGCTACAGTGTTGAGTGTATGTTAGTATAGGAAGAGTGCATGACAGTAATAAGAAGGTTATTTCTTTTTATATATATATATATTTTTCATTTCAGATATTGATTGAAAAGTGTGTCTTTTGTCGACGGCGAAAGATTGGTCTGGTTTCGGCTGGTTTTGATCCTGGAGACGTGGAAAGTGAATCATCATGGACTGGGGAAGGCAGAGGCAGACTGCAGCAGGGTTGATGACCCTACTGATGGGGAAAGGGCCTATAAACTGTGGGGCCAACTTTTTTTGACTCCACCTGGAGCGGGAGGTCACATGTGGACAGCCAAACCTTCTGACCAGGAGTGTACCTTCTAACATCTGAGTCTACCCACAGCAGGAGGATGGGTCTGGGAAGTTGGATTGAGGATGGAAACCAGGGGATAGGCTGACTCTGGCCCCCAGCACCTTGCAAAACTCTGTCCAGAAACGAGTGAACTGTGGCCAATGGGATGCCACAGGGGAGGCCATGCAGACGAAAGACATGATGCATCATAAGTTCCGCTGTTTCTTAGGCAGAGGGTAATTTGGGCAATGGAAGAAACTGAGCAGATTTAGAAAACCTATCCACAATGGTAAGAATGGCAGTGTTATCATCTGAGGGTGGCAGTCCAGTGACAAAGTCGAGTGAGATGTGGGACCAAGTATGATGTGGAATGGGTAGTGGCTGGAGCAGGAAAGAAGGATCATGGCAAGCAGTCTTGTTTTGAGAGCAAATCTGGCAGGCAGCGACGAACATCCTGGCGTCCTTTTCCATGGAAGCCCACCAGTGCAAGGGTGTGCCTCACCCCCGGGTGACAGGCAAGGAGAGAAGAATGCCCCCACTGAAGAACATAGGAACGGAGATTCATAGGTACATAGAGACGATTATCAGGGCAAGCACTGGGTGCCGGGTGAATGACCTGAGATTGCTTGACCTTGTCCTCAATGTCCCAGGTTACTGCGCTGATGGCCACTTTCGTTGGGAGGATACTCTCCGGTTGGGTGGGGCAGTTATCTGACTGGAACTGGCGGGACAGGGCATCCGGTTTGATGTTTCTAGAGCCTGGGCGATAAGACAGGGTTAAATCAAACCGACTGAAGAATAATACCCACCTGGCCTGACGGGAGTTCAGCCGTTTGGCTGACCAGATATACCAGATCCTTGTTGTCCATCCACACCACAAATGGCTGCTTCACCCCCTCCAACCAATGTCTCCACTCCTCCATAGCCAATTTCACAGCCAACAACTCCTGGTTGCCAACATCATAGTTTTGTTCTGCTGGGGACAATTTGCGGGAGAAGAAAGCACATGGGTGTACCTTTTTGTCCTCCGCTGACCGCTGGGAGAGGACTGCCCCCACCCCCGAGTCTGATGCATCCACCTCCACAATAAACTGGCATTCTGGGTTTGGAAAGATGAGAACAGGAGCAGATGAGAACCACAACTTCAACTCACCAAACACAGTTTCAGCAATAGGAGACCACTGGAAGGTGACCCTCTGGGAAGTGAGAGCCATCAGGGGAGCTGCCACAGAACTATAATTGAGGATTAACCAGCAGTAGAAATTGGCAAACCCCAGGAACTGCTGCAGATTCTTCCAGGTGGTGGGAACAGACCAATCCACCACTGCTTGAACCTTAGCAGGATCCATCCAACTGCGTCTGGCTCTGAAGATGAACCCCAGGAATGACATCTCAGCAGCATGGAACTCACACTTCTCTGCCTTTGTGAACAGCTGGTTCTCCAGGAGTCTCTGGAGGACACTGTGGACATGCTGCACATGTTCCTGTTCAGACTTGGAGAAAATGAGGCTTGGTCATATAGGGATGGGTTCCGAATTAGGTACTTTTAAGGGTACCGACCGAATCACGTCGGTACTACCGAGTACCGATTTACGTGAGATCCGTCTGTGCCACATTTCGGTAATGAAATGTGTTCTTTTTACTTAATTTAAAAAAAAAAACGATGACACCAATGTTTCGTTTACAGCGAAACGAAACCTATGAAGTGTGCCGCACGTTCACGTCAACGTTCACACGTACAATATATGCTTACCTAGGATTTGACTTGATTCAACAACAAAGCAGTCGGGGCAATGGCAAGCCGAAAACGGTTGCAAGTGTTGTTACACTTTACAAAGCTAGATGCAGACAACGCTCGCTGCAATATTATATATTATATATGATAATAAGTTATTTGAAGTTTGGATTTTTTTTTACAACTGGGGTAGGTGGATTAAAGTACCGAAAAAAGTACCGTTGGGTACCGGTATCGGTTCAAATGTGAAATGTACCCAACCCTACTGTCATTGAGATATACAAAGACAAAAACATCATTAACCAAGGCCTGGAACACTGCAGGAGCATTGGTGAGGCGTAACCAAATACTCGTAGTGGCCACTAGGAGTATTGAATGCCATCTTCCACTTGTCCCCCTCCCGAATGCGAACAAGGTGGTAAGCATTTCTGAGATCCAGCTTGGTGAACACTGTGGCACCTTCCAAACTCATAGCCAAGCTCAGGGACCTGGGCTTGAACTATGACCTCTGCCAGTGGGTCTTGGACTTCCTGACGGGTAGACCCCAGGTGGTAAGAGGAGGCAACTGCACCTCCTCATCCATCACGCTCAACATAGGGACCCCCCAGGGCTGTGTTCTGAGTCCCCTCCTCTACTCCCTGTACACACATGACTGTGTGGCACAGCGGAACAACAACACAATCATCAAATTTGCTGATGACACAGTAGTGGTGGGCCTGATCTCTGCCAACGACGAGAGGGCCTACCTGGAAGAGGTAGATAATCTGTCGCAGTGGTGTCAGGAGAACTGCCTCTCCCTGAACGTCAGCAAAACAAAAGAGATGATTGTGGACTTCAGGAGGTCGGGGATCAGGGACTACAGCCCCCTCAGCATCGACAGGGCACCGGTTGAGAGAGTGAACAGTTTCAAGTACCTCGGAGTCCACATATCCGAGGACTTGACATGGACCACACACATTGACAGTGTTGTGAAGAAGGCATGGCAACGCCTCTACTTCCTCAGGCGCCTAAGGAAGTTCCAAGTCAGTCAGAAGATCCTTAAGAACTTCTACTCATGCACAATAGAGAGCATCCTGACTGGCAATATCACCTCCTGGTTTGGGAATAGCACGCACAAGACCGTAGCAGACTACAGAGAGTGGCCCGTTCAGCCGAACGCACAATTGGAGGGGTGCTTCCCACTCTCCAGAACATTTACAACAAGCGGTGCATGGGTAAGGCTAAGAGAATTATCAAAGACTCCAGCCACCCAAACAACTGCCTCTTTCAACTGCTGCGGTCAGGCAAGCGATACCGGAGTCTCATGGCAAGCACAGAAAGACTCATCCTGTTCCACTCGACGGGGGGCGGTACCGACCCCTTTTGACATTATTATCATATAGGCATATTTTTATGAATGATGAAAATAATTTGTGATTTTAAAATCAACCGTTTTCAAGTATTAACATCACTACTATGTCACAAATGCATGTAGAATGTAAAACGTTGGGTTGGCAATAGTTTAGCAATAGGTTAAAAGTGTACTTATATCATTTTAAGTTTTCTATTTGCGATCGTCTATTCTGACCCGGAACCGGAAATGGACATGTTGAACCATGGGAATTGTAGTTCTTTTGTGGCCATTTTGTAGAGGAGATCGCTAGCTATCGGCCAGCGTTGAAATTTCTCCGATCTACACTTCCTGTCACATACTATGGTGGTTCAAAGTTCAGCGTTCTGTATGAATCATATCAATAATTGTTATGATTTGCGATAATAAGCTACAAAAGGTAACGTTTTTGACAAATATTGAAACACAGTCAGTTTCTCCACACTATTGTTACCATGTAGGAAGAATTAGATCTGAAATTAGTTTCAAAATGGTTACACTGTGGGGGAAATAAAATAGTACAGTCGATTACAGTAAATATCAGTATCTGTTATTATGCACACCTGGTGATACTATATCCAAATTGAACTCGGCCATTTGAAAGATACTATATGTATATATATATAAATGTGCGAATTGGCTATAATAAGGTAATGTATAAGCATATATTCTATATTCTATAATAATATTTCAAATTGCATTGGTCCGGATGGGAGAATTCAGTACTGTATATACAGAACCTTCAGTTTGATCATCTTCCTTTATCAATTTCCTTAGATCTTTTGTACACATGATCTCAAGAGGGTACTGAATGAGCCCAGTGGCAGTTTTCTAAGTTTGGTCATTATTATCATGGTTTTATTCACTGTCAAATATGAAAAGAAAAATCATAATTCATATTTTCCTTTGTTTCATCACAATTTAAGCAAGCCTAGTAATAGACACAATATTTCTGACACTGAGAATACATTAATTGAGGTCCATAGATGTTCCTAGATACCAAGAATATGCAAATAGCCCTTGTAGAAGTGGAGCAATATTCCATTTACCTAGGTATAAATTTTATGCAGATTTTCACCTGGGGTGGAACAGGGTAATTACATAAGGAGCTTCTATCCCCAGGCCATCAGGATGCTCAACGAACAATAACACTATGTAACAACCATCAAATGCACTCACAACACACACATCCACATGCACACACTCACTTTAAACAAACAACTCACTGCAGCACCCACTTTACACACTTTAGAACACCTAAACACACTTTCTATTTATTGGGAAAGAATTTGCACTACAACCCATACCTCATTACACCTTACTGTAAATTGTACCTAAATTGTACCTCATCCCATTTCTGCTTTGCACTATATAGTATATTTTATATTAGTATATTGTATAATATATTGTATGGTAACTCAGTTACTTCTACTCTGCATTGAACATATGTACATACTGAACACTTGTGTCTACATATGTGACTTCTATTTTTTTACTTGCTATACTTATTTTATTTTATACTATTTTATCTAGCACAGTCTCTGGAGCGTAACAGAAAGAAGCATTTTGTATAAAAGTATTCTGTACTTCTGTATGACAACTAATAAAGAAACTTGAAACTTGAACTTGACCTTGCAGCAGTTCAAAAGCTGAAGAAATTAGTGGGATGGGGTACCTGTTTTTAATGGTGACATCATTCAGACCCCGGTAATCGATGCAGGGCCGGAGGGATTTATCCTTTTTTCCCACAAAGAAAAAACCAGCACTGGCAGTGGCAGGAGATGAAGAGGGGCGGATGATGCCTGCTGCCAATGAGTCACTTATGTATCTCTCCATGGCCTCCATTTCAGGGGCTGATAGAGAGAAAATTCGCCCCCTGGGTGGTGGTCCTGGTACTTTACTCCACTGTAGAATATAACTCGTCTCCCAGTCTCTTTAGCCATGGAAACCCCAGAATAAATAACTGGCTGTTGGGGGGTATTTATCAGATGAAAGGTGATTAATTCAGTGTGGTTACCTGACATGCCCAGATGAAGAGGAGCGGTGCGGTGGGTCACTGTGCAGAGGAGACGCCCATCCAGAGCAGTGGCTTTGATAGGCTGGATCAAAGGCTCCTTGATGATACCCAGCTGCATGTCCAGATTGCAATCCAGAAGATGAAGACACAGATAGTCCGGGATAGCTGAGCTGGGCGTGGAGAAGTGGCAGAGAGGGCATTTCTGAGTTTGTGATGCGGCTCACCAGTGCCCTATGGATGACTGGTGAGCCCTGTCTTTTACAGAACAGGAAGAAACAAAATGTCCCCCCTGTCCACAGTACAAGCAGAAATTCTCCCATACGCGCTGCTGTCGCTCAGCCGCTGACAGTCCGGTTCTGCCAAGTTGCATGGGCTCAGGTGGATCACTAAGGGAGCCGATGGGAGGGGGAAAACGTTGGAAGACGTTGGAAGATGCGGGGAGCGCTGAGGACCACTGGTAATCGCTCTCTCGCGTCTCCTTTCCTGGAGGCGCCGTCAATATGGATGGCCGTCGCCAGGAGAGAGTCTAAATCAGCTGGGGGGTCCCAAGCCGCCAGCTCATCTTTGATGTAATCAGAAAGCCTGTTGTAGAAGGCGTCAATCAGAGAGGCAGGATTTCAGTCGCTCTCGGCTGCGAGTGTCCACAACTCAATGGAATAATCAGTCACTTGCTGGGTTCCTTGAAACAGATTATTTAAATAGATTTTATTGGTTTTTTTTAAGGTTCAACAACAACATTATATACATACATACATACATACATACATACATACATACATAGACACCTGCGTAATAGAGCACTCAGAGCATCTGCTCTCCCACTATTGAACTTGGGGGAGCAAAGGTATGCTTTTGCTCCACCACTTTTTGATCATATGAAAAATATGATATATCCCCCCCCAATATATAAATCTAACAATAACTACGTAATTTCAATCAAATTAATAATACGCAATGACACTTAATAGCAAGTTTTTAAGTTTCCAAAGATTGCGACCCCCCCTGCCCCCCTATATGGTTTGATCCAGTGCCTCACACCCCAGCAGACAGTGGCGCACGGCGCTGCAGGTAGGCTGAGTGTAAATATCAAAGGCCACCGAGTGTGTCATTGTGGCAGGCAGGATTTTCCAGTAAGTTGTTCAAACAAAAGATTATGTTAGACATGTCTTTACTATTGAGTGGTAGAACTTCTACCACGCAATACAATAAAAGTGTTTCACGTCCCGAAATGCCATCTGGTCATACCGTAAAACCTCTAATAATAATAATAATAATAACAACGTTTCCCTCTGGTTGGCGTTAGCTTTAGTGCTAGCCGCTAGCTAACGTTGTCATATTATCTAGATATGTGGTGTCAGCTGGATGACGTTGACTTCGTTTGCAAATGTTAACGTTCGCTATCTATATGGCAGACGAGCAGGGCCGGATTAACGAAGATTTTTTTTTTTTACTTTTTTTTTTTTTATTTATTAATTTTTTCTGGAGATCAATGTCATGACTGTGCACTGCAGACTCAGGGAGGAGGCAGAGAAGGAGAGAAAGAGAGACAAGAGTTACAGGTAATGGAAATATATCTTTTTTCTCTTTCTTATTAAAAACTTGGCCTATTTGAAAGGAGATTGATTTAATAAAAATAAATTAGCGAAAAATCAATATACAGTATATATACAGTATATATATATATTAATATATTATTATTATAGTAATTGGCTATCATACTGCAATATAAACTGAGTTTTATAGTGAAAAGAGCAGCTTTATTGGTCAAGATTGAAGGCTCTATATTGCAGGAAATTGCACGTACAGGTTCATTACATTTAAAAAAAAAAAAAAATTATAAAAAAAAGTTAAAATACAAATCTTGCACCCCCACTTTCAACTATAACTAGGCGGCCATGCATACATACATAGAAACATACATACAATACATGACTACATATAACCACACAATACCTAAAAGAAATTAAAAATACAGTAAACAAAAAGAGAAAAAGAAGTAATACATTTTTTTTAAAATTGCATCGTTCTTATACAGGTTGTCACTTGCCATACAGAAATCCTTGAAACAGATTAAACAGTCCACGAGCAGCTTCACGGCCAGGGGTAACAGGATCAAAAACCTCCGAAGACCCTCAGAAAAGACAGCTGACTGCTTATCCCACTCAGCCGTGCCCCAGTCTCCCCCGCCCAGTGAGCTGGGTGATCATCAAAGCCACTGCAGTTCAAAAGTCAACAAGCATAAAGTCAGAAACTAGTGGCATGTACCTGGAGCTCCAGAAAAGCGCTCTGAAGCACTTAGGCGAGGTTCCAGGCCAGAGGCAGCGGGAACAGGTGGCGGTGGAACAACCAGCGGTTGCAGATGTAAATCATCTGCCCTTTATTAATTTGCTTAGATTTTGCTGAATGAGCTCAGTGGCAATTGGTCATGTCTGGTCAATGTTAGCATGGTGTTATTCACCAACAAAAAAAAAATATATATTCTCCTTTGGTTCATTACAATTTACTTAAGCCTAGTAACAGACACAATATTTCTGGGAATACATTCCCTGAGATCCATAAATGTCCCTTGATACCAAGAACATGCAAATGGACCTTGTAGAAGTGGAGCAATCTTCCATTTACTTAGGTATGTACTTTTAGGTGAATTTTCTGAAAATAGGGCTTAAGAAGTTAATGGGTAAGCAGAGATCAATACCAGTATATCACATGTGGCAAACAAATCCAGTAAGGGAGCAGGCAGGAGGAGAAGTCCGAAATACAAAATACAACAGGGAGCGTCAAAGCAGAAACAGGCAGGATGAATCAAATGCTGGATAGCTAGGTAAGACACACAATCTGGCAGGGAGCAAGGGAAATGAACAGGTCTAAATAATGATTAGCTGATTATCGAATGAGGGGCAGGTGCAGGGACGTGCACAGGACTTTAGAGGGGCAGGTGCTCAAAGGCTGAAAAGGGCACTACACTTGTGTGTATATATTAACCGAGCGCGCGTAGCGCGCAAGCACGATTTTTAAGGGCCCTTTTCGGGCGGGGGGCCCCCTTTTTATGCATTTTGGGGGGTTTTGGTGATCAAATATTGAATATTGAACTATAATAATCAGTGCAGGAGCTCACTTATCCTTGAATGACACTTTTATTACTGACTTAAAAGGCCCATACATCTCCATAAATGTTCAGGGGGGAGGGAATAAGTGCTTACCCTACAGACCCCAAGAAGTGCTGTATATTCTGTATTGTTTAATATAAATGCATTTTTTATTCCAATCCCGATTTGTATTTGAGATTCCCAAATCCCATCGGACTTGACTTCTTCGTGTCCCTCAATGAGTGTAATACCAGCATTCAACAGCGGTTTCTATCATCATCATCATCACCACCCACGCTATGCATAAAATATTTAGGTCCGCGGAGAGGCCGTGCAAACTGCAATGGAATATGGGGCAGCTCTCTCTCTTTACCTAATATTTTGATTCTATCCTGACATTTTTCAGTTGGAAGGGCAGTCTATATGCGTAACGGTAAAAAAAAAAGATTTTTATTCTTTTTTTCAAAAGGGGCACTTTTTTGATGAGGCTCAAAAAGGCAGGTGCTCAGGCACCCCTTGGCCTCTATGTGTGCACGTGCCTGGGCAGGTGTGTGTGTGAGTGGAGCAGGCCAAGTGAATGTGATCAGCAGGTGATGCAGGGCAGGAGGGAGTGTCCAGGTCTGAAATTACAAGAGAGTTAATATCAGAAAACAAAGAACATACGCTCGGTGTACCGTACCATATATCGCATCATTTTGCCCTCATCTGTTGGCTCCGGGCTGCATTTTTTGCTGTGCAACCAATACATTGTTGGAAAGTTTAATTTTCCGCCTTTCGATCGTCACCACACTCAACCTATTGTGTGCTTTGGGTCTCGAGTTACAAGACGAAATATCTGGCTAGCGTCATTTGACAAGCCGTTCCAACAAGTGACCCCTTCCGGTTGTAAACGGTCCTGAACTGATCAATCACCGCTGATGGCAAAAATTATTGACCATTTGTAGCCAAGGAGCGCCTGGTCCGAAAGCGATCCCAGAAGAGCGCTGATTGCAACGAGAAGGGGGCAGAAGAAGACAAGTTCTTTGTTTTGACTTGCGCATCTGAATGAATGGAAGTGGATGGCCATTTTTGATAATCACGCTGAATTATTGCAGTACACACATTACAAAAACATTTATTAAACACTCATTTTCCGTCGGATTTTTATAAACTTAGGACCTGTACTACATAAGACTTCAGGCTATGGAACCGTTATGGTTTATAGCTCCTATACCTCTCAGCTGAAACCCAAAAACAGGCATCTGGCAACAAGTCAACACAAAAGTAAAGGGCAAATATTTGATTTCAGTGTGTTCAAACCTCTGTTTCTCTAATACATTAGCCCTCAAAGTGATTTGTCTTTATTGTGTACGGAACTTCACAATGTTACCTTTCAAAAGAGACCAGACTCTCCTCAAGTATAAAGTATAATAAATTGCAAATTACTTTGGATATGCAATCGTCAGGCGTTTTTTTACTAAATGTGGGGTAAGCTTGGTTAAAGACTGACTGAAGTTGTGTAGGAGAGAGCGACAGACAGCTCTCTTGTATGATATTTCATAAAGACCCCGGTTGTGAAGTGAGTGACCCACCATTCACCACCACCACCACCACCACCATCACCACCACCACCACCATCATCACCATCATCACCACCACCACCAGCTAAGTACCTAGCTTAGCTTCAGCTTAGCCTAACCTGAAAAGACAGGAAATAAGGGAAGATGCCGGGACTCGGCTCTCCCACAGAATGTACTAATTGCTTGGAGATGAGAAAGAGGATTGTAGAGCTGGAGGCTTGGGTTTCTACCCTGTACCAAATACAGCAGGGTGAGCAACTCATTGACTCTATTTATGAAGCTACTACAAATATAGCCAACAATACCATGATTGAGAACTGGCCTATGCTAGTAGCTACAGAACAGCACCACCCAAAAGACGGTCCTTGGCACAACCAAGGAGCTAGACCAAAGCAGTGGATCACCGTCAAGGATAAAAGGAGAAATAAACGATCCAGGACCTCACCCCCGGTACCGCCAGGAAATAGTTTCAACCTACTCTCGGAAACACGCATATCAACACCCAAGGCAAAGAGACATAGAAGCGTGGCTAACAACGCTAACGAAGCAAACAGCGAGCGTAACGGAGCTCACGCTAACGACGCTAATAGCAAGAATACCGGAGCTCACGCTAACACTAGCGAAGCAAACAGCTGGCATGCCGGAGCTCACGCTAATGCTAGCGAAGCACACGCTAATGACGAGACGACGAGGAAAACAGAGCCACTAGCGACACGGCTAGCAAACACGACCCAGACCGAGCGAACGGCTAACAACGAAGAGACTATCATGCGCCAAGAACGTCGCGGTAGCCAACGCCGAAGGTACGGGACCAGCGTTAACATGCCGGCTATTGAGAAGGCTAACGAGGCTTCACCAAGGCCACAGGACTGTGGAAAGAACCGGCAGACTAGGCCTAGCCCAAAAACAAACGACCCCAAAACTGTTGGAAAGAAAAATGCTAACCTCACACAGAAAATAGACTGCATACTGATTGGAGATTCCACAACAAGGTATGTGGAGATGGCAAACACAGAAAATATCTGTCTAGACAATACATCTGTGAAAGAGCTGGCCGAAAAACTTCCAACACTAATCAGACCGGGAATAACAAAAATTGTCATTCACTCTGGATCGTTTGACATCCTGCGAAAGAAGACTGGCACAGAGACTTTGAAAGACGATTTCACACGTTTAATGAACACACTAGACAAACATCAGTCTGTGTACACAAACACTGATGTGTCCATCAGTGGACCAATTGCATGCTTTCGCAGAGGACAGGAAGCATTCAGTCGACTCCTAAATTTGTATTCATGGTTAGGGGCTGCATGTCTCGTACACGGCCTGAAATTCATTGACAACTTCAATGTTTTCTGGAATAACCCAGAACGTTTTCAAAGAAATGGCTTCTTCCCAAATCGCTTAGGTTCAAAGCTCCTATCAGCAAACATGCGTCATGCCTTGATGGCCTCCAAGAATATTAAGCTCATACCAGCACGAGAGATAGTCATGAAGGACACAATCTCACCACGAAGTACAGCAGCACAAGACGTCCCCCCCCCCCCCATATCACACAAGGCCATCTCGTCTGATCAAATGTCCCCGAAAGCACAGTGCAGTCAGTACGGTGCAGTATAGCACAATTGCCATGCCATCTCTCAAAACATACAAGTAATCATAACCAGCCAATGGCATGGTGAAAAATATACGCCATCAATGCGTTTACCTGCTATTAACCTCAGGGCCATCACGGTCAAGCCAAAGCAGACCTCCTCTAAAGAAGTCCAACAAATAAAATTAGCTTTCCTAAATGTCAGATCACTGAATAATAAAACATTCTTAGTAAATGATCTGATTAAAGAAAATAACTTAGATTGCATTTGCCTAGTAGAGACATGGCTAAATAATGACACAGCTACATCAATAATGATAGAAGCTTGTCCACCAGACTATAACTTTTTTCAAATACCCAGAAAAAATAAAAGTGGCGGAGGAGTTGCAGCAATCTTCTCCTCAAAACTCTTGTTTAGAATCACAG
Organism: Notolepis coatsorum; assembly: GCF_963971535.1. NCBI lineage: Eukaryota > Metazoa > Chordata > Actinopteri > Aulopiformes > Paralepididae > Notolepis > Notolepis coatsorum. The sequence goes on along the minus strand of NC_140179.1, from coordinate 84,943,929 downwards.
AACTAGGCGAGTTCATGTCAATGGAATATCTTGCCATTGAACTAAAAACAGAATCAACTATTATTGTCACAATATACCGCCCGCCTAGACACTCACCAATATTTATACAGGAGCTCTCTGAACTGATCTCACTATGTGTTACCGGATATGATAAGGTGATCCTAAATGGAGACCTGAACATCCATTTTAATAAGAAAACAGACTCCAAAACTATGGAACTAAAAAATCTACTGGATAGCTTTGACCTAATACAGCATATAACCAATGCAACTCACCGGCTTGGGAATACACTAGACTTAGTTATAACAACAACTGGGCTAAGCATAACAAATATCTCAATAACTGAATTACCTCTCTCCGACCATCACTGTATATTTTTTGATACTCAAATAACCCTTACTAAAACAAAAAAAGAAATCATATTTAAAAAGAGGCTCCTAAACGACAAAGCTGAATCAAAGTTCATTGATCTTATCAGACTACATGAACCACACAATCATGACAGCTCTCTAAATGAAATGGTAGAAAATCTCAATGATGCAATGTCATCTATATTAAATTCTGTCGCCCCATTAAAAACGAAAAAGAAGAAAACTAGAGCCTCGCCCTGGTTAAACTATAATACGGTCAACGAAGAAAAAAGGAAATGTCGTGCAGCGGAGCGAAAATGGAGAAAAACAAAAACCACCATATGCTGTGATATATACAAAGATGCTTTAACTGCTTATAATAAAACCATCCGCTTAGCAAGGAAAGATTACTTCTCTAAAATCATTACAGAAAATGCTGGAAACTCCAGAATCCTCTTTTCCACTATTAATGTACTACTCAACACTGCCCTTACACCTCCTCAGTCATCAACGGTTAAGTGTGAAGAACTTGCACTATTCTTTAACAACAAAATAACCTTGATCAGGGCCAGCATTACTCATGATGGAAATAAAGTTGATTGCGGCAAACCGTACAATGTAACCATGAGAAGTTTCACATGCATCACATTAGATGTACTCTGCAAAACTGTCTCAGAATGTAACTCCTCCACCTCAGACATTGACCCTATACCTACAGCTTTCTTCAAACGGGTATTTAATAGTGTTTCAAGCCCTGTGCTAGATATCATAAACACTTCCCTTAGGACTGGTATTTTCCCGGATGCCTTTAAAACAGCAGTTGTAAAGCCATTACTAAAAAAACCTAACTTGGATAGTAATGAAATGGCAAATTATCATGCAATATCCAACCTACCATTCATTAGTAAAGTACTTGAAAAGATAGTTTCAGTTCAAATAAATTCCTTTCTTGAAGAAAACAACATCTTAGAAGAATTTCAGTCAGGATTCAGAAAATATCATAGCACTGAAACTGCCCTCACCAAAATAATCAGTGACCTCAGACTAAACTCTGATGAGAATAAGATCTCCATCCTTATCCTGTTAGATCTCAGTGCAGCATTTGATACAATCGATCACGATATTCTAATCGATCGTCTTGAAAACCATGTCGGTTTCTCAGACCATGTGCTGGGCTGGTTTAAAACATACATCAGAGGGAGGAAATTCTATGTTAAACTAGGAGATCACATGTCTGATATATACGACAACAACTATGGAGTTGCACAAGGGAGTTGCTTAGGTCCTTTACTCTTCTCCCTTTACATGTTACCGCTGGGTGATATCATCAGAGAACATAATGTAGATTTCCATAGCTATGCGGATGATACACAACTGTACATATCTGCTGAACCAAATGATACAGCGATTAGCTCCATTACAGACTGCTTACTGGCAATAAATAAATGGATGAGTAAGAACTTCCTGAAACTAAACGAGAACAAAACTGAAATTCTAATTATCGGCTCCAAAACTAAAAAAGAAACATTAATAAAGAACCTGGGGGGACTAACCCCTTGGATCAAATCTGAGGTCACTAGTCTTGGGGTTATCATAGATTCAGAACTGAACTTCAATTCTCATATTAGCAAAGTGACGAAAACATCGTTCTTCCATCTCAGAAATATAGCAAAAGTACGACCATTTATTAATCAGAACGATGCTGAGAAGCTAATTCATGCATTCATATCTAGCCGGTTAGACTACTGTAATGCACTTTTCACAGGTCTCCCTAAGAAAACCACAGAGAGGCTTCAGCTAATCCAAAACTCTGCAGCCCGACTGCTAACTAGAACCAAAAGGAGAGAGCACATTAGTCCAGTCTTAGCCGCTTTACACTGGCTTCCTGTAACATTTAGAATTGACTTTAAGGTCCTTCTCCTTACATACAAAGCTCTAAATGGACAGGGACCTAGCTACATCGCCAACACTCTAATAAATTACACACCAGCAAGAACACTGCGATCATCAGCTGCTGGACTACTAGAGGCTCCCAGAAGCAGTCAAAAGAGGATCGGTAATGCAGCCTTTATCAACTATGCCCCAAAACTATGGAACAAACTACCCCAAAACATCAGGGAAGCCAACTCGCTAGACATCTTTAAAAGACAGCTTAAAACCTATCTCTTTGCTCAGGCATTTCACTGATAGATATCTGCTACCACCTAGTGGCAAGAGGAAACATCAGGGATATCCTGACACAACTTGTATTTATTCTTACCCTGCCTACTCTTTTACACTGCCTATCAAATGCATGTGTCAGTTATTGCACTTTTTACTTCTTACTGATGACCATTTTTAAACTGAATCATTTTAAACTATTCTTATTATTTGCTAGATCCAAATGTGAAACACTGTGATTATTTGTTCATGAATTACAGGAGTATTACTGAATAGAGAGCCTATTAGGATGCTAGATCCTAATGTGAAACACTGTGATTTGCCATATCTTGCTATGCTTGCTCATGCCTGTATTTTTTATGTCCGTCGGTTATTGCACTTTTTACTTCTTACTGATGACTATTTTTAAACTGAATCATTTTAAACAATTTTTATTATTTGCTAGATCCAAATGTGAAACACTGTGATTATTTGTTCATGCAATAAGTCCCACTATTTAGTATGGGTTTGAGTCCCTGTGATCTAATATCACTAAAGTTACAGTGTGGGTTTGAGTCCCTGTGATCTAGTATCACTAAAGTTACAGTGTGGGTTCGAGTCCCTGTGATCTAGTATCACTAAAGTTACAGTGTGGGTTCGAGTCCCTGTGATCTAGTATCACTAAAGTTACAGTGTGGGTTCGAGTCCCTGTGATCTAGTATCACTAAAGTTACAGTGTGGGTTCGAGTCCCTGTGATCTAGTATCACTAAAGTTACAGTGTGGGTTCGAGTCCCTGTGATCTAGTATCACTAAAGTTACAGTGGGAATTACAGGAGTATTACTGAATAGAGAGCCTATTAGGATGATAGATCCTAATGTGAAACACTATGATTTGCCATATCTTGCTATGCTCGCTCATGCCTGTATTTTTTATGTCCGTTCTATTTTATAATTTTTTTTTTTTTTTTTTTTTTTTTACTATTTTTTTACTGAATCATTTTAAACTATTTTTACTATTTGTGTTACTGAAAACTGTAAGCGGAGAGCCTATTGGGATGCTAGATCCTAATGTGAAACACTGTGATTCTACCTGTCTATCTTTTTATGCTCGCTTATGCCTGTATTTTTTACTGTTGTGAAGAACTTTGAACTGCAACCTCTGTATGAAAAGTGCTATACAAATAAAGTTATTATTATATTATTATTATAATCACTGTGTATGAATGTCACAGCTTGACAGGGCAGAGCTCCCTGACCTATTACTGTTCTTTCCCATTATTAACAGTAATGTAAAAACATTGTGGTATATATGAATACCGTTGTAGGAAAAGGAGAGTTCTGTACTACTTCTTAATATCAGAAGTTTCTTTATTCCAAAATAAGGTTCAGTTCACAATATGTGACGTCACTTTGACTTCAGGACGTCCTTCTTAGTTAAACTCACATGCACATGTCAGATCAGCAGCAGCAGGGCACCAGCAGTCAAAGAAGCAGGAAGCAGAGAGAGAGTGAGTTCTCTCTGCATCGATCTTATACTAAAATATAACCACTCCTATTCCCAAATGATTGGCTTAATCAATATACTTATAATTATTTCTGTCCACTCAGAACCCACTAAATACACTGACCCCACCTCCTGTCTCTAAAGTTAGCTTTATGGCTTTGAATACCTTATTAGGAATTGGTCAGAAAGCCATGAGGCCCTAAAACAAACAAAGATGGCTCCTTGAAGCTGTTCCCTACTGCGGCTCCCGTTGTCTTCAAAGAATGGGCCTTTTCACAGACGCCTGACACACACACAGTAGTATCTACCAAAAGCTGACATTCTATCTCATTCTATCAATGTATTAATTGTTAACTGACATTCTATCAATGTATTAACCTATAAGTCCTTATGAACAGATTCAATTATACAACAACATCTAAGATACATAACATTAATCGTACAGCATCTCTGCATAAATGGTAATATTCATTCAGATTCCTACATAAAGTGAAGTAGCAAGAATACCATTGTGCTCCAGTATTCCTTTCAAATTCAATCTTAATTTCCTACTCTGAGAACCTGGAGAAAATGAAGGTGTGCAAACTGTGGGAATGAATTGAATATTAATTATCAGATATCATTAAAACATACAGTATCCAGTATTATATTAATCATCAGAGGTAGACACAATGAAATCACTACATTTGAAACACCATATTACAGCCATAGTACAATATTTTAGTCTCTCTTTGGCATGCTGTTACCTATTTAGCTGCAAATAATAGGCACCCCTCATTCTCCCCCAGAACTATTGGTATTTCTTGTGTTTCTGAAACAGTGCTAAAATGTTAGGGTCATATTCCCTTAGTCATTTCCCTTATTTAAACCTACTTTGGACATGAGAGACGGAAGTGCATTTCAGTCTCTCATTTCTGAGAGGTCACAGTGATGGCATCATCTCCCTCTCTCTCCTCACCTCTCTCTCCTCACCTCTCTCTCTCTCGCTCTCTCGCTCTCCTCAACTCTCTCTCTCCTCAACTCTCTCTCTCCTCACCTCTCTCTCACCTCACCTTTCTCTCTATCTATCTCTCTCTCCTCAACTCTCTCCTCACCTCTCTCTCGCCTCACCTCTCTCTCACCTCACCTCTCTCTATCTATCTCTCTCTCCTCAACTCTCTCCGCACCTCTCTCTCGCCTCACCTCTCTCTATCTATCTCTCTCTCCTCAACTCTCTCCTCACCTCTCTCTCGCCTCACCTCTCTCTCTCTCTCCTCACCAGCTCTCTCAATTCAATTCAATGGTGCTTTATTGGCATGCATGTGAACTAATTATCAGTGTTGCCAGTGTTTACAGCATATAAAAAAATAAAATAGTAACGTCGTAGGTTATGTTCCCCACCCCCCAAGGAGCCCACCCCATACAGCAGCAGTCAGCTGGAGCCTGGTGGCCTGATGGCTTGGATCACTGACTACCTCACCAACGGACCACAGTATGTCAGACCGCAGGGCAGCCTGTCAGATGTACTGATGGGCAACACCAGTGTCCCTGTGCTGTCACCCTTCCTGTTCACCCTCTACACGACTTCGACACGACTTCTGCTATAACCCGAGTGGGTATATGCTGCGGGGACTATTATATCAACTCAAGGGACACCAACAAACTGAACAGGCTGGTGAGGAAGGCTATCTCCGTGGTGGGAGTCAAGCTGGTCAAACTAGAGTTGGTGGCAGTGTGAGGTGGATGAGAAGGAATCTGGCTGCTGTCTTGGAGAACCCCTCCCACCCCCTCTATGAGGAGCTACCCAAGATGAGGATCACGTTCAGCCAGATTCATACCCCCCCCCCCCCCCGACACTCCACCAACCGCCTCTGCCAGTTCTTTGTGCCAGCAGCCATCAGGCTCCACAATTGGGGACATGAACTGCTGCCAGCAGCTGGAGAACTAACGGCTGCAGAACTTGAGAACTATTAGGAATGTCTGACCCGTGACCACTAAGTGTGTCTGACTGCATGAAACCTGCATGGACTATAACGTATATAATTATTATATTATGCCCGATAGGGTACAGACCCTTTGTGTATACTGTTTACTTTTACTCATAGTATATAATCAGATTACATGATTGATATTGCCTATTATTTATTGTAACATATATAATGACTGATGTTACATTTAGATACAATTTTATAATATTGAGGAGTATTATAGTATAATACAGTACATATAATACAGTACAAAATACAAACCACTCACAATCTTTCTATCTCTCTCTCGCGCTCTCGCCTCACGCCTCCCTCTCGCTCTCTCTTGCCCTCTTTCTCTCCTCCCCTCTCTCTCTCCTCACCTATGTCTCTCTCTCCTCCCCTCTCTTTCTCACCTCCCTCTCTCTCTCAGCATACCCATTTTCTCTCCCCACCTCTCTCTCTATCTCCTCCCCCTCTCTATCCTCCCCTCTCTCTCTCCTCATCCCTATCTATTTTGCTCTCTCTCTCTTCCCCCATCTCTCTCCTCCCCATCTCTTTCTCCTCACCTCTCTCGCTCTCTCACCTCACTCCTTCTCTCCTCACCCCTCTTTCTCTACCCCATCTCTCCTCCCCTCTCTCTCCTCACCTTTCTATCTCTCCTCCCCTCTCTCTTCTCACCGCTGTATCTCTCTCCTCACCTCCCCTGTCCCGCTCTCACCTCCCTATCTCTCTCCTCACCTCTCTCCTCCCCTGTCCCTCTCTCACCTCCATATCTCTCTCCTCACCTCTCTCCCCCCACCTCTCTCTCTCCTTACCCCTTTCTTGCTCTCTCTCCTCACCTCTCTCTCTATCTCCTCACCTTTCTCTCCCCTCCCCCTTCTCTCTCTCCTCCCCCTCTATCTTGCTCTCTCTCATCCCCCTCTCTCTCCTCACCTCTGTCATTCTCATCACCCCTCTCTATTTATCTCCTCCCCCCTCTCTCTCCCCACCTCTCTCTCCCCCCCTCTCTCTCTTGCTCTCTCCTCCCCTCTATCTCCCCTCACCTCTGTCTGTCCTCTCTCTCTCTCTCTCTCTCTCTCTCTCTCTCTCTCTCTCTCTCTCTCTCTCTCTCTCTCTCTCTCTCTCTCTCTCACACCTCTCTTTCTCTCTTCTATATCTTCACTTTTAGTCATAGTATATATATTCAGATCAAATGTCTTTAAATGTATTGCCTATTCAGATTTAATTTGATTGCCTATATTTATATCTTTATTCTGTTACCCTGCCCATACCTGTACCCCCCCCCCCCATGTTTCCCCAAGGGGATCAATACATGAATATCTTATCTTATCTGAAATAAATACATAATAATCATAATCATAAATAAGGTTGAATCCAACTGTAAATTCGTAGTATAATACAGTAATAACAAAATCTGAGATTAGGTCACCACACATCCCTCACAATCTCTCACTCTCTCTCTTGCGCTCTCTCCTCAACTCTCTCTCTTCGCCTTTTTCTCTCCTCAGTCCTCTCTATCTTGCTCTCTCTCTCTTCCCCTGTCTCTCTCTCCTCCCCTCTCTGTATATCTCCTCCCCTCTCTCTACTCACATCCCTCTCTTCTCACCTCCCTCTCTCTCTCCTGACTTCTGTCTCATTCTCTCTCTCCTCTTTATCTCTCTCCTCACCTCTTTCTATTCTCACCCCTCTCTCTATCTCCTCACCCCTCTCTCTCATCACTTCTCTCTTTCTATCTCTCCTCACCCCCTCTCTCTCTGCTTACCTCTCTCTCTCTCTTTCTCCTTACCTCTCTCCTCTCCTCTCTCTCTCATCACCTCTCTCTCTATGTTTGCTCCCTTTGCTTCATTATAGGGAAATACCCTGCATGTTTGTTTGTGTGTGTGTGTGCAAAAAAAAAGAAAGAAAAGAAAATATAAAGAAAAAATTATAATAATTTGCCTGCAGTCAGGCCACTGAACTTGGAAGCAGGCCAGGCCAGTGTGCGTAACGTTAGTGCTGATTTTTCAGCCCGCTTCTCTAGCGTGCATAAGTACACATATACTATCGATAATCTAGCGTTTATTTGAAAACTATTCATAAATCAGCCGGAAAATGACAACGTGTTTTGTGTATTCCACTAAAGAGCTATTATCGCGGGGACTTCCGGTGCCGATCAGCAACGCATGGCTGGCTGATTTTGCGGAGCTCAGCAACCATGCCACATTAACTTTGATTACGTTTTTATTTTTATACCATTTAATTTTTTTTACGTTAGAATCATGTCTAAACAGACGCAGACCAGGATGGAAATGCTGAACGCCGTGGATAAGGAGCTCATTAGGTTGATATTCTGTGAGGAAATAGACGCTATCGTGGCTAAGCTAACCGGCAGAGTGGATGCGCTGCAGGAGACGGTAGCCAGCATAGACACACGGTTAGCCATGGCGGAGGAGAGTCTATCCGCAGTCGTGGAGGTGGCTGATACCAACGCCACGGAGATATCGTTCTTGGAGGACAAACTGCGGGCTTGTGAGATAAAATCGGCAGATCTGGAGGACCGTGGCAGGAGATGCAATGTTAGAATATACGGGCTACCCGATGAAGTGAAGGAGGACGCGCCGATTAAGTTCCTCGAGGAAATTATACCGAAGTGGTTCCCGAAGCTAGCCCGCCCGAGATAGAGAGAGCTCACAGGATCTTCAGAGCCGCTACCCTGATGAAGAGCGAGCGTACAAACCCTCGCACATTCATCTTCTGCTGCCTGAGGTTCCAGACAAGACAGCATATTTTGAAAGAGGCCAGGTTGAATCCTCCGGTGGTGAATGGCCGTACCCTGAGATTCGCCGCTGACTTCAGTGACTACACAGCAAGGCGCCGCAGAGCTTCTGCCAGGGCCATGGATCTAACACGGGAAAGGGCGGTGGAGGTATACCTACTGTTCCCGGCAACGCTGAAAGTAAAGACGAGGAGAGGTGTCGAGCAACCGTCTATTCAAGTCACCATCCGAGGCGGAGGACTTCATTCGGAAAAGCAATACAATCATTCCGACTGAGAGGAACAGACCGGCCCCGGTGGAGCAGACCCAGAGTGACGGAGAGTGAGAGGCTGGAGCAGGTACCTGAGGCTGGCTTCACGCGAGGCCTGCTAGCGACCCTGAAGAGTGGAGCGGGCTCCACACGTGGGCTGCTAGCATACTAGCTAACCAAGCTAACGGCTCTGGAGCACGAGAGATGTTAGCACACCGGCTAGCTATCCAAGCTAGCACTGTTGTAAACACGGCCGACCGCAGTTTTCTCAGTCCTCAGAACGGTAATACTCGACTTCTCTATACGGTATTGTCTCAGTCACGAGCATGAATACTGACTATTTGAAAGGTAATTCAGACGTCCTTTACTCGGTTTTTTCTTTTTTCTTTATCTCTTGCCTTTTTTATCATCTGACACTCGAACTATGCATTGAACTGTGCAGAGATTGTTACGTATATTTATTATCTTTGTCCGGCTCTGCCCGGGCGAAATGAATATCACAAGTTTCACTCAAACAGACTGTATGGGCTTATGAACCGTTCAACCAAGGGGGGTGACCCCCTTGCAACAAGCTGTCTGCGGGTGGCAGGTCAAGACTCTCCTAACACTGCTGATACTGCGTGCTTTTAACTTTCTTTCTTGTCACAGCAGTACACATGGCCGCCACCAACGCTGCATTACCTCAACGATGGCAGCACAGTAATGCTCGGGGTTTATTACCACAGTGGTATTATTTCGACATGTGTTATGAGTACTTCACTTTACTCAAGTTCAACTCGGACGAACTGTGTTTCAGGTGCTTTTATCATCTGCATAATGTTCTATGCACTGAGCTCTATATAGATTTATTCTCTCTGTTGAGCGATGGGGGGTTCCCCTATTTCTAAATCGTTACAATATACAATTTTGGTTAGAATGGTTAAGTTACGTAATGTGGTTGTGGTTGCTGTGACTCGGTCGCAGTGCCAAATGATGTTTGATCGACATCGGACAAGATATTTGATGGGGGGGAGGGGGGGATACAGGGATTTTTGTTTTTCATTTCTTTTGGCTCGCTCTATTATGTGTTTGCTCTCGCCCAACAGGACCTTAGCGTGGGGATGTGTATATGTTGTGGTGCTCTACTTCAAGGGAATCACATTCAGTCATACTGCAACCTGGTTGGACTATGGCTAATTTAAACATCTTGATCTGGAATACAGGGGGTCTTAATATTCCACATAAACGCACAAGTGTACTAACATGGTTGAAAAGGCAGGAGGTGGATGTGGCTTTGCTGAGTGAAACGCATCTTTTAAAGACTGACAGTGCAAGACTTGCAAACAAATTTTATCATAACATAAGCTCCTCTTCTTTTATCACTAGGTCTCGTGGAGTAGCCATAGTGGCTAATCGAAAGTTGAATATTAAATTATTAGACGTGTGGTCTGATGCAGAAGGTCGAATTACTATTGCGAAGATGGAATACACTAACAGGAAAATTGCTCTTATAGCCGCCTATGCCCCTATTGTGTATGACGCACACTTTTATACTGTACTCACTACAGAGATGTTGAAACTACCTGAGTACTCATTTATAGTGGGTGCTGATTTCAATGCCATTTGGGATCCATTGATTGATAAATCCGGTGATGCTGAAACCCACGATCAGAAGCAAGCTACCGCGGCCCTACGTGACTGGTCTAAAGACACAGGGGTTACTGATATGTGGCTCAACCCAACCGCGCGAGACTACTCTTTTTTCTCCGCAAGACATAAAACTTTGTCCAGAATTGATTATGTTTTTTCCTCCTCTAGGCTATTCGATAGCTTTGACGTTGACTTGAGGCCCATTGCACTGTCAGACCACAAATACATCCTCCTTAAGGGTTCACTCAGTAAAATGACGTCCTGTGCCCCTAGATGGCGCTTTAAATCAACGCTGCTGAAGAACGAGGAATTTAACCTACAATTTAAGGAGAAGCTCATTGAATTCTTGCAGTTTAATGCTGGATCGGTACAGGATCCCCAAAACTTTGTGGAATTCGGTTAAGGGGTTTATTAGAAGTAACACCACTCTATTTGCTTCCAATCTCCGCAAGGGTCGTCTCTCCAAGTTAGTAGAATTGGAAGAGCTTCATAAAACAATGATGTCTTCTATGCAGCACAGTGTAAGATGGCGCCGCAACGAACGGCTGCCTGTCTGTGCGCTCCGTCGAGACTGTGCTTACTTTTGTTAATATTTATAGTTTTTAGAGTTTTGTTTGTACCAACTGTTGGTGCATTTAATGTATATGACCGTCAGTCACTCATAGACATTGGATTACGGGAAACTTACCAACTGGATTACTCACTGGACCAGCTTTCCGAACCGCAACAATGGCCTGAAGAAATTCTCCGGAGATTAGGACCAGATCCTTTGTTCCTTGATCCCAGGAAAAGAGGACCCAGACGACGAGGAAAGAGAGCTGGAGTCCGTAACAGGCTGAGAACCAGGCGGCACAGGACACCACTACCCAGTATATTGCTAGCCAATGTACAATCAATTGACAATAAACTGGATGACATCCGAGCAAGGATTCAATATCAAAGAGACGTTAGGGACTGCAACGTTCTCTGCTTCACCGAAACGTGGCTCACACCGGAGGTTCCAGACCACGCAATTCAACCAGCCGATCACTTCTTTATCCATCGCAAGGATCGGACAGCAGCAGAGTCCGGTAAACAACGTGGAGGAGGTATTGCCTTCATGTTTAACAAAAATTGGAGTGATCCAACTAACGTGAAGGAATTATCCAACCACTGCTCCCCAGAACTGGAATATATAACCATCAAGTGTCGTCCTTTCTTCCTCCCGAGGGAGTTAACGGCGATCGTCCTGATCGGAGTGTATATTCCACCGCAAGCCAGCAACAAGGTTGCGCTCTCCAGACTACACGACGAGGTAAATAGAATACAAGTGGCGAACGTTAACGCCGCCATTTTAGTGCTGGGTGATTTCAATAGCGCCAATCTGAGAAAGGTATTACCTGACTTCTATCAGCATGTGACTTGCAACACCAGAGGCGGTAACATCCTAGATCACTGTTACACGCAATTTAAAGGTGGCTACAAGGCTCATTCTGATAGTGGCTTTGGTAAATCAGATCACGCGTCAATCTTTCTTTCACCAAAGTACAAACAGAGAATTAAAAGTACTCCTGTAGTCTCGCGAGAGGTGCAGAAATGGGATTTGACGTCAGAGGAGACGCTCCGGTCTGTGTTTCACTGCACAGACTGGAATGTGTTCCGCGACACAGATAACATTAATGTCTACACGGAGACAGTGCTGGACTATGTTTGTACTAGGGTGGAAGAAACAATCCCCACTACCACAATGAGAGTTTACCCAAATCAAAAACCCTGGGTAGACAAATCCGTCCGTGAAGCTCTGAGAGAGCGCACCAAAGCATACAACGACGGCCTAGTGGCAGGCAACATGAATGACCACAAGGTGGCGCGATACAACGTAAGGAGGACAGTGTCAGAGGCCAAACGGCGCTACAGGGATAAAATTGAACTCCAGTTTGAACAAGCTGATTCTAGAGCTATGTGGCAGGGGCTCAAAACGATGACAGACTACAAAGGCGCCTCCCTCAAACTGAACAGTGACATCTCCTTAGCAAATGACCTCAATACCTTCTATGCGAGGTTTGATGCTGGTAATAACAACACCAGCTCACAAGCCACGGCAATGGGGGGGGGGGGGGGTCGGCTGCTGATGGAGGCGCAGTGTTCAGGGTAACAGAGCATGAGGTGAGGCGGACCTTTAAAAAAGTGAATATCAGGAAGGCAGCAGGTCCGGACGGCATCCCCGGCCGCGTCCTAAAAGTCTGTGCCGACCAACTGGCCCCAGTATTCACTGACATATTTAACCTGTCCTTAGAACAGGCTGTCATCCCCACCTGCCTGAAGAAGTCCACTATTATCCCTGTACCCAAAAAATCCAAGCCTGCTTGCCTCAACGACTACCGCCCTGTAGCTCTCACCTCCATAGCCATGAAGTGCTTTGAGAAGCTAGTAAAGGGCTACATCTGCTCCTCCCTCCCCATCAACATGGACCCCCTGCAATTTGCATACCGCCCCAACAGGTCCACGGAGGACGCCATAGCCCATGTGCTGCACACAGCAGCATCACACCTGGACAAGAGGCAGGGGAACTATGTGAGAATGCTATTCATCGACTACAGCTCGGCATTCAATACCATAGTCCCCTCCATACTCATAGCCAAGCTCAGGGACCTGGGCTTGGGCTATGACCTCTGCCAGTGGGTCTTGGACTTCCTGACTGGCAGACCCCAGGTGGTGAGAGCAGGCAACTGCACCTCCTCATCCATCACCCTCAACATAGGGGCCCCCCAGGGCTGTGTTCTGAGTCCCCTCCTCTACTCCCTGTACACACACGACTGTGTGGCTCAGCGGAGTAGCAATACAATCATCAAATTTGCTGACGACACAGTGGTGGTGGGCCTGATCTCTGCCAACGACGAGAGGGCCTACCTGGAAGAGGTCAAGGTCCTGGCGGGATGGTGCCAGGAAAACAGCCTCTCCCTGAACGTCAGCAAAACAAAGGAGATGATTGTGGACTTCAGGAGGTCGGGGGTCAAGGACTACAGCCCCCTCAGCATCGACGGGGCACCGGTTGAGAGAGTCAACAGCTTTAAGTACCTCAGAGCCTACATATCCGAGGACTTGACATGGACCACACACATTGACAGTGTTGTGAAGAAGGCACGACAACGCCTCTACTTCCTCAGGCGCCTAAGGAAGTTCCAAGTCAGTCAGAAGATCCTTAAGAACTTCTACTCATGTACAATAGAGAGCATCTTGACCGGCAACATCACCTCCTGGTTTGGGAATAGCACTGCACAAGACCGAAGCAGACTACAAAGAGTGACACGTTCAGCCGAACGCACAATTGGAGGGGGGCTCCCCACCCTCCAGAACATTTACAACAAGCGTTGCACGGGCAAGGCTAAGAGAATCATTAAAGACTCCAGTCACCCGAACAACTGCCTCTTTGAACTGCTGCGGTCAGGCAAGCGATACCGGAGTCTCAAGGCGAGCACAGAAAGACTCAGAAGAAGCTTCTATCCCCAGGCCATCAGGCTGCTAAACGAACAATAAATGAACACTACACAACAACAACCACCAAACGCACATAGCACACACATCCACACGCACACACTCACTTTAAACAAACACACTGTAGCACCCACTCCACACACTTTATAGCACACACCCACTTTAAACAAACACACTGTAGCACCCACTCCCCACACTTTATATTTATTGATGAAGGATTGCACTACAACTCGTACACCTTACTGTAAATTGTACCTAAAATTGTACCTCATCCCATTTCTGCTTTGCACTAGATAGTACTGTACATTAGTACACTGCATAGTATTGTATATTATATGGTAACTCAGAACATTGTACATATGTCTATACCGAACACTGTGACCTCATTTTTCTTCTTCTAAATTACATGCTATATTATGTTATTTGATACTATCTTGTCTAGCACAGTCTCTGGAGCGTAACAGTAAGAAGCATTTTGTATGAAAGTATTCTGTACTTCTGTATGACAACTATTAAAGAACTTGAACTTGAACTTGAACACAGCTACTCTAGCCGACTGGAGCTCCAAATTAAGGTGGTGAAAAAGGAGATCAACTCCATTTTAAGACAACAGTCTGAATTTCAAATGCACAGAACAAGACAACACTACTACTTTCATGGCTCTAGACCTAGTCACCTACTGGCTATGAAGATACGGGCCAGTGAACAATTTGCAGATATCCCTGCCATTAAGAACCAACAGGGGGAGGTAACCACCAACCCCAACAAAATCAACGATACATTTCGCTCGTTTTATTCCAACCTGTACGAGTCAGAAGTGGTCTATGATCATACCAAGCTGGAGGACTATCTTAGTCAAATTAACTTACCACAAATCTCAGAGGATGACACTAAACGGTTAGCTGAACCTATCACACTAGATGAGCTCAGGGAAGCAATTGCTGACATGCAGCGGGGCAAGGCTCCTGGTTGGGACGGCATTCCACCGGAACTCTATACTGCGTTCTGGGATGTACTCGGTCCCTGATTACTTTCAATGATTTTACACTCAGTCAAAGAGGGCAATTTTTCCAGGGATGTCAATATGGCACTTATATCTGTCCTACTCAAGAAAGATAAGGATCCCACCGAATGTGGCAGCTATAGACCCTTAAGTCTCCTCGGAGCCGATCTCAAGCTATATGCTAAGGTGCTAGCCATCCGACTTCAAAAGCATATGACATCTCTAGTTAACCCCAATCAGACTGGCTTTATAAGAGGCCGACTGGTCACGGATAATATCAGACGGTTACTGCACGTGATTGATGCCAGCAAGGATGTCGCAACCCCTACGGCTGTCATGTCCTTAGACGCGATGAAGGCGTTTGACAGATTGGAGTGGTCATATTTGTGGGCAGTCCTTAGAAGGATGGGGTTGGGTGAGGGGTTCATTCACATGATCAAAGTTCTCTACACAGGTCCTTCAGCCATGATCTTAACAGGGAAACTCTGCTCACCACTCTTCTCTGTCTCACGCTCTTGTCCTCTTAGTCCCGGACTCTTTGCTTTATCACTCGAACCTCTAGCTCAGTACATAAAACAATCCCGGATTATATCCCCTGTGTCAATTAAGGGCACACATCACCATATCAGCTTATACGCAGATGATGTACTCCTATTTATGCAGAACCCCGCCGTCTCTCTACCTCATCTTCTCCAAGTAATAGATGATTTTGTCTATCTGGATTTAAGATCAACTGGCCAAAGTCAGCCTTCCTTCCACTCAACGAGACTGCGAAGGCAACCATCCTCCCAGCAAACATACTCATGGTAGAGCACTTTAAATGTCTTGGGATTTAAATATTCCCAACTATTAACCAGACAGTACAGTATAACTACTCCAGCTTGGGTGACAGGATTACGAATGATTTTAACAGGTGGTCCAAATTTAAAAACTCATTACAGGCCCGTGCCTCAATAATTAAGATGAATGTGTTACCCAGAATACATTTTATCAGCTCCATGCTACCGTTATCTCCCCCTGTTGGTTACTGGCAAAAACTGCACTCTGTTGCATATAAATTCGTCTGGAACAACAAACGCCCACGCTTAAAGAGATCCACTGCACAGAGGAGTAAACTCAACGGGGGTTTAGCATTTCCAGACTTCAAGTATTATTTTCAAGCTTACTCTTTGAGACCTCTCATCACTTGGTTTGACGCTCAAGCAGCCGTGTCCTGGCGACCATTGGAGGAGAAGATGGTGTCCCCACATAGACTTCAAGATATCGTGTATACCAACATTTCAATTAAGCAATGCAAGTTACGATTTGGCCCTCTGATCACACATGTGATCCAGATTTGGCGTGACACACAGAAAGCATGCACTAACCGCCATAAATGGCACACGCATTCCCCCCTATTCAATAACAATTAGCTCCTTATTGGACAACGACCCATTAGATACCCTAGATGGGAAGGGAAAGGCATCCATACATTGGGGGATATCTTTGATGACTCTGGTCTCCGATCTTTCCAGGATCTATCCATCGGATATGATCTCCCCGGAAACTCCTTTTTCTTTTATTTACAAATGAGAGCAGCTCTGAAGGCTCATGGCGTTCCATGGGACTCTCCACTAGAGCGACACCGGTTTCATAAATTATTTTATGACAGGGAGACATCGAGAGGCTTCGTCTCTGACTTTTATCGGCACTTACTTATGTCCTCATATAAGGACCTACCCCTAGATACGATTTGGAGAAAGGATATCCCTGAGTTGGATATAGATTTTAATTGGGATGCAGTCTGGGGAAATATTAGGCTATCATCACGCAACCCAGATCACCAACAGATTCATCTCAATTTTGTTCATAGGACTTATTTGACCCCCAGGCGATTGAACCTAATGGGTCTCAGACCTGACTCTCGATGTACCTTGTGTCCAAACGGTGCCATTGGAACATATATGCATATGTACTGGGAGTGCCCTCCTTTTGAGATCTTCTGAGAAAATGTTACCTCTCAGTTATCAGAGATTTTCTCTCTGACCATACCGGCCTTGCCTTCTGTGTTATTGTTAAATGATGTTTCTCAATTACCGACCTCTGTACATGTAAAGAGACTCATTTTGGCCGGCCTTACGGCTGCCAAAAAGTTGATTGCCTCACGCTGGATACAACCAGATAAGTTATGTCCGAAGGTATGGATTCTCACCTATCTTGATGTTATTTATTTGGAGATTTCCACTGCACGTGTCATAGGTGTTAATCAAGCCAATATCGCAATTTGGTTGGCTGTGGTGGAAAAGCTAAAAGAACACATATGACTTTGGAAACTGAGTACTGAATAAGGTATTATGTGAATGTCTCTCACGTTGGGGTCCTGGGGCGAGGGGGGGGGGGGGGGGACGAGCGAGTATTCATGTATGTTGGTGTTTTTTGTTTTTGTTTTATTTATTATATTTCATTCTTTGGTGTCCTATGTATATTTTCTGATCCCCTTCTGATCTGGGTCTGGTGGTCGTGGGCTCGGACTGGGGGGGGCCGTGGTTCGGGGTCTCTGCGGGTCGAGGCACTAAAGAGGCGTGGTGCTTTGGCTAGCGGGGGGCCGAGCTGTGGGTCCTCCGGGGTTGTGGCTTGCGGCTGCCGGGTCTGGAGATGGAGGGGACTCAGGAGGCTCATTATAGTCCATGTGTCTATTTTCCTTTATAATTGTCTCTTATTTTCTGTTGGAATATTTAATTTTTATATTATGTCTTGTCATTATTATTATTATTGTTGTATTATTGTTATTGTTGTGTTATGTCAAAAAAGAAACTGAATAAAAAAATTTGATCAAAAAAAAAAGAGCTATTATCGCGGATTTCTCTGGAATGACTAGAAATCTCCAAAACTATACTCGTATTCAAAACGGTATAAAAAGGAAATGTACCAATGACAAAAACAATCCGTTTCATACATGTTGACTGCAAGCAAGTCATTGATAAGCGACGGGTGTATTAGACCCATAGCCATAATTTAAGATATAGTTTAAGCGTTCGCACATTTCCCCGTCCTCCCATTGGCTAAATCGCTCGCACGGAACGGCCTAATTTGGTCAATGGCCGTGCAGGCTCTCATTGTGTTAATGAGAAGGGGAAAAATAAACAACAAAAAACAAGCTTTACAGGTGGAAGCCTCAAAGTGAGTATTTAAGAAAATAAGTCAAGTCCAAAAAACAGAACAACACTCAATAAAGTGAAAAATAAAAAAGCCACAAAGGCAACTACTTTAGTTTTATATTATATTATATTATTATGTTTTATATTGAAAACATAAAACAATAAACCTCCACCAAGGGAGTTTATGTGCCGTAGTAGGCAAAGGACAGTTCCAAAAGAACACAAGAAACACTACCAAATAAGGCTCATCCTCTATAAAATAAAGTGTAAAAAAAAGCCTAGTAGCCCAAAACAAGAATGGCTACAAGGAAGGCTAAAAGCTGAGAGATCAACACTACAACAACACAAGGAAATGAAAAAGCAGCCAACACTGCGAGACTCAAACCTAAATAGCCTCAGCTTTACCTTATGCACAGCTGCACTGCATCAGGTGCAATCAAGCCCACACACCTGCCGACCCATGAGGCAATTAACCACAGAGGCCAGTGATTGACAGCTATCTCTCACAGAAAGGTGAAATAGACAGCTGTCCCTCACACAGAAAGGTGAAATAAGGCCAAAACCATGACAAAATCAACTGCAACAGCTACTGTGACCTTAGAAGAAACGGAAGCAGAGTCAGTTATTATACCATGAGCAGAACTGCCATGTAGATTGTATTTTTTCACAGGAGTTGGCAACAGAACAAGGATCATTGACATAGCTAAGGTGTCATCAGCCCTAGGCACCAATGTGTGTTCAGCACTTATTGGGATCCATACCTTCTTGGGTTGTGACTCTACAAGTGCCTTTTCTGTTGCTTGTGAGAAAAAGGAGTACCTGACTGCATTTACAGTTTTACCCTAGACCAGTCTACCGTTGATGGTCTTAGCAAATAACGTGTGCCACCACCTGTATGGTCAGCCATCAGGTAAGAATGTGAATGGTGCAAGATACAAAGCATTCTGCATGGCGTCATCGGCTTTGCCAGAACTCTCTATGCCCCCGACGAGTGACACCTTGTACCAACACTGCAAAAAGGCAAATTACCAAGCAGCTATAATGAGACATTCATTGAAAGTAATGTGTAATGTGTGCCTCTTCACCTGTTGGCAATGGGGGGCATGTCGAGGATGGGGAGTTAACAGTGACCTGGACGACTACAAAACCGGCCCCTGATAGTGTGGTTCAGGTTGTCAACTGCGGTTGCAAACAAGGCAAATGTGAGACAGGAAGATGTTCCTGTGTGTCTGCAAAACTGCCACATACAGATCTACGTCAATGCCAAAACTGTGCAAACGTTTCTAAGGAAACTAAGGATAGGGATACGTGGGATGATGACTCAGATGATAGTGGTGAGGATGATTAACATCAGTGTTGCCTGGGAAGTGTGGTGGTGGATGAGGGTGTGGACTGGGGTTGGGATGTACTGTATATGGTGAGGGTTATACAGTAGGTATAGTGTGATCTGTTTATATTTTTGTACCTGCATTCTATTTTGTTTTTAAATGGAAAATAAAAAGGTTAATGAGTAAGTTATTGATTTGTAAATTTTTTGACATTATTCCAAATTAATGGGATGGTGTAGCGTTTTGATTGATTAACCATCTTCATCAAAAGTGTGTGGTTCTATTATTTTTCTCATTATACTATCCACTGAACTGTCTTATGTGCACAACCTCAATATTTAGAAAATTTTACCAGCATCTTTAATATTGCAGCGGCCCGCCTGATCTCAAACCTACCGAAGCCGGCCCATGTCACCCCACTTCTTAGGGACCTGCACTGGCTCCCCATTGCTGGACGAATCCGCTTCAAGGCCCTCGACCTTGCATACCGTGCCGGACCGTGCGGCAAAGGGAACCGCTCCCGCCTACCTCCGGTCAGTGGTCTCTAACTACACACCCTCAAGACCCCTACGCTCTGCATCTTCTGGCCGTCTCAGACCCACTCCTATCCGAGCTCCGGGAGGGTCATCAAGGAGAACCTGCTTTTTCTCAGTCCTTGCCCCACAATGGTGGAATGAACTACCCACCCCAGTTAGGACAGCCGAAACCCGTCCAATCTTTCGCCGTCGACTAAAGACGCACTTCTTCAACCATTATCTCAAATAAATACAATTTTAATTAAAAATACAATTAAAAAATAAATAAAATCTAACCCTAACTAACCTTACTGTCATGCACTTGTCCTAATAAACTAACCTACACTGTAGCACTCAACACTTATCTGATTGGATCAGATTTGGATTTTGGGTAGTTGAAAATCAAAAAACAGGATTAGGATCACTTTGATATCAGATCAGGAAATAAAATCCCAGCTTTAATCTGGATCAAATC
>NC_140179.1:84890923-84918423 GCF_963971535.1 Notolepis coatsorum | reverse complement strand
GGCCCCGGTGCGGACGCCCCGGGGTTCGACTCCCACTCAAGGCATGGTCGAAATAGTGGCAGGTTCAGCATTGGACCGGCTACACTTGCTTTAAATTGTATCTGAAATCTCTCCGTCAAAATTGAAAGTGTATGTGAGTGACAGTGCACAGAAGTAGCCTAAGGCATAGAATCTTGAAATAGCCAAATGGAAATGCTAGAAATGGTCACGTGGGCTTGGCGAACCAATGGAAAATGCCTATTGTTTCTCAATAGTCCAGTGAGCTCAGCAGATCGGCCGTCAGATAGATTCACGCTGGTTGTGTGTAATGGAGGATAGAGAGAAGCACTTGTCCCTGGCTTTATAATAAAATGGCAAAAAAAACAAAGAGGTATAATGTTCACCAAGCATTGGAACTTGTTGTGGATGTTGATATATATATATAAAACTATTAATTAATTAATTAATTCATTCATTCATTCATTCATTCATTCATTCATTCATTCATTCATTCATTCATTCATTCATTCATTCATTCATTCATTCATTCATTTAAAGGTAATGTATGATGGTGCATTTACACTGCACCAGAAATAAAGGGTAGGTTCCCCTGAATCATAAAAGGTACAACACTTGATACTGACTCAAAGAATAAGCTCAGAATTGGCAAAAATAGAACACTATGTCCAGGCGGCATCTATGCCTTCTACAACACTGTTCGGTTTCCGGGTTCCTCTGATTGGCCACTGACCTATGCTATTACGCCCCCCTTTACACTCTCGCGCTGTGAAGCGAAAGCGCCAGCGGGGCGAGGCGGTGGTTTCTCCCCGGCTCCGTGCGCCGCTGACTCGGTGCAGCTCCAGCAGCAGCGGCCGTCTTCCGCCTGCGGTAGGGCCCAGGGGAGAGTGCGGTGAGTAGTGCCACTTTTTACTTAAAGTGCCTTTAAAGCAAGGGGATTACAGTAATGCCCCCAACTAAAATAATTATGTACATAGTTTAGGATGTTGTGCATCCCTGGGGACAATCACTTTGGATCTTAAATAAACTGTTTCAGAAATATAGCTTTAGGAAAAAAAATTGGTTTTGTGGCACAACTTGCATTAGAGTGAATACACTGGGGTAAATTGTGCCATTGATAATTTTACGTAAAACAGATCATTTTAATCTCAAAAGCGGTAAAAGCATCCTGCAGATCTTCATCTCCTTTCCAACCTGACGTATAGTCTTCCCCTGTTGCACCTCTTTCACTGCTTTTTCCAACTTCTCAGGAGGAGTTGAAACCCTGTCTGTCTTCCGTTTGTATATCTGCGTGGCATGATGGATTTTGGTCTAAAATTAAGAATATCACATAGATTTAGTGATCAAATGTAAGAATACAATGTACAATAACAATCAAATACAATAAAGTAATATATATAGTTAATAATTATAAGTTGGGGCAACTTAACAAACAGAACAGAACACCTGGCACAACTTAACCCAGGCCCTTTGGCACAACTCACCCCAAGCATACCATTTTGAAAAAAATGCATCCCCCAGCAGTTTTGAGCTAGCATCATGCTAACTGTATAGACTCATGGTGTAGCTTACTAAAACATGTGTGAACTGTTTTCAAAGTTGTCTATAATTGTTCAAACACAGCAATAAAAAAACCTTGATCATACAAATTTTACTTTGGAGGGCAAATTTTAATTTTTTTAACTTAAATGTGGTTACCTCTCAAGCCAGGTGTCTCCCTTTTCTGCAGGTTGAGTGATAATGGATTCCTCTTCAAAAATATGTTGTCACATGACCAACTTCTTCTATGGTTTTCTAGATAACAGGGGTGGCACTACTTGCCCCTTGGCACTACTTACCCCACTCTCCCCTATCCTCTCTCCGAGGCGGCTCGTTCTTATTATTATCCCCCATTGTTCAGGTCGACATGGTCGCACAAACAGCCGTTGGAGGAGTAGTGGGGGAGAAGAAGAGGAATATTTTTAAATAGCAAGAATTATCAACTGGCAACTCTGTGCTCGTCAGACATGTTAATGTCATGTATGTTGTGTATGTCATAAATGTCGATATGAATTGAAAATGGGGGACCCTGATGTAAACAAGACAAACGTCTTTCTCAGGTCTGCATCCCCTTAACAATTGTGTGTATTGCGCTGTACTGTATTGTACCCATTCTGCAATCTGTTAAATAAAGTTTTCATTCATTCATTCATTCATTCATTCATTCATTCATTCATTCATTCATTCATTCATTCATTCATTTCTCCCCCACTACTCTTCCAACCGGTGTTTGTGCGACCATGTCGACCTGAACAATGGGGGATTAATAAGAACAAGCCGCCTCGGAGAGAGGATACCGCAGGCGGAAGACGGCCGCTGGAGCTGGACCGAGTCAGCAGCGCACGGAGCCGGGGAGAAACCATCGCCTCGCCCCGCTGGTGCTTCCGCTTCACAGCGCGAGAGTGGGCGATAAGGGGGGCGTGCTAGCGTGCGGTCACGTGGGCTTAGTGGCCAATCAGAGGAACCCGGAAACCGAACAGCGTTGTACAAGGCAAACCATTGTCTATGTCGGCTTTAGAGGGTTAAATGGTGAACTGAGCAACTTTATTAATTGGGAAGTTTGTATCAAACAAGTAGCCCTTCGTACGGCTCAGTACCCTTAAAGTAGCTCTCAGTTTCAAAAAGGTTGGTGACCCCTGTTTTAAACCCTCCCTGGTTGGTGTACCTCCCCTAGCCCCTTCTTCGTTCTGAAATGTATATTTATTTTTAAGTTTAATATTTAATAATCATGTTTTTAAGTTTTATATTTATTTAAGTTACGTTTAACCCTCCTCCCCCTGGTGCATCTAAAGTTATAACAACCAATAACATACACTTAAAACTGTATTGTCACTGATGTATATTGCCCGTTTTCTAGCTAAGCACTGAACTACAACCTTACAGTGTAATGGTATTTATGTTACAAACGCGTGCCAGAGTTGTATATCAAAGTAAAGAGCAAAGTTAAAGTTGTGACCACTATCATGTGTGTCTCAACGATTGCCCCCCTCAAAGCAAAACTTCAAAAGCACTTTGATGCATCTGATGAAGACACAGCACTCATTACTGGGATGACGAAGGCTAAATGACCTTGAGAAACGGTACATACTTCCATGACCGTTTGCCGTTCCTGAGTGGCCACGACTCGGAGGATATTCACATGTATATGACTCACTCTCGCAGTCACTCAACACACAGTAACCTGCCATCCCTCCAGGACCTGTACGCCTCCAGAACCCTGAAGCGTGCAGGTAAGATTGTGGCTGACCCCTACCACCCCGGTCACAACCTGTTTGAGTCACTCCCCTCTGACCCCTACCACCCCGGTCACAACCTGTTTGAGTCACTCCCCTCTGACCCCTACCACCCCGGTCACAACCTGTTTGAGTCACTCCCCTCTGACCCCTACCACCCCGGTCACAACCTGTTTGAGTCACTCCCCTCTGACCCCTACCACCCCGGTCACAACCTGTTTGAGTCACTCCCCTCTGACCCCTACCACCCCGGTCACAACCTGTTTGAGTCACTCCCCTCTGGCAGGAGGCTGCGGTCCATCAGGGCCAAAACCTCACGCCACAAGAACAGTTTCTTCCCCTCTGCAGTGAGCCTCATCAACAAGGCTCAGGACACTCACTGACACCCCCCCCCCCACTGTGTTACATTAACACACCCTACTGGACTATATACTTGCCCACTGTATTGTTACTTCATTCTAATTAGTGTATTATAATTGTATAATTGACCACATCTGCCCACTTGTACAGCCCTGGCCTATATTATTTCATAAATATATTATTCTATTGTCTTAACTTAGCTCATATTTCATTTAATTTTTACTCCATCACTTTATTGTATTATCTGTCTTTATTAATGTCTGTCCGCTAATGTTGCACCAGTAACGTCCAACGCAAATAATTATGTATGTACTCAATTAAACCATACTGCACAGATGCATACGGTTTACTGTCTACTGACAATGTAGTGAATTGAACCATATACTTCACACTCTTTACTGGCATTGTGTTGTCTACTGACAGTATCTACTGAAGGTAGCCATACTGCACACTGTTCACTGTCTATAAGCAGTATACAGTACACTGCATTTAACCATACTGTGCACACTGTCTACTAGTCAATCCAACTTCGAAAAGGAAAATGATGCAATTCAGAGAGAGAAAAAGAGAGAGAGAGAGAGAGAGTCTACATTAAACAAATGTTAAGAACTGTATCAGATGGGGAGCTCCAGTAGCTCACCGCATATCTCGGCGCTATTTCAGCGTCGGGGAAAACCGTGCTGCGTCACGGATCTGGTGGACTCCGAGTTCGATTCCCGGACCCGCCGTCATTTGCCAGAATGTCTTCCCCTGATCTATATCCCGTTTCACCCTGTATCTGTCGGTCTTGCTTGACCAGAAAAGCGGTAAAAAATAAAGTTTAAAAAAAACTGTATCAGATCGAATCGTATCGCATCGAATCACACAGAATCGTTCAGTATTAAACATGTATAGTCCCTGAATTGCATCGTAGCCTATGTACTGTGTCCAGTTTCATCTCCTGAGGGAGAGATGGACGCCCCCAACAAGTGTACGTGAGCAGCTTGTGCGTAGGTATCACCGCAGTCACGCGCGCGCGCGCGTGTGTGTGTGTGTGTCAAAGTCCCCTGCTTTATCTTGCTATCTCGTGACTTTGAACTGGAGTCCACCCCCCCCCCCCCCCTCCTCCTCCGTCCTCCTCCTCCTCCTCCTCCTCCTCCTCCTCCTCCTCCTCCTCCTCCTCCTCCTCCTGCTCCTCCTCCTCTTCCTCCTCTCCTCCTCCTCCTCCCGCTCCTCCTCCTCCCCCCTCCTCCTCCTCCTCCTCCTCCTCCTCCTCCTCCTCCTCCTCCTCCTCCTCCTCCTCCGCCTCCTCCTCCTCCTCCACGGGGTGCAGCGTACTGGCTCATGTTAGGCAGGCCATGCATTATGCAGCAGCTTAGGCCACAGTGCCGGACCTTCATGTCCTCGGCTGCAGTCCACCTGTTGCTGCTCTGGTCGTAGCGCTCCACGTTGGAGAGGGTGGTGGAGCCACTGTAGCCTCCGACCACGAAGAGCAGGTCGTCCAGCACCGCGATGCCAAAGTGTCTGCGGGGGGTGAGCATGTTGGGCAGGGCGCTCCAGGAGTCAGTCAAGGGGCTGTAGGCCTCCGCGATACGCAGGCTGTTTCTACCGTCCCACCCTCCCACCTGAGGACAGGACACATGAGAGGAATGTTTTAGTGTGTGGCTCAGGCAGGCAGACACTGTATTAATCCATTTAGGGAAATGAGGGCATCACAGAAGCATTGAAAGTCAAATGATACATATCTATAAAAATATTGAGTATAAAGCATTTGTCTCTGTGTGCACCTACCGCATAGACTTGTCCTCCGTACGCGGCGACTCCCACTCCGTCACGCCTGCTGCTCATGGGGGCGATCAGAGTCCACTGGTTAGTGTCTGGGCTGTAGCACTCAGCTGTGAGCAGACACTCCGACCTCGTCATGTTGAAGCCACCACAGATGTAAACCTGTAATAAGAAAGAATATTCTAATTTAGTATATATATTCCATTTGATTTCATTCTACTTTAATTGTCTGTTAATGTTGATGCACCAAAGGACCCAGACACATCTTTTGTATGTGCAAGCTTACTTGGCAATAAAGACATTTATGATTTCTGATCTAACATTCCTTGTGTTCATCTAGCACCCTGTGTCCCTCAGTTCCACCCACCTTGCCCTGGAGGGCTGCTGCCCCGGCGGAGCCCCTGTGCTCCAGCATGGGTGAGATCACTGTCCACTGGTTGGTTTCAGGCTCGTATCGCTCGGCGGTGTTCAGTTGCACGTGTCTGTCCCACCCTCCCATGGCGTAGATACAGCCGTCCAACGCGACCACGCTGAGCTCAGCACGGCGTGAGTGCATGGGAGCCGCCTGCAGCCAGCTGCGAGTGACAGGGTTGAACCTGCGCACACTGCTGAGATACTCTATGCCGTCCCAGCCACCGACGCAGTAGACCAGACCGTGGAGATAAGCGGTGGCTTTGCACCACCGGGGACTCTCCCTCTCAACACTCACGTCCATCCATCCACCGGCTCGGATATTGTAAGCCTCCATGGTCGCCACCCCAGCCCAGCATCCGATGGCCAATAGGACCTCCTGGGGCAGGCGTGGGCGGGTCAGGGGGTTTGGGAGCCTGTCGGAGCCTGAGGGGTTCAGGACGCTGAGGATGAGGGCCCTGCAGTCGTGGCTGTCCCTCACCACAGGGTTGTTCTGGACGTTGTTCAGCAAGTAGTCAGGCCTCATCAAGCCCATGCGAACCTGGGAAGAGACAAGCAGACAGCGGGTACAACTTAGACATCGGTTGTAGACGGTTTCTGTTGCTATGGAACAGTTTGGACCCAAATGTTTGAGAACCACTGTACTAGGGAACCTAGTGTTGTTTTAATGTAATGCACAGTAATACAATTTTTTTTTTTTTTTTTATAGATGTTTTTATTTTATTTTATTTTCATGCATAAAACAGAACATAACAGTACAATAATAATAATGACAACAGCGACGACAACAATAATAACAGTAACATGAATCATTGACCTTGACAAGAGACAGACAAACAAGAAAAAGAAAAAAATTCAAAATAAATGTGGCTCAGGCACTAGCAACCATGTTTGTGTATCCGTAATACAATTAGTTACCTTGGGCAGCAGCAAAGGGATGTGTGTTTTACGCTCCTCACGGGAGTGGTCGATCCAACGGAGGACGGCCTCGAACACCGTCTCCTCGTTCTTCACGTTCAGATCATCCCTCTCGATGATGTCCACCAGTTGCTGCGGGGACAGCTCCACAAACTCCTGTGAGACGTGCAACATCTCCTCAAAGTGGCACACGGTGAAGAGATGGGCCTTGCGCCTCAGGTCAGGGCAGCAGTAGATGTCCGTGAACCTCCAGATGCCGACACAGTTTTCCAGAGACAGCTGGCCTTCTAGGAAGTCAGAGCACGCTCTTACTATGCCAGTGACGAGAAGCTGGTCTGCAGCCACCAGAAGCTCTTCCACATTATCTGCTGTCACCAGCACAAAGCGTGTGTAGGTGTACTCTATGATGAGCTGCATCATACCCGGGGACACCCCAGGGATACTGTAGACTGCTTTCTCTGAGTCGCTCCAGCGAGTGAAGAGGGCTCTGTGGGATGCAGAGTATAGAGATATCTGATGAGTAAACAGTAAGCAACATTCTGTCCTGTGTAGTAATTAGGGCTGACCCCTATTAGTCGAATAGTCGACTAATCGGTCGAAAGGAGCCGTAGTCGACTGCCAACCTCTTAGAAGCGTGGCTAACGCTAATGGCACGCATAGCAGAGGCCAACTGCCTAAGAAAACAGGCACAGATGCACTGAAAGAGGATTTCACCCATCTAATGAACACACTAGACTAGACAAATATCAAGATGTATCCATCAGTGGACCAATTGCATGCTTTTGCAGAGGACAACAAGCCTTCAGTCGACTCCTTCAGACATTACTCCCCCCCCCCACAGCCCAAATGGAATGATAAAAAAAATATATATATATTATACTTATTTTAATTTTTTTATATATATAGTCGACTAATAGTTGACTAACGGCACATTTTGGCCAATCATAGTCGACTATCCAAATCCTTAGTCGGGGACAGCCCTAGTAGTAATATATTTTCACTGTAGAAGTATAGGGTCTTAGCACAGTAGAAGTATAGTATCTTTTTACAGTAGAAGTAGAGTATAGTATCTGTTTACAGTAGAAGTACAGTATAGTATCTGTTTACAGTAGAAGTACAGTATATTATCTGTTTACAGTAGAAGTCCAGTATAGTATATTTTTACAGTAGAAGTACAGTATAGTATCTGTTTACAGTAGAAGTGCAGTATAGTATATGTTTACAGTAGAAGTACAGTATAGTATCAGTTTACAGTAGAAGTACATTATCTGTAGTATCTGTTTACAGTATAAGTACAGTATATTATCTGTTTACAGTAGAAGTACAGTATATTTTACAGTATACATACAGTATATTATCTGTTTACAGTATACGTACAGTACAGTATCGGTTTACAGTAGAAGTACAGTATAGTACCGGTTTACAGTAGAAGTACAGTATATGTTTACAGTAGAAGTGTCAGGATCATAGGCCCGGTCCTGGCTGGACTGGGCAGGATGGTAACATTGGGCAGTACCCTACACCTAACTTTGGGCAATGCCCTCTATCTGACATTGGCCCTCGGCCTGACATTGGCGCCCTACCACCCTCTAGTGGTGACAAACAATCGGTGCGCTCCAGTACTCTGGACATCCTGACTACTGTGATAACTATAATTAATAGTATGATTAATGTGGTGTCATGGTGTGTACTGTTGTTGTCGTTCCCTTCCCTGGTGTGATGTCATGCACTGTTTTGGGTTGTTAGGAGTTGCTTTTGTGTTTAGTTGTGTTTAGTTATTCTTTGCTTATTGTCTAGGTGTTGGTTGTGATTCGGTGTTGGCCAGGTGTTCTTAATTGTTAATTAGTCGGTGTATTTAGGTGTCTGTCTGTCTCCCCTTCGTTGTGGCGACATTCCTCCAGTTACCCCCTGTTCCTCCACGTCGTGTTGCACCATTCTCCCTCTAGTAAGTCTTAGTGTTTGTTGTTTTGTATTGTGAAGTTTGTTATTTAGTTTCTGTATTTTCCTTGTATTGCACTGGATTCTAC
Source organism: Notolepis coatsorum (assembly GCF_963971535.1). NCBI lineage: Eukaryota > Metazoa > Chordata > Actinopteri > Aulopiformes > Paralepididae > Notolepis > Notolepis coatsorum. The sequence continues at coordinate 84,909,674 of NC_140179.1, read as the reverse complement.
AGTAAACATCATTCTCCAAGCTTCACTCCTCGCCTCTGCCTCCTCCATTCCTTCCCTTTCTGTATTATTGCATTCTACCTAACCCCATCGTGACAGAATGTCGCCACCAACATTAACGAATGCAGCAGGAAAGGCAAGCGATACCATCACCGTTGTCCTGGCCCTGATGGCCGGTGACATGAAGAGTTACTCACTGGCCAAATGGGGGTTCCTACTCCGGAAGATCGACCAGGTCGCCACTGAGAACCCGACACTGCAGACGGCGATGTGGGAGATGGCTGAACATATTGCGGTCCTCATGGAGAAGCATAAGCCGAAGGCTAGTGTAGCTAGCCTGCCGACTGTTCTCAGGCTTACGGTCAGCCTAGATCCTCCCACAGCCGCTGAGGTTGCTCGGATGTCCATCGCCGGTCGGACGTCCACAGCTAACCTAGCTCCGCCGGTTAGCTTAGTGTCAAGAGCTAACCAGCCTCTCCCAGCTAACCTAGCTCCGCCCGTTAGCTTCATGCCAATAGCTAACCAGCCACTCTCAGCTAACCTAGCTCCGCCCGTTAGCTTCGTGCCAATTGCTGACCGGCTGTTCCCCGTTAGCACAGCTCCTCCTGTTAGCTCCGCCACTATAGATGGCCAGACGTCCCCAGTTGGTACAGCTCTACCCGTTAGCTCCGCTCATACAGCTAACCAGACGTCCACAGCTAACATAGCTCCGCCGGTTAGCTTAGTGTCAAGAGTTAACCAGCCACTCCCAGCTAACCTAGCTCCGCCCGTTAGCTTCAAGCCATTAGCTAACCAGCCACTCCCAGCTAACCTAGCTCCGCCCGTTAGCTTCGTGCCAATTGCTGACCGGCTGTTCCCCGTTAGCACAGCTCCTCCTGTTAGCTCCGCCACTATAGATGGCCAGACGTCCCCAGTTGGTACAGCTCTACCCGTTAGCTCCGCTCATACAGCTAACCAGACGTCCACAGCTAACATAGCTCCGCCGGTTAGCTTAGTGTCAAGAGCTAACCAGCCACTCCCAGCTAACCTAGCTCCGCCCGTTAGCTCCGTTTCAATAGCTAACCGGCCGTTTCAAGCTAGCACAGTCTCCACTGCCAACCTAGGCTCCAGGTTCAGGGTGAGCCTGGTAGCGGAGACAGACCAGATGTCTCCAGCTAGCACAGTCTCCACTGCCAGACTAGGCTCCAGGTTCAGGGTGAGCCTAGTACCTGAGACGGACCAGATGTCCCAAGCTAGCCAGGCATTTTCAGCTAGCGCAGTTCCCACAGTGAGTCCAGGGCCCACAGTTAGCCTAGCCCCCGAGGCTAGTATGGCTAGTAAGGCCTCCACAGCTGGTCCAGCTTCCACGCCCAGTCCAGCCTCAGCTCTGGGTCCTGGCTCCTCATCCCCGGATCCTACACCACGCCTCGCCGCAGAGACCGATCCGGTCTCCACGCCCTGCCCGGCCTCTCCACCTGGTCCGGCTGCCGTGCCTGCTCCCGGCTCTTCGACGGATCCTGGCTCCCCGTCTGGTCTAGCTCTGCGCCGTGATCGGCGTCCTGGTCCTCGCCGTGGTCTCCGCCGGGGTCTTCGCCGTGGTCTTCGCCGGGGCCTGCGTGGGATCCTGCTCCGGGGGTCGTCGCCGCCGCACCTCCATTCCGGCTCTCCTGAACCGGTCCCTAGTCCGGCGGCTGGAGGGCCTCTCGTCCGGGATCCGGCTCCAGGGTCCAGCTCCCCTTCCCGGGCTTCTACACCTGTGCCCACCCCCCCTCGTCGGGCCTCGCTTCCCAGGTCCAGCCCTCCTCGTTGGGCCTCGGTTCTCAGGTTCTGCCCCCCTCCCCGGGTCTCGGTGCCCATCCCCACCCCCCCTCGTCGGACCTCTGTTCCCAGGTCCAGTCCTCCTCCCCGGGCCTCTGTTCCCATCCCCACCCCCCCTCTCCGGGCATCTGCGCCCGTTTTCTACCCCCCTGGCTGCTATGCCCCTCCTGGGTTTTTCGTTCAGCCTCCTGGTCCCTCGTCTTCGGGTCCTCTCCCTGGTTCCTCTCCGGGGTTCCGGCTTCCTCCCTCACCTGCTTATGGACGTTGTTTTTGGGTGTCTGGAAGCCACCCGTTGAGGGGGGGGGTACTGTCAGGATCCTAGGCCCGGTCCTGGCTGGACTGGGCAGGATGGTAACATTGGGCAGTACCCTACACCTAACTTTGGGCAATGCCCTCTATCTGACATTGGCCCTCGGCCTGACATTGGCGCCCTACCACCCTCTAGTGGTGACAAACAATCGGTGCGCTCCAGTACTCTGGACATCCTGACTACTGTGATAACTATAATTAATAGTATGATTAATGTGGTGTCATGGTGTGTACTGTTGTTGTCGTTCCCTTCCCTGGTGTGATGTCATGCACTGTTTTGGGTTGTTAGGAGTTGCTTTTGTGTTTAGTTGTGTTTAGTTATTCTTTGCTTATTGTCTAGGTGTTGGTTGTGATTCGGTGTTGGCCAGGTGTTCTTAATTGTTAATTAGTCGGTGTATTTAGGTGTCTGTCTGTCTCCCCTTCGTTGTGGCGACATTCCTCCAGTTACCCCCTGTTCCTCCACGTCGTGTTGCACCATTCTCCCTCTAGTAAGTCTTAGTGTTTGTTGTTTTGTATTGTGAAGTTTGTTATTTAGTTTCTGTATTTTCCTTGTATTGCACTGGATTCTACAGTAAACATCATTCTCCAAGCTTCACTCCTCGCCTCTGCCTCCTCCATTCCTTCCCTTTCTGTATTATTGCATTCTACCTAACCCCATCGTGACAAGAAGTACAATATAGTATCGGTTTACAGTAGAAGTACAGTATGGTATCTGTTTACAGTAAAAGTACAGTATGGTATCTGTTTACTAACCAAGCTAACCTGAACCAAGCTAACCTGAACCAAGCTATACTTACCTGAAATAGTCACTGCAGTCACACAGGAGGGCCTTGAGGGCATTCAACTCAGTGCTGTTGACTTTAATAACCACATCACAGAACCTTCCCTCCAGACACAGCTCATTAAGGATTGTAGATGACATTGTTTCCTTTTCCATGTGGGGATTTTAAATGGTATCTACAGAATATATTCAAGCTTACAGACAAGTAGCCGGAAACAACAAGTGATATCTTCACTTGGTCTTCTGCGATGTGAGATCTTCTGAGAGAATTGTTGAATATATTCTGTACACAAATGTTCTAGAATGTCCTATTATGACATCATACTGTGACATCACAAATGTTCTAGAATGTTTGATTATGACATTATACTGTGACATCACAAATGTTTTAGAGTGTTTGATTATGACATCATACTGTGACATCACAAATGTTCTAGTATGTTTGATATGAGCCAGTGATGGGCAGTAGCTAGCTACAAGTAGCATTCTCAGTAGCGTGATGGTAGCGTCACTACTTTTGAATCATGTGGCGTTTTCTGTAGCGGAGCTATTTATAGAACGAAGTAGTGGCGTAGCGATGAGGAAACGCTACAACGCTACTGTACTGTCGGGAGAAACAGTCTAGACCAGACCTGGGCATTGTACGGCCCGCGGGCCGGATCCGGCCCGCGGGATGATTCTGACCGGCCCGCGAAAGATTACATGATAATAAAAAAAATTAAAAAAAAATTAAAAAAAATATTTTTTTAATATTTTTTTTTTGCTTTTTTTTTTTCATGTCAACGTTCACACGCACAGTATACGCTTAGGAGACATGCTCAGAAGATGTTGGTTCTCTTTGGATCCACCTACATATGTGAACAGACATTCTCAGTCATGACGTTTAACAAGTCCAGGTACAGATCCTCTCTCACTGATGAACATCTGGCAGCTGTGCTTCGCATCTCCACCTCAGACATGCAACCTGACTTTGATGGACTTGTTAAAGCTCAACAGAGACTGGATCTCTCACACTGAATGAAAAAAAAGAACTGAAGAACACTAAAATGTGGAAATATAACAAGTGAAATGGGACACTTGATCTTTTTTTTTCTTTTTTTTGCACAGTTCTGAAAACATAAAATGTTTAATATAGGCATGTAAAGTAAAAAAGGCTACAAAACTGGGACACTTTTCTTTACACAGTTCAGTGACATGTCTTGTTTATTTTTGCTATAAGATGATGTGATGTCTTTAGAAAGCTAAGAAAATCCTTGTTTCAATAGTATATGAAACTCAAAATTCCCTTTGTTATTAATGTTTCACATTTTGTTTATCATTTTGGAAATAAATTCTATTTGAATAAATGATATTTTTGAAAGCTATAACCTCACCTTTTAATTGCCAAATAATAACATACACTCTTACCAGGGGTCAAAACAATGCCATTTACTGCTTTTTATATAGAAATAAAATGTATATTATGCATAATTGAGTTTGGAATTTTGGCCCGGCCCCCCAACATATTTTCAGGTGCTCATTCGGCCCCCCGGGAAAAATAATTGCCCACCCCTGGTCTAGACTATAAAGATTTGGGATGAGAAAAAAAACTACCCGTAGAAAACCCACTATGATTGGTTGGTTTGTTTAGATACGAGTATGACAACTCACGATTGGGTATGGTTAGGCCAAAACATTACGGGTAGGCCAATCAGAGGCAGGATATGGCGGAACTCCAGCCCGCAAACCAGGAAGTGAAAATCGAAACGCAGACCACTGAATGAGAGAATGGATCGATGCAATTTACAATAACAGAACCAGTCCGCGCGAAATAATGGCAGAGGGATTTGATGTTTCCACTGATGGCATTGATGAAGATGATGTCAACAACAATAACACCAATGCATCTCCATGGCCCTACCTGGACACGTTTATGAGTTTGACTGAAAAAACGCCTAAAACATGTGTTTAGGTGTTTATTGTGTCAACCAAAAACGAAGCTGCTCTCGACGTCCCACACGTCCAATACTAACTTGAGAACACGTATTCAGGTGAGCTGATGAAAACCTTTACTGTCTTTACATAAACATTGTCAACTGTTCCCAAACAGCACACAAGTCAGTGCACTTTTTATCAACAGCTTTAACTAACAGTCTGAGATAGGCTAGCTGCTATGAACAATATTATTGATTGATTGATTGATTGATTGAAAAGTTTATTAACAGATTGCAGAATGGGTACAGCTCAATACATACAATTGTTAAGGGGATGCAGACCAGAGAAAGACTTTCGTCTTGTTTACATCAGGGTCCCCCATTTTCAATTCATCATAACATATATATTACATACATGACATACAGATAGACAGTACTGCTACATCTATACATTTATGACATATCAGATTTGCAAATACAGTACTGTTTGTGATACAAAAAGTGTCCAGAAAAAGAGTGTATATACATCTGACTATAAAAACTGATCAAACATTGACCAAATGGTCTCTTTCTTTTCTTTTGTAGAGGCTGCACCCAGCTAAACTTGCCTTCCTGGATAAGGAACGTGAGCATGCGAGAAAGAGGAGTGCTCCCCAGAATGAGAAGGAAGATGCTGTTCATTTGATACAAGGCAGTGTAGCACCATTTTTCAGGAGGAGTGATACCCCCATGATGACCCAAGCTCGATTTTACAAGTTAATCCTTAACTTCATCATTCAAGGATTGCATCCACTTCATACTGTGGAGAGACCAGAGTACAAGGCTTTATTCAGTCAGATTTTGCCCACCAGGCATTTGATGTCAAGGAGATCATTGGGAAGAATGCTTGATGACGTGCACATATCAATGAAAAGCACACTGTGTGAGACTTTGTCCAAACAGAACCATGTATGTACCACAACGGATGCATGGTCAGCAAACAACCGAAGCTTCCTTGGGGTGACCGTCCACTGGATAAACCAAGACACCTTAAGCATCTGCTCTGGGGAATTAGCCTGTCGCAGGCTCGTGGGGCGCCACACATATGATGTTTTGGCTGAGATGTTGATAGATGTGCACAGAGAATTCAACATAAAAGACAAGGTGACCATTACAACCACAGATAATGGTTCAAATTTTGTGAAGGCTTTCAGTGTCTTTGCAGAAGTTCAAAGAGGCATGATCCAAGACAGAGAAGAGGAGGAGGAGGGGGAGGAGGAGGAGGAGGAGGATGTAGACCCTGTCTTCATAAATGTCACAGAACTTTTGGATGACCCAGAAGCAGACTACAGTCTCCCACCTCATCAACGATGCGCCTGGCACACCCTCAACCTGGTTGCCACAAGAGACATTGAGGATGCTTTGACCCAGTCAGAGCCATTTAAAAAAATATCAAGATCAACAATCGGCAAATGCCAGGCGCTATGGAACAAGCAACAGAGGAGCACACAAGCTTCACATATAGTCAAAGACAAGCTAGGATGCCAGCTGGTAGTTCCCGTTGCAACCAGGTGGAACTCCACTTACCATGCCATGGAGCGACTGAATACCTGTATCCTGAGAAAAGAACAAGAGCTCCAGGAAACCTGTGAGAAGCTGCAGGTGCCACGCTTCAAAGCGACAGAACTCTCCTTCATACAGGAGTATGTAAAGGTAATTAAATACTGATATGTGCTTAAATGAACACTCCACACTACTTTTCAACCAGTGTTGTTGTATCATTACATCAGTAGTATATCAGAAAACTGTAAACAATTTTGAAGTCATTAATTTAGTTTGACAGTTATTGAGAGTTGATTTGAGATAAGTTGTGGACCAGTGATGTCATTTGTGCATGATATCACTGGTCCACAACTTAACTCAAATAAACTCTCAATGGTATCACTGGCCCGGGCCACACCTTAACTCAAATAAACTCTCAATAACTATTACAATTTATTTATGACTGATTATACATAGCTGGTTGAAAATCTGTGGGTGTTCCGACCTTAAGTTAACTTGTGTTCAGGTGCTGTAATCCATATATTTGTCTGACTACGCACATCTCAGTAAGCTTACTAGTGTAGTTGATCTTTCCTCCCAGGTTATTAACTGATGGTTAAACTGCTACTACTACTACAGCACTATTATTATTATTACTATTATGTTTGAGGAATCATTATTTTCTTCTTCTTTTTTGTCTTTTTTTCTGGTTATGGCGCCCCTGGCCAAGGCCCTTGATGTACTACAGTCTGATCGAATGGCCTACTCCGGAGTGTTGGTGCCAACAATCACAATTCTCCTAGAGAAAATGGAGCAGTTGAAGAATGAGAGCAACCTACATCACTGTAACCCACTGGTAGATTCCATCATCAATGGGGTCAAGTGGAGGTTTGGATACATCTTTGAAGATGCAAGGTTGCTCATGGCCTCTGCAGCTCATCCTATGTTCAGATTGGCCTACATCCCCACCAGAAAGAATACTGATGTTGTGTCAAACCTGAAGGCAGAAGTAAAAGAGCGTCAAACTCAGAACCCAGATGATGCCATGACAACAGATGGCCAGGAACCAACTGAAGATGCCGATGAAGTGACTGGATACTTCCCATCGCTGAGACAAACAAGAGTTGTGGATGAAGTGGACACCTACCAGTGGAGGTTTCTCTATGACAACACGTGAAACACAAATTCACTCATAATTCATAATTATTATTCATTTACATATATATATACATTTATTTTATTTATATATATATATAACAAATTTATTTTTTTAATTATTATTATTTTATATTTTTTTATTATAAAAGTTTTCCTCTGTAAAAAAAATGCCAGTGAATTTTTTCTTTTTAAAAAATGGCCAAAATTGACAGCTCTGAGCAGGCCTGCACTGCAGTAATGACTGCAGTAATTATTCGTGAAGAAAACTTCACAGGTGTGACCCAATGTTATATAAATAATAAATAACAGCCAATCGAAATAGGCTATTAACTTTGTCTAAGCACGGTCTGTGCAGTTAAACTCTTGCCATTGAATGGAGGATTGAATGATTGACAGCCCTTGCCATCCAATACATGGAGGTTGAATATGATTGGCAGCCTTGCAAATCCAATCAGAGATTGCTGCATTGCAAAGTCAAAACGGGTCCATCTGCAGGTTAGGTTTAGCTCTGGCCAATCTCAAGTTTCTCAAGTTTCTTTATTAGTTGTCATACAGAAGTACAGAATACTTTTATACAAAATGTAACAGAAATAAGCATTTTGTATAAAAGTATTCTGTACTTCTGTATGACAACTAATAAAGAAACTTGAGAAACTTGAGATTGGCCAGAGCTAAACCTAACCTCCGACCCTGCAGATGGACCCATTTTGACTGTTTGAAAGAGCAAGGAAGTAGTTTAGTTGTTGTTTAGTAGAAGTAAGCTGTACAGCTATAACAATTAAAGTCAGGCTAAATTAAACTTTGCGCCAACATTAGGACCGAAGTATAAACCAGCAACTGAGCAACATGAAGAAGTGGACTTATGCATCTGGATCAGAAAAAACGTTGTGGATGAAAAAGTAAGTAGGCTAGTGTTTGTAAAAGCTTGTATGCTAACAGTAGCTAGCCAGCTTAGCCTACATCACAATGATAATCACCAAGCTAACTTACTGTACACACTGTAGGGCTGGGCAATTAATCAAAACAGAATCGCGATATCGATTCATAGACATATGCAATCTCATTTCTAAGTTATGACAATTTTTTTTTATTAATTTTTTTTTTTTTTTACTTTTTAAATTATTTTATCTGGGTTGAACATGATTTGTGGAACTCCCTCTGGTGTTGTGGTCGTGGTATTCACTGACCTTTGGGAAGTATTTCGACATGCACATGGGTATCTTAGTGGTGTAGTGTATCTTGTAGACCAGGCAAGTTGCTGTACTCTGTCGTCTACTCTAAGCCATCCTAGGTTGTCAAAGTGGGCAGGGGTGAGGTGGGTTTTAGGAGTAAGGTCAAGCAGTAGTCTGACCAGTTTGTTTTGTGATGTTTGTAATCTTGTTTTTAGTGCCTTTGAGGTGCTTTGGTACCATGAGGTGCAAGCATAGTCGTAGTACCCTTGAATGAGTGCTCCTGTTAGAGTCTTCAAGGTATTCTTGTTTACCAGAGAGGAGATCCGGTACAAGAATCTAGTTCGTTGGTTGACTTAGTTTTATTACATTGGATCCCATTTTGTCACAGGAATGATTTGCCTCTATAGGATGGAACCCAGGTAGGGAATTTCATCTTTCCTTTTAAGATAAGATAAGATATTCCTTTATTGATCCCCTTGGGGAAATTCAGGCATCATAGCAGCATGGGGGAAGGGGGGGGGGGTACAGGTAGTGAAAACAACACAAGCAGTGTAAACAAATAGGTCAATATAATTTACTATCTAACTAACTGAAATATATTTTCACAGTGTCACATAAGGTGCAGTATGCATAAGGTAGTGTTATAATTTACTATCTAACTAACTGAAATATACATTATTCATTATTCACAGTATCACAGTATCCACATAAGGTGCAGTATGCCTAAGGTAGTGTAAGTTGTCCTCCTTGGGTTCCTATAAGTCCCAGGTCGATGTCTGGCAGCAGTTGCTGCCCACTGTTGTGGAGCCTGATGGCCACTGGTATGAAGGACTGTCCGAGGCGGTTAGTTGAGTGTCGGGGGGGTATGAGTCTGTGGCTTCCTTGTCACCTTCACCTAATATGTTTTGATCTGGTCAGGTGCGCTGTCACCTAAAATGTTTTGATCTGATCAGGTGCGCTGTCACCTAAAATGTTTTGATCTGATCAGGTGCGCTGTCACCTAATATGTTTTGATCTGGTCAGGTGCGCTGTCACCTAATGTTAATATGTTTTCATCTGTGTCCACTGACCACTGACACACAGTGGGGGATGTTTTAAAAATATAATTTAATATATAATATAATATAATAATTTGTGCTTCACCTAAAAATTTGGTCAGCAGCCTCCACTGACACCTACTTGTAATTGACCGAAACCAACCTTGTCAATGTGTTCCAAAACCTGCCGATGATGAAGGAGATCTTCCTCAAGTACAACACAGGATTCCCAGCTAGTGCAGCTTGTGAACGACTCTTTAGTGTAGGAAAAGACGTTGTCCGACCAAAAAGAAACCGTCTTTCGGATGCAAACTTTGAAAAGCTTCTCTTGTGTCATGTGAACAAACACCTCATGTAAGGTCAGGGTCCTTCTCTAAAGAAACTGCACACACCACTCTTCTATTTATAATAACGTCTTGCCAGCATATAATTGTGTTTAATTGTGTCTGGTTAATGGATTAACATCTTAATTGTGGATCTATCTATCTATCTATCTATCTATCTATCTATCTATCTATCTATCTATCTATCTATCTATCTATCTATCTATCTATCTATCTATCTATCTATCTATCTATCTATCTATCTATCTATCTATCTATCTATCTATCTATCTATCTATCTATCTATCTATCTATCTATCTATCTATCTATCTATCTATCTATCTATCTATCTATCTATCTATCTATCTATCTATCTATCTATCTATCTATCTATCTATCTATCTATCTATCTATCTATCTATCTATCTATCTATCTATCTATCTATCTGTCTGTCTGTCTGTCTGTCTGTCTGTCTGTCTGTCTGTCTGTCTGTCTGTCTGTCTGTCTGTCTGTCTGTCTGTCTGTCTGTCTGTCTGTCTGTCTGTCTGTCTGTCTGTCTGTCTGTCTGTCTGTCTGTCTGTCTGTCTGTCTGTCTGTCTGTCTGTCTGTCTGTCTGTCTGTCTGTCTGTCTGTCTGTCTGTCTGTCTGTCTGTCTGTCTGTCTGTCTGTCTGTCTGTCTGTCTGTCTGTCTGTCTGTCTGTCTGTCTGTCTGTCTGTCTGTCTGTCTGTCTGTCTGTCTGTCTGTCTGTCTGTCTGTCTGTCTGTCTGTCTGTCTGTCTGTCTGTCTGTCTGTCTGTCTGTCTGTCTGTCTGTCTGTCTGTCTGTCTGTCTGTCTGTCTGTCTGTCTGTCTGTCTGTCTGTCTGTCTGTCTGTCTGTCTGTCTGTCTGTCTGTCTGTCTGTCTGTCTGTCTGTCTGTCTGTCTGTCTGTCTGTCTGTCTGTCTGTCTGTCTGTCTGTCTGTCTGTCTGTCTGTCTGTCTGTCTGTCTGTCTGTCTGTCTGTCTGTCTGTCTGTCTGTCTGTCTGTCTGTCTGTCTGTCTGTCTGTCTGTCTGTCTGTCTGTCTGTCTGTCTGTCTGTCTGTCTGTCTGTCTGTCTGTCTGTCTGTCTGTCTGTCTGTCTGTCTGTCTGTCTGTCTGTCTGTCTGTCTGTCTGTCTGTCTGTCTGTCTGTCTGTCTGTCTGTCTGTCTGTCTGTCTGTCTGTCTGTCTGTCTGTCTGTCTGTCTGTCTGTCTGTCTGTCTGTCTGTCTGTCTGTCTGTCTGTCTGTCTGTCTGTCTGTCTGTCTGTCTGTCTGTCTGTCTGTCTGTCTGTCTGTCTGTCTGTCTGTCTGTCTGTCTGTCTGTCTGTCTGTCTGTCTGTCTGTCTGTCTGTCTGTCTGTCTGTCTGTCTGTCTGTCTGTCTGTCTGTCTGTCTGTCTGTCTGTCTGTCTGTCTGTCTGTCTGTCTGTCTGTCTGTCTGTCTGTCTGTCTGTCTGTCTGTCTGTCTGTCTGTCTGTCTGTCTGTCTGTCTGTCTGTCTGTCTGTCTGTCTGTCTGTCTGTCTGTCTGTCTGTCTGTCTGTCTGTCTGTCTGTCTGTCTGTCTGTCTGTCTGTCTGTCTGTCTGTCTGTCTGTCTGTCTGTCTGTCTGTCTGTCTGTCTGTCTGTCTGTCTGTCTGTCTGTCTGTCTGTCTGTCTGTCTGTCTGTCTGTCTGTCTGTCTGTCTGTCTGTCTGTCTGTCTGTCTGTCTGTCTGTCTGTCTGTCTGTCTGTCTGTCTGTCTGTCTGTCTGTCTGTCTGTCTGTCTGTCTGTCTGTCTGTCTGTCTGTCTGTCTGTCTGTCTGTCTGTCTGTCTGTCTGTCTGTCTGTCTGTCTGTCTGTCTGTCTGTCTGTCTGTCTGTCTGTCTGTCTGTCTGTCTGTCTGTCTGTCTGTCTGTCTGTCTGTCTGTCTGTCTGTCTGTCTGTCTGTCTGTCTGTCTGTCTGTCTGTCTGTCTGTCTGTCTGTCTGTCTGTCTGTCTGTCTGTCTGTCTGTCTGTCTGTCTGTCTGTCTGTCTGTCTGTCTGTCTGTCTGTCTGTCTGTCTGTCTGTCTGTCTGTCTGTCTGTCTGTCTGTCTGTCTGTCTGTCTGTCTGTCTGTCTATCTATCTATCTATCTATCTATCTATCTATCGATCTATCGATCTATCGATCCACAATTAAGATGTTAATCCAGATAAGACAGAGATACATACATACATACATACATACATACATACATACATACATACATACATACATACATACATACATACATACATACATACATACATACATACATACATACATACATACATACATACATACATACATACATACATACACACACACACACACACACACACACACATACATACATACATACATACACACACACACACACACACACACACACACACACACACACACACACACACACACACACACACATACATACATACATACATACATACATACATACATACATACATACATACATACATACATACATACATACATACATACATACATACATACATACATACATACATACATACATAATAATAGCCTCTCATGTCCTATAAAGTTCATATTTGATGGGAACAGACAGAGGACAATTCAGAGGGAGGTACAGATAGATATACATAGAGAGAGCAAGATAGATAGACATATATATATATATATATATATATATATATATATATATATATATATATATATATATATATATATATATATATATATATATATATATATATATATATATATATCTGGGAAGTTTACAGTATTTACTGAAGGAGCGTACAATTTTGAAAGTTTTATAGAAGTTCTGTTTTGTTCTGGCTAACCTGACGGTGCACAGATGTGTGAGCAATCTACTCAGGGGGGATGGAGGCGATGTGAAAGTTCCAATGCCGATTACCCCATGCTGCTTATTTCCGTACTTAAGAATGTATAAATGTTACATAGGATTTCGTTAATGTCTATTTTGTAGACAAATGTTTCTTGCACTTTTTCTTTGGCCAGGTTATTGTCATTTTGCTACTGTGGTTTGAGTTGAAACAGTAGTTTATCCTGTGCTGAAAAGTCTCCATTCCAATAGAGAGAGTATATTTGTGTTTATTTTATTATTGTTTCACTGCCTTTTATTTATACATAATAATTGCCTCTCATGTCCTATAAAGTTCATATTTGATGGGAACAGACAGAGGACAATTCAGAGGGAGGTACAGATAGATATACATAGAGAGAGCAAGATAGATAGACATATATATATATATATATATATATATATATATATATATATATATATATCTGGGAAGTTTACAGTATTTACTGAAGGAGCGTACAATTTTGAAAGTTTTATAGAAGTTCTGTTTTGTTCTGGCTAACCTGACTGTGCACAGATGCGTGAGCAAACTGCTCAGGGAGGATGGAGGCGATGTGAAAGTTCCAATGCCGATTACCCCATGCTGCTTATTTCCGTACTTAAGAATGTATAAATGTTACATAGGATTTCGTTAATGTCTATTTTGTAGACAAATGTTTTTTGCACTTTTTCTTTGGCCAGGTTATTGTCATTTTGCTACTGTGGTTTGAGTTGAAACGGTCGTTTATCCTGTGCTGAAAAGTCTCCATTCCAATAGAGGGAGTATATATTTGTGTTTATTTTATTATTGTTTCACTGCCTTTTATTTATTACGTTTCCACAGTTCTTTCCTCATGTTAAAAGGATGACACAAAAAGCCAGACCGAGGGCTTGTTTCAGTTTTATAATAAACAATCAAAGTGAGCAATTTTTTTGCCTGCCTATTTGTTTGGTGTAAACTTGATCACAAAGTAAAAAGAAAAAAAGAAAAAAAAGTAGTGCCGATGTAGCTAGCTATTTTTGCCATGTTCTTGTAGTGTAGCTTGCTACATTTCTCTGGGGATAGCTTCCATTGTAGTTTAGCTATATTTAATCGAGAGTAACTTGTAGTGTAGCTTGCTACATTTTCCAAGTAGCTTGCCCATCACTGCATCATACTGTGACATCGCAAATGTTCTAGAATGTTTGATTATGACATCATACTGTGACATCACAAATGTTCTAGAATGTTTGATTATGACATACTGTGACATCACAATTGTTCTAGAATGTTCTATTATGACATCATACTGTGCCATCACAAATGTTCTAGAATGTCCTATTATGACATCATACTGTGACATCACAAATGTTCTAGAATGTTCTAGAATGTACTATTATGACATCATAATGTGAAATCACAAATGTTCTAGAATGTTCTATTATGACATCATACTGTGACATCCAGTGATGGGAATAACGGCGTTATTATTAACGGCGTTAGTTTTTTCAGTAACGAGTAATCTCGTATTTAATGTTGCCCAGTTGTGGCCTGTTGAGGGGCCATACATATCAAAAGTTCCAAAACATCTATTGTGTTTGTATTTGTATGATCCACTATATAAACATAGTAATCATAATATCTACATACATGGCATTTGATTGGAGGCTAGTCTCACTTTGTCCCACAGCAACATTAAAAGTTTAGATTTGTGTATGTTGTTTATGTAACAAATGTACTTGAAAGTAACGCAATAGTTACCTTCTGAAGTAACTAGTTACTTTTATAATTTGTAACTGAGTAAGTAATTTAGTAACTTTTTGGAAGAAGTAACTAGTAACTGTAACTAGTTACTTTTTAAGAGTAACTTGCCCAACACTGGTAAGGATGGCCAGATTATAGAGGAATATACAGTGCAGTGAGTTCTGAAAGGGGCTGTAAGGGTGGCCAGTTTATAGAGGAATATACAGTGCAGTGAGTTCTGAAAGGGGCTGTAAGGATGGCCAGTTTATAGAGGAATATACAGTGCAGTGAGTTCTGAAAGGGGCTGTAAGGATGGCCAGTTTATAGAGGAATATACAGTGCAGTGAGTTCTGAAAGGGGCTGTAAGGATGGCCAGTTTATAGAGGAATATACAGTGCTGTGGTGAGTTCTGAAAGGGGCTGTAAGGATGGCCAGTTCATAGAGGAATATAAAGTGCTGTGGCGAGTTCTGAAAGGGGCATTTGTAGAGAAACGGACGTCAGAGTGATAGAGAACATCAAGCTTCTGCAGAGTCGTCTTGCAGGCAGACCGGCAGACGGTGTCTAGCAGGAGAATAACTGTCATTTTAACCAGAGTGAGTCTAGCAGAAAAAAGAAGAGTGAATCCTGTACAGAAAACCAATTTTGCTTGCAACTTGTTAATATGATGGGAAAAGTGTGTTGTCCAGCCATATACCTATACATTCAGAGATCTGCTCTAGGATCATCATTATGTTGAGGGGTTTTATATGGGGGGGGGGGGGGGGGATTGGGCACAGAACCCTTGTTACCGAACCACATGCCCTTGGTCTTGGAGGTGTTCAACATGAGGCATAAGGAGGAGAAGGCCTGTCGGATGCTGTTGAAACTAGATTGTAGCAGCATAAGTACATTATGCAATAAACAATAAAAATATTGAAAAAAAATAAAAGATAAAAAATAAAAAATAATGAATATCTGTGTATAGTATCAACAGGAAAAACAAATAAGATAAAAGAGATAAAAAAAGGAAGCAAGGTGCTGTCCAATTGGATGAAGTGGTTGAAATTAACAAACAAAACAAACAAACAACAAAACAAAACAACGGAATCTGTGGCTTAAAAAAGTCAGGGGTGGGCTACTTGGGAGCGGGGCCGTGTTGCGTGAAGGCAAGTGTGAACAGGTGGGTTTTTAGCTTGGTTTTGAAGAGGTTGATGGTGTCAGAGCCTCGGATGAGGGGGGAGAGGGAGTTCCACAGTCTGGGGGCAGCTACAGCGAAAGCTCGGTCTCCCAGTGTGGAACGCCTGGTGCGGGGGATGGTGAGGAGGTCGGAGTTGGAGGAGCGGAGGCCTCGTGCTGGAGTGTAGGGTGGAGTAGGTTGGTCAGGTAGGAAGGGGCCAACCCGTGCAGGGATTTGTATGTGAGGAGGAGGATCTTGTAGGGGATTCGGTAGTTGATGGGGAGCCAGTGGAGTTTTTGCAGGGTGGGGGTGATGTGCTGCCAGGGTTTGGTGCGCGTGAGGACTATCATGTGTGTCTCAACGATTGCCCCCCTCAAAGCAAAACTTCAAAAGCACTTTGATGCATCTGATGAAGACACAGCACTCATTACTGGGATGACGAAGGCTAAATGACCTTGAGAAACGGTACATACTTCCATGACCGTTTGCCGTTCCTGAGTGGCCATGACTCGGAGGATATTCACATGTATATGACTCACTCTTGCAGTCACTCAACACACAGTACATTATTACAGTGCCAGTGCTGTAGTACATTCAGACTCGGAAAGTGCAGACGAGGACTTGGACTTGTTCAATGATAAATACAGTTATATTTTATTTTATTTTAAATCTTTTTTGTAATAGGCCCTAATCATTTGGCTATATTAATACCGTAACAGTATGCGGCACGGTGGTGTAGTGGTTAAACACTGTCGCCTCACAGCAAGAAGGTCCAGGGTTCGATTCCCGCTTGGGGACCAGGTTTCCATGATGCCAGTTACCCAGGTGGGGTATCTCCCAGGCCTTTCTGTGTGGAGTTTGCATGTTCTCCCCGTGCTCGCAAGGGTTTCCCCCCCCCGATAAGATAAACCCAATGGAAAACATGCACAACAACAGATCGCTAACGCTGTGGCGTCCTTCGGCTGCAACCTGCCATCCCTCCAGGACCTGTACGCCTCCAGAACCCTGAAGCGTGCAGGTAAGATTGTGGCTGACCCCTACCACCCCGGTCACAACCTGTTTGAGTCACTCCCCTCTGACCCCTACCACCCCGGTCACAACCTGTTTGAGTCACTCCCCTCTGACCCCTACCACCCCGGTCACAACCTGTTTGAGTCACTCCCCTCTGACCCCTACCACCCCGGTCACAACCTGTTTGAGTCACTCCCCTCTGACCCCTACCACCCCGGTCACAACCTGTTTGAGTCACTCCCCTCTGACCCCTACCACCCCGGTCACAACCTGTTTGAGACACTCCCCTCTGACCCCTACCACCCCGGTCACAACCTGTTTGAGACACTCCCCTCTGACCCCTACCACCCCGGTCACAACCTGTTTGAGACACTCCCCTCTGACCCCTACCACCCCGGTCACAACCTGTTTGAGACACTCCCCTCTGACCCCTACCACCCCGGTCACAACCTGTTTGAGTCACTCCCTCTGACCCCTACCACCCCGGTCACAACCTGTTTGAGACACTCCCCTCTGGCAGAAGGCTGCGGTCCATCAGGGCCAAAACCTCACGCCACAAGAACACTTCCCCTCTGCAGTGAGCCTCATCAACAAGGCTCAGGACACTCACTGACACCCCCCCACTGTGTTACATTAACACACCCTACTGGACTATATACTTGCCCACTGTATTGTTACTTCATTCTAATTAGTGTATTATAATTGTATAATTGACCACATCTGCCAACTTGTACAGCCCTGGCCTATATTATTTCATAAATATATTATTCTATTGTCTTAACTTAGCTCATATTTCATTTTATTTTTACTCCACCACATTTATTGTATTATCTGTCTTTATTAATGTCTGTCCGCTAATGTTGCACCAGTAACGTCCAACGCAAATAATTTGTGCCAGAGCCGCTAATCTTTGGCGAGCCGGAGTCGGCTCTGGCCCGGCAACCATTACCGGGCCAGAGCCGGTTTATCTTTGGCGAGCCGGATCTGGCCCGGCAACCATTACCGGGCCAGAGCCGGTTTATCTTTGGCGAGCCGGAGTCGGCTCTGGCACGGCAACCATTACCAGGCCAGATCCGGCTCATCGTTAGGCGTGCCGTGCCGGAAATGTGCCGAGTGTGCCGACCAGTAGCCGGAATCGGGCCGAGTATGCTGGCCACCTGGTGTTTCTTTTTGATCTCTCAGCCCATTTCTGAATATTTTTGGCCGCTGTTGTGGAATCTCATTTGAGTCATTTTAATTATTGTTAGTTTTAGTCAACAAAATGTATAGACGTTTTAGTCTCATTTTTAGTTAAATGCATTTTTGAAAACCGACAGTAACCGTTCAGCAAGCGAGCACACCGATGATTTTAGATGTACTTCACTCCTAAATCTGTTTAGAGCCATGTGCTGTTATAAGCCCTCAGGAAGCTCTTCCACTCATATCTGCCCTCTCTCTCATGCTTTTAGAAAAATTATGTTGCCTGAGTAAATAACAGCAGGTAGCTAATGAATGAAACCAAGATCATTTTCACCATTGTTTTTAATTGTATGTGCACCCACCGGGAAACACTCTGTGATGGATGGGCAATGAGTGGATTGATTCTGTCAACATACCGCAATCAATCTACCTAGATGTCTCATAATTACAGCGGTGTAAAGTACTTGAGTAATTGTACTTCATTACAATACTTAAGTACTGGTCCTTGTGCAAGACTAGAAAGCGCTGATCTTTGATTAAACACCTGCTATCAGAAAAATAGACAGTCCAAAAAAAACGTTTTTACTTTTACTCAAGTGTGTTTTCAGTCAGATACTCTGACTTTTACTTGAGTACGATTTTGAGACGGTAGTCGTCACGGTACCCATACTTTCACTTAAGTATAATTTCTAGGTACTTTTTACACCCCTGCATAATTATCAATGTGTTCTATAAAAACTAAATACAATGTTTTATGCCAAGCCGATGGCACATCTTGTTGTGTTTAGGCACGTCTCTGTGTGTAATATGCATTG
>NC_140179.1:84887679-84890723 GCF_963971535.1 Notolepis coatsorum | reverse complement strand
GCAATCTGTTAAATAAAGTTTTCATTCATTCATTCATTCATTCATTCATTCATTCATTCATTCATTCATTCATTCATTCATTCATTCATTCATTCATTCATTCATTCATTCATTCAGTCAATACTTCCATGCGTATAAATTGCAGCGGCAGAGCGGTGGATAGGGGGGCGGGTCACGTGGGGGTCGCGGCCAATCAGAGGAACCCGGAAACCGAATTCCGTTGTTGAAGCGATGCACGCAGTCAGGACAGCCGAAACCCGTCCAATCTTTCGCCGTCGACTAAAGACGCACTTCTTCAATCATTATCTGAAATGAAAAAAGAAAATGAAAAAGAAAAATATACAAAATCTAACCCTAACTAACTTTACTATCATGCACTAATATACTAACCTACACTGTAGCACTCAACACTTTGATGAACATTGTTACTCAGCTGATAAGAGTTGTACCCTTCCTGCTGTCTTGTTGTACAAAACTTGTAAGTCGCTATGGATAAAAGCGTCAGCTAAATGACTAAATGTAATGTAAATGTATTGCAGGTAGGACATATAAAGGTTGTGGTCGTGGTAACAGGAGCTGCAGGTGTATTCCTGCTGAGACTCCTCTCCTGTCTCCTGGCCGTCCTCCCCTCGTCCATCATACAGGTCCCATCCAGGCACCGCAGACGCCAGGTGTCACGGTCAGCAGCAGCAGCATCCTCCAGGGCCTCAGGTCTGATTCTGCACTTCCTTAACGCGGCCGTCAGCTGGTCTTTATAGCGCTTCTTCTGCCCTCCAGCAGAGCGTCGACCATATGATGTAGTTGGTTACGTGGTTCGCCACTTGGGCGCCCCGTTTTCTGTGTTTCATAATACTTTTCCTGCAGTTCTTTATCTTTAGATAAATACAGTATATACTGCTGGGTACAATCGTGGCCTTGTCTACATGGATTATTGGACTTTCTCTGTTGATTTTAAGCATATATTTTACTCATAGACTTAATCACGGAAGCGCTGTAGGCAGCGTCCTCCAAAGAATATAATACACCGGAGAATTCTTACTACAACTCTAAGGCCCTGGACAACTTATGAGTGTATTCTATACCAAACCTTCCGTGCAGCCATCCCAATACACAATCTAAATGAAAACCAGCAGGGAGAGATGGGATCACACACAGGCAGAAAACAATGGAGAACAAACTCCCCTTGCCCACCAGTCTGCTGAGGGGAAAGACGGATGCATTGACAGCAAATCTTCTGCACCTGCGTGAATACTGGAGTGGCTGGACAGCAAAACCACGTCTAGGCAGGTGAAGCTGACTGCTTTCATTGCATACAGGATGGACCAGAGTTAGACCATCATCCCTAAGACCCCTAAACCATCATCCCCATCATCCCCAAGACCCCTAAACCATCATCCCCAAGACCCCTAAACCATCATCCCCAAGACCCCTAAACCATCATCCCTAAGACCCCTAAACCATCATCCCCATCATCCCAAGACCCCTAAACCATCATCCCCAAGACCCCTAAACCATCATCCCCAAGACCCCTAAACCATCATCCCCAAGACCCCTAAACCATCATCCCCAAGACCCCTAAACCATTATCCCTAAGACCCCTAAACCATCATCCCCATCATCCCAAGACCCCTAAACCATCATCCCCATGACCCCTAAACCATCATCCACAAGACCCCTAAACCATCATCCCAAGACCCCTAAACCATCATCCCCATGACCCCTAAACCATCATCCACAAGACCCCTAAACCATCATCCCCATCATCCCCAAGACCCCTAAACCATCATCCCCAAGACCCCTAAACCATCATCCCTAAGACCCCTAAACCATCATCCACATCATCCCAAGACCCCTAAATCATCATCCCCAAGACCCCTAAACCATCATCCCTAAGACCCCTAAACCATCATCCCCATCATCCCAAGACCCCTAAACCATCATCCCCATGACCCCTAAACCATCATCCCAAGACCCCTAAACCATCATCCCCATGACCCCTAAACCATTATCCACAAGACCCCTAAACCATCATCCCAAGACCCCTAAACCATCATCCCCATGACCCCTAAACCATCATCCACAAGACCCCTAAACCATCATCCCAAGACCCCTAAACCATCATCCCCATGACCCCTAAACCATCATCCACAAGACTCCTAAACCATCATCCACAAGACCACTAAACCATCATCCCCATCATCCCCATGACCCCTAAACCATCATCCCAAGACCCCTAAACCATCATCCCGCCCCATAGCACTGACTTCATTGGTGATTAAAAGTTCTGAAAGAATAACCAAGAGACATAAATAGTCTCACTAAACAGTCACTGAACCCTACAGTGTTCTTATCAGCCCAGCAGGGGGGTTGATGATGCCATTGTGTACGCTCACATTTTGAGGCTTAAAAAACACATTCAAATTTTATTTGTGGATTTCTCTTCTGCCTTCAACATGATCCAGCCTTATAGTTTGGCGCAGAGACTGACAAACAAACGAGTTCTCTTTAGACCGAAGTCTCTTTGGCTGCTGGACCTTCTAAATCACAGAGTTCAGCAGGTGAAAATGATAGAACGATCACCTACACAGGTCCTTGTTAACACATTCTGTGTCATGCAGTTTGCCCATCTTATACCACTCTCTGCCAGTGCTGTACGCCTATGGAGTCGCTCACCTTCTTTGCAGGGCTATAACTTTTTTAATATTATAGTTATATCGACATTACTATGGCCCATTCAACATCGGGTATCTATCGTTCCGGATGTGGGTACGTTATATTTTTCCATTCATACATTGTCGTGTTAGTACCATCGTGAATATAAGTATGTTTTTAGACTGTAGAGCAGTAATTCCTAGAACGCGAGTTATAGGCCCAAACGCATATTATACATAATCGATCGGCGTTTCGTTCCTATACACGCTATATAAAAAAATTCAAATCCATATGCTCGGTACACGTTATGCTCCATCATGCGTGAAGGAAAGGGGGGGGGGGTCGTTTATGATTCCTTGATTGTCAGTAACGGCTTTCCTTAGTATGACATT
>NC_140179.1:84827679-84882679 GCF_963971535.1 Notolepis coatsorum | reverse complement strand
GGCTGAAAGGCATATGAAATCTGGCACACCTTTGAACGCCGTTATAATACAGTGCTGAGAATGAACGCACTTTTGAATGCCGTTATACATCGCTGAGAATGAACGCGTTCTCAATTACGTTCATTTAGCGGAAATACAGTACGTTCAGTTCGCCCAAAATATGAACGCATTCATGAACAATCGTTCATTGAACGTGTTCAGGTACATCACTGCAGAACTCTAACCTGACATGATCTAACCTAACTCTAACCTAATCGAATCTAACTCGAATCTAACCGAACTCTAACCTAATCTAACTCTAATCTAACCTAACTCTCACCCAGCGGCGGCTGGTAAACATTATTCTAGGTGGGGCGGTGTCATATTAAATCAGTTTCAGTAACAGTATATATTGAGGCTGAGTTTTCCATAATTGTGTCCATATAAATCCATTTAGTTAGATCCAACACTGTATGAATCAGTGGTGTTGCGCAATATTTCGGGGCCCGCCCGCAGGTCGGACCATGGGGCCCCGCCCACTCCCCTAAATCAATAATAAAGTGACATGGGATACACATCGCGGCCACTTAAAGCTTTTTTTAAAGTGTTTCTTTTTTCAGGCATCATTGACAAATACGTTATAGCATATTATAAGTTCACACAACGGAACGGTTCACATAACATAATTCTGTATAAAAGAAAAGTAGCCTACAAAAAACATCCTATAGGTTACATCAGGGGTCGGAAATTAGGTTTGGCCGTGAGCCAATTTTTTCCCAAGCCATTGTATGGCGGGCCAGAACCAAAAACAATGGCTCATTTAATATATTGATAGTGACATTTTTTTAACTCTGTCAAAATAAACGAACTGCATAGGTGTCATAATAAACTGTAAATGACATACATGTTTGCACTGAACATTATACCTTTACTTATTATTAAACATATTATTTATTTCTCCCAAATTAAGGTTCCGAAAGTCCGTCTGTGGGCAGTCGCCTGACATTAAACGGCAGTCTGTTATAATCACATTTAACATGTTAAGAATTTTATGAGCGAACGAATTTCGTTAGAATGGACATTTGTATTCATTATATCAAGTGGAGAACTGAGAAATTCGGCACTACTGGTGAATGATACCGTTAATACGGCACAGAGAGAGAGAGAGAGAGAGAGAGAGAGAGAGAGAGAGAGAGAGAGAGAGAGAGAGAGAGAGAGAGAGAGAGAAAAGGAGAGAGAATGAGAGAAAAGGAGAGAGAACTAGAGAGAGAGTGCTCCACCCAATCGAACAAAGCATTTCTGCACATATACAATATTATATGAGGAGTCGCCCTTTCCACAAACGGGAAGATCTGAATATCTGAGTTATTGCTCTGGGTGTCACTCACGTGTGTTAGTGAAGGTCTGAATATCTGAGTTATTGCTCTGGGTGTCACTCACGTCTGTTAGTGAAGATCTGAATATCTGAGTTATTGCTCTGGGTGTCACTCACGTCTGTTAGTGAAAAGAACAGAACAGACTAACAAGTCTTCACATTCCAAATGTAATTACATTGAATAGAATAGGAGCAGGGTTGGGTAGTAATGAATTACATGTAACTGGATTACAGTAATTAAATGACAAAATAAATGTTTTAACTATAAGAATACAATGATTATTAGGGATGGGTACCGTTCACATTTGAACCGATACGGTACCGGTACCGTCTGGGACCTGTGAATCGATACCGGTACCCAACGGAGAGATTGTAGTCATTAAACCCTGCAGGCTCTGTGGGGGTGTGACAGGGTGGGCTGAGCTGGGCCACATACTGTTTGTCATTACTGTACATCCTGCTTTCAAATATATTCAACTCATTATCATTTAATTCAAAGAGCTTCTCTCTCTCTAACAAGGGTAGAATATACCATACCCTTCTATCTGTGTGTGGTGTGTGTGTGTGTGTTTATGTGAGAGTGTGCGTGTGAGTGTATACGTGTGCATGTGTGTGTGAATGTGTGTGTGTATGTGTGTACATTATGTGATCTCTGGACTTCACATCATTCTAAAGAAAGACAGAGGTACCTGCCTCCCACTTAGCAATCTGTCACACACACACATACACACACACACACCCACACACATTTATACACACACACACACACACACACGCACGCACGCACGCACGCACGCACACACACACACACACACGGCGGGTGCATAACACATAAACAACAGAACAGAATGCATGAAAAACACAACTCACCATAACGCAGAATCAGTGGGAGCCCTGGGCTTGTTTCTGTGTCGGTGTCCTCAAATCCCTGCTAATGTTTGAAACTGTCAAATGTCCACTCGCCGCCCCCACAATTCCATATTGGCGTTGGTTGAATGCAGCTACTTTATCTGCCAACTTGAACAGTTTTCATTTTCCCCTGAAGTGACAGATTGAGTTTGTTGAGCAGTTTCGAAGGCTTCATTGCCTCGTTTGCTAGCTTGTCGCCACATATTATGCAGAGAGGACATTGGCACGTGGAGTCACCTGTTGTGATAAACCCGTATTTTAAGTATGATTCCTGGTATTGTTTATTAAAAGAAGCTTTCTTTGTCTTGGAGGTCGTAGGATCCTCTTCTGGCTCCTCAGTTGGTATTTTCCCCTTTGCAAAGAAGCTATCCAAAGCCTTTTATTTTTAATTTTTTACTCATTTTAGCTAAGGTTAGTTTAGCTAACGCGGCCCGGTGGTTGGGGACCACTGCACTTTTCCATACGTTCTCCCTGTCCACGTTAGCATTTCTAGCATTTCCATTGGCTGTTCACATGTGTGGTGCCGTCAGTCATGAGTAAAGATAAAGTTTGAATGACTTACTGAACTGGTGTTTTTATTTCATACACTGCGTATTTGCCATTTCAGCACCAAGCGCTGTCCACCTCATGTTGAGCAAGCACTACAAGCTTACTGCCGATGCATCTGCTGTAACGTTAGAGTCAGGCTACCTTTGCTGCCTGCTGGAATGAACAATGATGTTATTTTTTGGTAGCTTTGCCCTCTCCTGTTCGTCTTTCGCTCTCATCTTGTTTTTCTGAGCACCGCTTGGGAATTTGCGCTTCATTTAAAAAATTTACCGGCAACGCAACGAATGAACGTTAAATTAGCAATGCTTCCCGCTTTGTTTTGAACGCTGCCCAGCCTGCCAATGAACATTAGTTATCAGCCGGCTAGCCCTATCGCAGGTGAGCAAATC
The DNA here is from genome assembly GCF_963971535.1 of Notolepis coatsorum. NCBI lineage: Eukaryota > Metazoa > Chordata > Actinopteri > Aulopiformes > Paralepididae > Notolepis > Notolepis coatsorum. Next base: position 84,879,478 of record NC_140179.1, on the reverse strand, counting down.
ATTATTAGAATGATACACATGACGGGGTGCCTAGCAACATAGAAGGGAGGGGGCCCCGCCTTTCAAAAAGACATCCTGACCAGTGGCGTAGCGGGGGCCCCGCCCTCTGCGCCCTGTTCCCGTTACAAAATCTAAGAGGATAGCCTACAGTGGGGGTGGGGCCTCTTAAGCTCCGGGGCTCCCCTGCACCCCCCGCTACGCCACTGGTATGAATGTATCTTGTGATTATTATCAATTTCCGACGACGACAACAACTGTAATCCTGTCTCATCTTGAGTCCCTGCGACAATCATTGTTGTCGCCATCAGACCACACAGCGTTATTTTTTTCTGTAGCCGCATTTCTCGGAGACGCTCTGTGATTGGCCGACGCCTGTTTCTACACTGGTTAAGCTTAGGCACTCTTTCAAAGTTGGTTAAGGTTAGAGTTTGTCTTAGAGCAGGGGTGGGCAATTATTTTTCCCAGGGGGCCAAATGAGCAACTAGAAAATATTTCGGAGGGCCGGGCCAAAATTCCGAACTCAATTATGCATAATATACATTTTATTTCTATATAAAAAGCAGTAAATGGCATTGTTTTGACCGCTGGTAAGAGTGTATGTTATTATTTGGCAATTAAAAGGTGAAGTTAGCTTTCAAAAATATAATTTATTCAAATAGAATTTTCAAAATGATAAACAAAATGTGAAACATTTTCAGTCACATTAATAACAAAGGGCATTTTTAGTTTCATATACTATTGAAACAAGGATTTTCTTAGCTTTCTAAAGACATCACATCATCTTTGTAGCCAAAATAAACAAGACATGTGACTGAACTGTGTAAAGAAAAGTGTCCCAGTTGTGTAGACTTTTTGACTTTACATGCCTATATTAAACATTTAATGTTTTCAGAACTGTGCAAAAAAAATTTGTCCCATTTCACTTGTTATATTTCCAGATTTTAGTGTTCTTCAGTTCTTTTTTTTACTGTGCAGAAAAAAAGAAAAGGATCAAGTGTCCCATTTCACTTGTTATATTCCCACATTTTAGTGTTCTTCAGTTCTTTTTTTTTCATTCAGTGTGAGAAACCCAGTCTCTTTTGAGCTTTAACAAGTCCATCAAAGTCAGGTTGAATGTCTGAGATGGAGATGCGAAGCACAGCTGACAGATGTTCATCAGTGAGAGAGGATCTGTACCTGGATTTGGTAAACGTCATGACTGAGAATGTCTGTTCACATATGTAGGTGGATCCAAAGAGAACCAACATCTTCTGAGCATGTCTCCTCATGTTTGGAAAGTTCTCCTCCTTGAGAGCAGAGTAGAACTCTAGCAGTGATGCTGACTTAAAGTGCTCTTTCAGTAGTGAATCAGACTGCAGGTCAATGAGTTCAAGCTGAACAACTATCAACAGTGCAGGTAAAGGGAGAAGAAACCAGCTGCATTTCATCCTCAACCTTTTTGAAATCTTGAAAACGCCTTGAAAATTCATCATGCAGTGCTCCCAACATGGATGAGTACCTGTGCCGGTGATCAGCTGATGGTTTGACTTCTTTCAGGGTTTTCATGTGTTCGAGATTGTTGCTGCCTAGTTGCCTTGAAATTAATTGCAACTTTGTCATGAAGGCTTTCACATGGCTATGCATTTCATTAGCAAAAATGCCCTTGCCCTGCAGTTGTGTGTTCAGTAGGGATGGGTACCGTTCATATTTGAACTGATACGGTACCGGTACCTGTGAATCGATACCGGTACCCAACGGTACCTTTTTTCGGTACTTTAGTCTCTAAAAATGTAATCTACCTACCTCAGTTGTGAAAAAAATCCAAACTTCAAATAACCACACTTTCGACCGTTTTCGGCTTGCCCCGACTGCTTTGTTGTTGAATCAAGTCAAATCCTAGGTAAGCGTATATTGTGTGTGTGAACGTTGACATGAAAAGAAAAAAGTTAAAAAAATATATATAAATTAAAAAGAAAATAATTGAATTTTTAATTTTTTTATTATCATGTAATCTTTTGCGGGCCGGTCAGAATCATCCCGCGGACCGTATTTGGCCCGCGGGCCGTACAATGCCCAGGTCTGTCTTAGAGCGTGACGGCAGGTTCTTTCGACGGTTACGCTTAGGCACTCTGTCAGTGGGGCGATATTTTTAGCGCCCCAGAAGAGAGAGGGTATGAACAGGACGCACAAACAATGATTTACATTTGATATATTACACGTTATTGTGCATTTTAAACACAAACAAACTTAAAATGAGTAATTATTATTTATTTAAAAAAAAATATTATATTTTTAGCTGTCAAAATCTACTATTATAGAAAAATCCAAAACCACTTTCCACCAGGGGGGGCGGCGCCCTAGTGGCCTCTATGGACCAGCCACCACTGCTCTAACCTAACCTAACCTAACCTAACCTAACCTAACCTAACCTAACCTAACCTAACCTAACCTAACCTAACCTAACCTAACCTAACCTAACCTAACCTAACTTAACTTATCCTAACCTAACCCAAATCTAACATAACCTAACTCGAACCCAGTGGAGGCTGCTGACCAAATTTTTAGGTGAAGCACAAATTATTATATTATATTTATAAAACATCCCCCAATGTGTGTGTCAGTAGTGCCTGGTGAGTTAAAAAATTGGGGAGGACGGGAGATAAAAAATTTTAATAAAGAAGTACAGACACAGTGTGGTTATGAAGACAGCAGACAGACACTACAGTTAAAGACAACAGGTAGTAATTTATACCTTTGAGTAACTCTTGACACACACCTCACTTACACACATACACAACAATAGCACTCTTGACACACACCTCACTTACAACAATAGCTTAGTCAAGAAGGCAAATCAAAAACTATTTGTTTGCAGCAAAATCAGACCATTTCTCATCCTCACTGTTTCAAACACATCTACAGTACGTGGAATTTCTTTGCAATTTCATGCAAAAAGAGCTTATAAAATGCATGGTAAATGTCCACCCTGGACTCACCACTGTACTCACAGCTTTACTTCCAAGACACAATAGGCTACAAGTCAGGAAGTATCACCACATCAATCCCACATGCACTCATTCCAGTACACACACACACACACACACACACACACACACACACACACACACACACACACACACACACACACACACACACACACACACACACACACACACACACACACACACACACACACACACACACACACACACACACACACACACACACACACACACACACACACACACACAGTATAAACAAACTATACTGCTGTGACGATTTCAATAAAACAGACCATTCTGTCTTGGTGTATTAAACAGGCAATGCCACGGCCGGCTATTGAGTTCATATGCCATAAATGTCATGTATGTTGTGTATGTCATAAATGTCAATATGAATTGAAAATGGGGGACCCTGATGTAAACAAGACGGAAGTCTTTCTCTGGTCTGCATCCCCTTAACAATTGTGTGTATTGAGCCGTACTGTATTGTACCCATTCTGCAATCTGTTAAATAAAGTTTTCATTCATTCATTAATTTGCTGTCTCGTTATAACACAAACAGCTCACCATGAACCATGACCAGCTTAATTACGTTAGTTAGCATCCAAGCTAGCGTGATAACGTTAGTAGTTAGAAACGGCTAGGCTGCCTGCTTACCTGCAATAATGTTGTCATCGTCCTGGACAGATAGACTTGTTAAATCATAATATCCACACTTTGTGCTGGTCCTCAGTAAATGTCCCGCCGGCAAAAAATAAGTTGCTATTAAAGTGCTAAATGTTAGATTACACTAACACACACTGTGTCTACACTAATATAGAGCTTTCGAACGTGGCCGCTCTGTTAATAAAATGTTCAATCAATCAATCAATCAATCAATCAATCCCGCAAGGGGAGAGGAGACGCAGCCCCTCCGTGTAGCTGCAGAGCTGCAGAGTAGGAACCATTCTCTGATTGGATCTCAAGGATGTCAATCATTCAACCTCCGTGTAGCTGCAGAGCAGCAGAGATGGCAACATTCTTTGATTGGATGTCAAGGCTGGATTCAATGGCAAGAGTTTAAATGCACGGACCGTGCTTAGATGACGTTAATAGCCTATTTTGCTTGGCTATTATTTATTATTTATTTAATTCTGGGTCAACCTGTGCAGCCATCTGCACGAATATTTACTGCAGTCATTACTGCAGTGCAGGCCTGCTCAGAGCTGTCAATTTTGGCCATTTCTGAAGAAAAATAAAATTCACTGGCATTTTTTTACAGAGGAAAACATTTCGAATAAAAAAATTATAATAATAATAATAAAAAAAAATATATATATATATATATATATATATATATAATGTAAATTAATAATAATTATGAATTATGAGTGAATTTGTGTTTCACGTGTTGTTTGCACAATAAACTGTTCAAGATCCTCTTCTTATTAAAACACATATGATTATTCATATTTCACATTTTGTTCTTCATGTTTCATTCACGACCAGGAGGCAGCAATGTAGTTCTCAAATCCATTTTGTTTAATTTGTTTTTCCCTTTACAAGTTTCTCTAGGCAGAACAGCAGCGAGGCAGGGCTTCTATTCTAACAAACAAAACTGTCACTTCTCCCGAAGGATCAAACACACCCTTTTACAGGTGGCACGCGTCTCTACTTAGCATTGGAGCGTGGGGCCTATGCCTGCGCTCAACTGACTTCCCATTGGGGGCAAAAATGGTGCGTTACAGAATATAGCCTATAATGTACGTTTATTCTAAACAATATGATAAACAATTTAACGTGAATATCCATTAAGGCTATTATAGAACATATTTATGCCAATTCGTTTACACACCTTTTGCTACAATAATAAATGATATTTCAAGCTGTTCAAATTATATTACTATCAAAAAGTTACAACACGTGTTGTCATAGAGAAACCTCCACTGCTCGAACCTAACCTAACCTAACCTAATCGAATCGAATCTAACTCTAACTCTAGCCTAACCTAACCCAACTCTAACGTAGCCTAACTCTAACCTAACCTAATCTAACTCTAGCCTAACCTAACTCTAACCTAACCCAACCTAACTCTAACCTAACCTAACCTAACCTAACCTAACCTAACCTAACCTAACCTAACCTAACCCAACCTAACCTAACTCTAACCTAACCTAATCTAACTCTAGCCTAACCTAACTCTAACCTAACCCAACCTAACTCTAACCAAACCTAACCTAACCTAACCTAACCTAACCTAACTCTAACTCTAGCCTAACCTAACTCTAACCTAACCCAACCTAACTCTAACCTAACCTAACCCAACCTAACTCTAACCTAACCTAATCTAACTCTAGCCTAACCTAACTCTAACCTAACCCAACCTAACTCTAACCGAACCGAACCTAACCTAACCTAACCTAACCTAACCTAACCTAACCTAACCTAACCTAACTCTAACCTAACCTAACCTAACCTAACCCAACCTAACTCTAACCTAACTCTAACCTAACCTAACCTAACCTAACCTAATCTAACCTAACCTAACTCTAATCTAACCTAACCTAACCTAATCTAACTCTAACATAACCTAACCTAACCCAACCTAACTCTAACCTAACATAACCTAACCTAACCTAACCTAACTCTAACCTAACCTAACCTAACCTAACCCAACCTAACTCTAACCTAACCTAACCTAACCTAACCTAACCTAACCTAACCTAACACACACACACACACACACACACACACACACACACACACACACACACACACACACACACACACACACACACACACACACACACACACACACACACACACACAGAGTCTTCTTAGGGTGAACTGAATGCTTGTGTGTGTGCATTTGTGTCACTCTGTTTGTGTATGTGTGCATGTGCACAATACTGTATACGTATGTGTGTGTTTGTCTGTGTGTGTGTTTGTATATGTGTTTGTGTGTGTGTGTGTGTGTCAGTCCGTCAGTGTGACAGATCAATACAACCTTTGCAAAAACACACTGAAGAAATGAAAAATAAATGACTTCCATTCTCTCTTTCTTTCTTTCTCTCTTTTTCTCCCACTCTCTTTCTTTCTCTCTCTTTCTCCCCCTCTCTCTTTCTATATCTCTCCTTCTCTTTCTCTCTCCCCCTCTCAGATATACAGTATCTATCTATCCGTCCCCTTCCATTTATTTTCGCCTCTGTCCTGTTTTCTCTTCTAATACATGTCTCTCTCTCTCTCTCTCTCTCTCTCTCTCTCTCTCTCTCTCTCTCTCTCTCTCTCTCTCTCTCTCTCTCTCTCTCTCTCTCTCTCTCTCCAGACATGTAGAATTACCATGTCAAAGGCTGGCGACCATATCTAACTAGTGTGTCACTGCATATGTAAATCATTCTGATATCTAGGCTGTGATTGGCCAGAACATCAGTGAGTATGTATATCATTTTAATGTATATGGCCGGCCTGTGTGTCAGTATTATATTAGCAGTCATTACACACGGTAATTATATGCGTTTTTACGAGGGAGTTGTTGCTGTGTGCATGAATTCATTTTCTGAACAACAAGCAACATCTTGGCCTGGTAACGTCTGAGCCTCCACTTCACTGGAGGCTCAGACGTTGTGTGGTATATTTTTGAAGGCTATTAGACAAATAATACCAGTTATTATGGCACATATTAATTTCTATAAGTAAGAACAAACGGCCCAGTAGTCTCACCCAGAACAAACCTCTGAACAGGCTAAACTGGTCAGCTTCCCCTCGTCAGAGCCAATGCAAATTAATTTGGTACACACACACACACACACACACACACACACACACACACACACACACACACACACACACACACACACACACACACACACACACACACACACACACACACACACACACACACACACACACACACACACACACACACACACACACACACACACACACACACACACACACACACACACACACACACACACACACAAAACTAAACTGATTGAGTACTCATATATTGGTTGGACAAGATCACCCTCCACACGGTGCCAGAATGAGTGAATTACCATGTAAATGTCTAGGACGAAAGTCAGCCTTTGTCATCAAAGAAATGTATTGTAATTATGCTATGTGGACCAGTCGACTCCAGTACTAGGTACGGGGGTAGATAATATGTTTATATACCGAACTGTCTCGACATTAGAGCACACACGACAGGAGACGAGCTGTCTGTGTCACTGAGAGATTTTGATATCCTGTGTACTGCTGTGGAACATTGCCTTGCTGCTGTTTGCCAATAAAACGGACTATCACTTTTGGACCATTGATCCGCAACCATTGTTTCCAGTCTTTTCCTCCCCTCCGAACGGACCCAGAAACAAACGTGTCGAATTCAGTCACAACAGTTGCTTTACAATTACAGCTTTCATCATTTATTTAAACACAATCCTGAAATTAGTATCTACATTTAACAGTCAAAACACCATTCATTAATTTGACATAATATCCCCCAACTCTGTTGTTCAGGGATATAAGTACCTACTGTATGCCTCGCAACTTACAAGTTTCAAGAAGCATCATTTAAACCTTTTTCAACATCAATGGCTGTGTGAAATATATGGTCCTTTAACCTGTTAAGCCCTATTTTCTGAAAATCCGCCTAAAAATACATACCTAAGTAAATGGACCTCAGCCTACAACGCCGGGCTTGTGGCACGGAACATGAATGACCACAAGGTGGCGAGATACAATGTTAGGAGGGCAGTAATAGAAGCAAAAAGGCGCTACAGGGATACAATTGAACTTCAATATGAACAGGCTGACTCTAGAGCTATGTGGCAGGGCCTCAGAACGATGACAGATTACAAAGGCACCTCCCTCAAGCTGAACAGTGACATCTCCTTAGCAAATGATCTCAATACCTTCTATGCGAGGTTTGAGGCTGGGAATAACAGCACCAGCCTACAAACCACTGCAATAGAGGGGGGCACTGCTGATGGAGACTCAGTGTTCAGGATAACAGAACATGAGGTGAGGAGGACCTTTAGAGACACAGACCCCATTGATACAAACCTCCATTGCTAGGAAACAATGCTAAACACTGGAAAAGGTCATTAATAAGCAGTGATGGGAATAACGGCACTATAAGTAACTTCGTTACTAACAGCGTTCGTTTTTTCAGTAACGAGTAATCTAACGGATTACTCTTCCAATCTTAATAACGTCGTTACCGTTACTACAAAAAAATGCGGCGCGTTACTATGAATGAACCTGTTTCTTTCATCAGACATATCTCTACCATTACCAATGTCATGGTAAGCCAATCAGAGGTGGAGGTGGGCGGGTGTCTAAAGCATCCAGAGTCTGACACACAGCGTGACAAGACAAGCGATCACTGATCAGTCAGCATGAGACCGCGGTCCGTGTAGTGTACGTTTTGAGCTCAAAAACGAATCCAACGAACAACACAATGTCAACATGAGACCGCGGGTCCATGAGCGTTTTGTGTTCACTCTTTGCAGCGCAGGGCACTGAGTGGCTCTACTGCAGTGCTGACAGCCTTATCAACAGTGCTGCACTTCCTGGTTTAATAGCACAGGCTTCAGCTGCTCAGAGATATATATATATATCTGTATGTCATGCATGTCTTAAATGTAATGATTAGATTAGTTTAGATGATTCGATTAGATTCTTATATCTGTATGTTGTGTATGTCATTGATTGATTGATTGAAAAGTTTATTAACAGATTGCAGAATGGGTAAAGTACAGTACAGCTCAATACATACAATTGTTAAGGGGATGCAGACCAGAGAAAGACTTTCGTCATAAATGTCATGAATTGAAAATGGGGGACCCTGATGTAAACAAGACGAAACTCTTTCTCTGGTCTGCATCCCCTTAACAATTGTGTGTATTGAGCCGTACTGTATTGTACCCATTCTGAAATCTGTTAATTAAAATGTTCAATCAATCAGTATATATTTGTTATTTATTTTTGGTATAGTGCTTAACAAGCATAATTTAATGTTGCCCAGTTGTGGCCTGTTGAGTGGCAATACATATCAAAAGTTCCAAAACATCTATTCTGTTTGTGTTTGTATGATCCACTATATAAACATAATAATTATAATATCTACATAGCCTAGATGGCATTTGATTGGAGGCTAGTCTCACTTTGTCCCACAGCAACATTAAAATAGTTTAGATTTGTGTATGTTGTTTATGTAAAAAATAATCTTGAAAGTAACGCAATAGTTACTTTCTGAAGTAACTAGTTACTTTTATAATTTGTAACTGAGTAAGTAATTTAGTTACTTTTTGGAAGAAGTAACTAGTAACTGTAACTAGTTACTTTTTTTAAAGTAACTTGCCCAACACTGTTAATAAGACACAGGACCTAACATTGCAGATGGCCAAATAACAATTTTCCTGGAAAAGTCAAAGAGGGAGGGCTTCTATCTTCAGACAAGACGATAGATCCCATTTCCTCTCTGTGTGTTCAGTAGAAAGCTATCCAGCTGCAAGCTAGCCTAGTACACATGAATGGAAGAGGGTACGGACCATTAGCCTAGCGTAAAACTCAGTGAGAGGTGTTTTTGCCCAACAGCTAGGCTAGCTGGTCTGTATCCGCTTCCCTTCATTTGTGCTATACATTCAATATTTTTGCAGAGTCAATCCAAATTACTTGCCGTGTAAATGTGATACATCACCAGATAGTACTCAACCTCTACTGACTTTAACCTCTTAAGCCCTAGCCATATTTTCAGAAAATTCACATAAAAGTACACATCCAAGTAAATGGAATATTTCCCCACTTCTACAAGGTCCATTTGCATGTTCCTAGGGACATCTATGGATCTCAGGGAATGTATTCCCAGTGTCATAAATAGTGTGTATGTTACTATTAGGGGTGGAACGGTATGCATTCGAACCGTACACCGTTCGATACGACCTCCGCGGTTCGGGGCATGTGTGTATTGTTCGGTTATAACGTAGCCGCAAGCTAGGCTAACGTTACGTTAACCGCAAGCTAACTAGCATTAGCCCCGCGAGCTAACCGTGGAGTCACTTTGCTGTGTTGCATTAGTTCCATTAGTGGGAAAGGGGGTGTATATTGACGAGGCTTGACAAGAGGTTCAAAGATAATTTTTTTTTTTTATATATATATATATTTTTTATTAGGTTCAAAGATAACTTCACATTTATTGGCTGTTGGTTTATATTATATCATCAGGTCTTCTCCTTCCAACGCTGTGTGTTACTGTTGACTATTTACTTCCTCGTGTGACGTCACTTCAAATACGGCTACCAGGACACTCAAATAGCAAAAGCGAGTCGAGTCGATTAGGTAACATGCAGTGAAAAGCGGCATAAGAGAATACTTCATAATATTTCATGCAATTAAAAAGTAAATATATATTTAGTACACATGATTTATTTATTTTAAATAACAGTGACTTTTCCTTTTTGATAAGAAAGTCTAGTGCTGGTTGAGCATATTCATACTTTATATTGAAGGCCTTGTGGCCACAAAAATAGAAAAGGTTTAATTATTTTGTTTGTTTGCACTAAGTTAATACTTTGACAAATGTTGCCTATATTTTTCAGTCAGTTCGGTCTTTGTGTGCCAAACATTATTAAAGGTAAACTTTTTTTTTTACCAAATAAATGAGAAACATATTTAAAATCAGCAATGCCTCCCCTCTCTCTCCTAGCTCTAACCGTCACTGTCAAAATAATGTGCCTGATGTCAAACTGCCTCATTCTTTCAGTTTTTGCATGACTACATCCTTTAGAATAACTGAAAAGTTGAATTATCTTTAGGCTATATATCTTATGCTGATGTATATGGTATTTTTGGAGTGTTACATTTAAAAAAAATTTAAAACAACGTATCGAACTGAACCGAAAACCGTGAAGCCAAAACCGTGATACGAACCGAACTGTAGATTTTGTGAACCGTTCCACCCCTAGTTACTAACTTACTATGCTTGAGTAAATTGCAATGAACCAAAGAAGAATATAAATAATTTTCTATTTTATTAAATGTTTTCATCTTTGACAGTGAATAACTTTCTCAAGTGGTACCGGACCGCTCGGGCTTAACCTCTAATCAAGATTAGCTAAAATCTTTACTTTTGGGGTATGGAGCAAAACGAAAGAAAATAATAATGTCCTAGGGATTTTGGAGGGCACTGTATGTAGTAGAGACAGGACTGGATTTAATTCTGGGCCTAATTCTCTTTTCAATTTAACTATGAATGAACACAACACTCTAACTTACCATCTTTAGATAATATCAACCTCCACTGTCTTTAACTATGAATGAACACTCGAACTTACCATCTTTAGATAATAAAGTACTTAACCTCCACTGTCTTTAACTATGAATGAACACAACCCTATAACTTACAATCTTTAGATAACATTTACTATATATGCTATAATATATCATACTTATATAGCTATAGTAACATATTATACTGTGAATAATTTTTTGCAGTGTGCATATCTTTTGTAGGTTGGTTTTATATGTATTTCCCCAAACTTCAACACAATATGGCCAGGTTCAGCTCCAACTAATGATATTGTTTCTAGTCTTTCAGCACTAGCAGGTTGTCAGGCTCATCTTTATGCGGATGATACAGTTGTCTACTGCATTGCGGATACTGTTCAGGAAGCTATTGTGAACCTGCAGCTTGCGTTTGACACTCTCCAAAATGCTCTAGCTAAGCTCGAGTTAGTGCTTAATGCTAGTAAAACCAAGTCTATGATGTTTTCTAGAGCCAGGGTTATAGATTATGACATGCTACACCTAACAACAGCAAATGGTTTGTATATTGAAAGAGTTAGTGAGTATAAATATCTTGGTATATGGCTGGAGCCTGGATGATAAACTTTCTTTTAAATTCCATATAGATAACCTAGCTACAAAATTACGGCAAAAGATTGGTTTCTTGTACCGTAACCGCGCTAGTTTTCCTATGTTCTGTAGGAAAAGAATTATACAGGCTGTTTTTTTGTCAATATTGGACTATGGTGATGTCATTTACAGGCATGCGTCTGCGTCTACATTAAGGCCTTTGGATTCTGCCTACCACTCCGCCCTAAGATTTATTACGGGTGACAAATATGATACTCACTGTGGTATAATATAATGTCCTCATGTAAATATACTCCCCTCCCCTGTGTCCCCCTTACCTGTGCCCCCCCCCCCCTCTCTGTAGAATAAGACATTCCCCTCCCCTTTCTCCCCAAACCTGTACCCCCCCCCCCCCCCCCATCTGACCTATCAAATGGGACCACACACCCCCCCATGTAACCTATATAGATCTCCTCCCGAGATCTATCGAGGTTTTCTTACCTGGGTCATTTCAGCTGATCACCTGGGGGAAGCCCTCAGCTATTCTCTCTATGTAATCTATCTGTTTGGTTAATAAACCTTTGTTATTATCCAAACCTCGGTTGACTGAGAACATTCTTCATCAGGATATCCACAAATATCCCACAATTGGCGTCTACGAACTTGTGACGGACTCTTGCGTCCTACCGGCGTGCTGTATTGTTTCAGCTATACAGAGAAAAGTGAGTATAATAGATGGTCGACCAAAAATGTATGGCAAGGAATTAAAACCTTCCCGCTTTTCTCTGTGCCAGGTGAATATTACAGAATGTTGTCAAATATTGAGATCATGGCTGAGTAAGAATAATGTGCATTAATATATCTGATCTGTATTGAGAATCGTTACCAGGGTGCGCGTGCACCTGGGTCCTTATCAGGCGGTTCTGAGAGGATGGGTTATATGTGCTATTCCCAAAAGTTTAGGCACAAAGGTTGAAGTGCTATTCCAGGTCGAGTCGGAGCCGACCAAAAGCTAAGGCACACAATACAGGTTGTTGGATTGCTAACCCAAGTCTAATTCAGACTGAAATATAGGCAACAAAAGGAGATACGTGAGCTTATTAGAGTGATATCATTGGAAAACGCTACTCTCTTAGAAACTATTCTGTGATTCTTTTGGCAAAGAGGCGGGAAGTTAGGACCGAGAAGCTGATGGAATCATAATTAGAAATTACCAGAGTAGCGTCATAATATTCATTGTTTCAACCTCAAACTAAGCCCACAATCTCTTCCATTCCTGAAAACGATGTATTTGGATTAAATTAACCAATTGATCATACAGATAGCGGGAAGATGATCACACGATGTCCTAGTAGTACATGATTACGCGATGTCCCGGGAGTACGTGAATGTACATTAAACGGGACATCAGTTGCGGAAAGTACATTAAACAGGACATTAGTCGCGAGTTGAAGAGACCGAGAGTATGATTAAACGGTATATTCACATCTAATATATCGCTGGTAAATTTCGAAGTCAGGTTCGGTCGTTATGACTTTAATAACGATGTATAGGTATATCAAGGGATAAATGCCTTGTCGCAGCAGATGGCTGGTCGACTAAACGAACAGCGATCCAATACAGTCAGATATACACACACGTTAACTTATATGTATTATTGTTGTTTTGTCTGTTTAAAGTCTCGTTTGTATGCGCACAATATGCCGACTGATATCGCGCCGAGCATTGAGAGACTAGTACCGTTATACAGAGAATAACATTGAGGTGCAACTCACGGGACAAACTAGGATAGTAATTTCCGGAATCAACAAAACCGGCCCACGGGAACGACCATTTGGGGAAGTATAGTTTTATCGTTTCAGTTTGTTTACGTTTCACATATGCACAGGCGCGTTCATTCGGTAACAAAACGCTGGTTTAGGAATTCCAGGCTATTGAGAGCTCGTGGGAAAAATACTGTATGAATTGCAAAGCGTTATTTCCGAGGCGAACGAGAACGCACGAACGTCGCATGGAGCGATGACGTCACGCTATGCGCGCCGTGAAGTTATGATTTTATATGAAACTATCCATAGGCGAACGTAAAGTTTAATGTGCCCAAGGCCGAGGGTGCGTGAAATCCATGTGTAGTATATGTTTTATTTGTATATGTATGTGCGCGCTGCTATTGGAAAATGTTGAGTTGCGGTGGCGAGATGCAGAAGAGTGTTTCCAGGGTTGCATTATCCCAGACCACCGGAGAAACGAACCGAACATTGCATTGACGACACGTAACGTGCTACAGCCTCAGGAACCACTATTCGATTAAAGATACACATGGGCACAAAAGGGGGTAAGTTAATAGGGTTATTCAATAACTGAACTGAACTGTGAGGATCCAACGTCAACACAACAGCTTTCCCCGGTGAGTATGAAAATCATAATTATAGATGCTTTGATTGATTGATTGAAAACTTTATTAACAGATTGCAGAATGGGTACAATACAGTACAGCTCAATACACACAATTGTTAAGGGGATGCAGACCAGAGAAAGACTTTTGTCTTGTTTACATCAGGGTCCCCCATTTTCAATTCATCAGGACATATATGACATACATGACATACAGATAGTCAGTACTGCTACATCTATACATTTATGACATACCAGATTTGCAAATTCAGTACTGTTTGTGATACAAAAGGAGTCAAAAAAAAGAGAGTATATACATTTGACGTAGAAACTGTACATACACAACTATCATCTCAGTTACAGTAAATTACAACTATCTCAGATCACTTGAATGTTTATGTTGCTTTAATTTACACATTATAAGTCACATAAAGCTAGTTTTAAATAGGATTCTAATCAACACAACCCAGACAGTCAAAGCGTCACTAACATATTTTTGTGTTTACAGGAAGCAAGCAGACAATCAGGAGAGGCAGACGGATTTACCTCTAAATTGAATTACAAAGCAGTGTTTAAACACACTTGTATCACAAAAGACTGAAACTCCAACAATTTGCATGTCAACCGAAGATGGTGTGGAGCTGAGAGACAATCGATTGACCATTTAAAACAAATCTGCATCCAAACACCCACATGTAAATTGTGTTTACAAGAAGCAAACAGACAATCAAGAGACAGAAAGGGACTGAGTTAATCTACATTAGAACAAAGCAGTTTGGAGCTAAAGGGAAATCAATTGTGAGACGATAGCAGACACTATTTAGGATGGGCACTTGAAACCCACAGGGTATGCCTACACTCTGACCACAGACTTGGTGGACCAACAGAGAACCACTTAGTTAACATTAATCAGACACGGGTAAAAAAATTGCAGTCATGAAAGGCACCATATTTCCCATACTAACAAAATAACATAACTTGCATGCTATCCCCTCCTTCTATTCTCTGCTTATAACCAATAACATGCATGATTCTTTTAACAAACTAATACATTTCCATGACTGCAAAATATCAACCACCAAAATTGAAGCACAATTATCTAAATGTACAAGGTATACACGTACATTAATAATTTAGCTGACACTTTTATCCAAAAGCGACTCACAGGTTCTGTATGACAGGACATCAAAAAGGGCACAACTCTATCAGCTGAGTAACAATGGTCATCAAAGTGTTGAGTGCTACAGTGTAGGTTAGTTTATTAGGACAAATGCATGACAGTAAGGTTAGCTAGGGTTAGAATTATTTGTATCAGTTGAAAGCAGGATAATCATTTACACAATGATTATCAAAATGCACAAGGTATATTAGAGGTAATTAAATTAATACTACTTAAGAGTAGACGAGAAAATGAATGATTGTTTTTCATGCAAAATTAACTGGCTGCCTAGATTTTATGTTTTTCCCCCATGCTAAATTATGATGAGCACACTAGAGGTGTGAGGAAAACCAGAGAAGTCGTGACGAGGTAAGTATCCTGAGGTACACCCATCGCACGCATCCTGAGGTAAGATCAACTTCAATTTGACATCACAGATTATAAAGATAAAGAGAAATTTTCTGATTCCATGCAAAGATCGGATCCAAACGATATCAAATGCATGATGGTATTACACAATGAATTGAATTAACACATAAATGATTTTCCTCTTTAGCAGAAAGGCGTTGAATCATTTATGTGAGGAGGTTTTCTAAGGCAGTTTTTATCATCCTCAGATCATAAATTGGTGAGAGGACAGGACGAGTGAGACGACGCGTGACCTGAACCACGAACGACGGCGCGACCAGGCAAGGAGGAACACAACCGACGACAGCAACCGTGGGAGAGCCGCCATCCAACCCAGCCCACAGACGTCCCCAAGAAAGTGGAGCAGGGGACCACGAAGGAGACTGACCAAGGAGACACTGACGAAGAGGAGATCAACCTTTGACGGCCTCCACCCCGGCACTGCAGACCACGGCAGACCAAACCCATCACCTGCAGATGGGAACCAAAGCCCAGACCATCAAGATGGATTCCGATGATAAGCTTCTCATCTGGTGAGAGAGAGCGTCCCAGATAGCAAAAAATGAGTGAATCAACGTTGAAATAGGGTTCAGCAGAAATATTGAATCTATGTTGAAGCCTGACATCTAAATTATATAGATCGTTGTCTATGACCCTAACGTTGAATCAACGTTAGGTGTCAACCATAGCTGATACTATATCAATGTTGATTCAACCATCATCTAAATGGTAATATACATGCACATTTTAGTTGATTTTATATTGAATCAATGTTAGACATCAATGTTTATTCAACCATAATCTAAATGGTAATCTACATGCACATTTTAGTTGATTTTATATTGAATCAATGTTAGACATCAATGTTTATTCAACCATAATCTAAATGGTACTCTACTTGTACATTTGTAACTTGTACATCTACTTGTAACTTGTAAAGTTAAGGAATCAATACTGATTAATGTACATTTTACATTAAAATATTGCTGCTGATATGTATACATCATAACATTACATGTTTTTTTCCTGCTGTTAAACACACTATTGTTAAATAAATAATAATAAAATTCTTATATGACCATATTTCCAAAAATGTGTGAAAAAAATGACAACATGGCTTTTAAAATGAAAATTTATTTTTTTCTAGGGTATCAGAACTTCCAGTGACTAAAACTTTTTACAAAAAACAAATAACAGACCTTATAACAGGCTTTCATTAACAATATAGCCACTGCCAGAATAGTGACACACATATTGTGTGTGGTGAGCACACGCATTCATGCACAACGAAGACAAGATTGCAATCATTTTAACTATAAATTTATGAGCTCAAAGTATGAGCTCACTCCTGACTGAAATGTCCAACAAAAAGCATCAATTGTCAAATAATATTGATCACATTAACTAGACTAGATGTTTGAGGAAATTAGAAAGGGAACAACAACTTAACCCTTGTGTCTGATCAGATTCGTATTTGTTTGATAACTTTGCAGTGATGAGCCAACATAATATGTGGCATAATCTTTTAATTATCTTGTATTTTTTTTTTTACTCTTCATAAATTGTTTATTCCACTTCAGCCCGATCATAACCACCACATATTCTTTTTTTTGTCATATTTAACAACTCTTTTCAGAAAAGTGGGAGTATTTCATTACAAAAATAATATAAAAAATGGTTATGATCAGGGCTGAAGTTGAATAAAATATTTATGGAAAAGAAAGTGGGAAATTATTTCAACATAATCTTTTTATGGAGTTTTTCAATTTAGTCCCCTAATAAGAGTATAATACTTTAGTTTTCAGACACAAGGGTTAAATATAAACAATGGCATAGGATTTGAATTTAAACACAGTGGAGCTTAGATGATCTACAGTTGTCCACGACTTATCCTCCAAGGCATCTGCTATATAATAATCTTCAGATTTACTTAAGTGTTATTAGTAGGTTACAGCAGTAAGCATTAGTTTGCCCAGTCAATTATGGCCAATTCGTTTTATATTGTTTAATACAGTTAAATAAATAGATAAATGAAAAGCAATTTTTTTTGGATTACCCCCCCCCCCCCCCCCCACTGTACCGAAAATAATACCGAACCGTGTCTTCAAAACCGAGGTACGTACCGAACCGTGGATTTTGCGTACCGTTACACCCCTAATGTTTCTATAACTCTCTCCCATATAACTCTCTCCCATACCCTTAACACCAACCGCTGAAGTGCCCTTGAGCAAGGCACTAAACCCCCAACTGCTCCAGTGGAGTTGCTCAGTGGCCAACAGTGTCAGACTGTGGTTGTACTGGGGCCTAACAAAATGAATAGTTGGTTTCAGGTTGGTTGTCAGTTTGGCCATGGGTAGGTAGGGAATTTATTTTATTTTATTTTTTTATTTTATTCTTTCCCACGGCGACTATGGATAGGGAATTTCTTTATTTAATTAAAATGTTCACAACAACATGGATGCATGTACTCTGCCAGCATGTTTAATATCCATAATACTACATGTTTGACTAAGATTTCTATGAAACTTTATTAAAAAAAAAAAAAAAAAAAAAGAAAAAAAAAAAAATCGTTCTAAAAACTCATAAAATATATTGGGTCGCACCTAAATCGGCAGGGTCGGTCGGCAACCTGAAACCAACTATTAATTTTGTTAGGCCTGGGCAGCTCCCAGGTGTGAATGGAACTCTGTGAATGTGAAGCAGGGCGTAGCTGAAAAAGAGCATCTGTGCTCAGCGAACCTACCCTGGGTAAATAAAGGTTAAAATAAAAAATAAAAAAAATAAACACTGCAAGAACAGGCTGAAGCATAAGTCATTCAAGTAGATGCCGTCCATGGAAGAACAGTGTCCAGGGTAATTCCTTGTACTGTATGAACCAGGGAAACAGTGTGCTGGGGTACCCCAAGTTTGACTCTGGTTCGCTTGACAATTAAGTTTGGGTCACTTCGGTTCCAAGAACAGGCTGAAGCAGCATATTCAAGTAGATGCCGTCCATGGAAGAACAGTGTCCATCAGGGTAATTCCTTGTACTGTATGAACCAGGGAAACAGTGTGTGCTGTGCTGTGCTGGGGTAGCTGTGCTGTGCTGGGGTACCCTAAGTTTGACTCTGGTTCGCTTGACAATTAAGTTTGGGTCACTTCGGTTCCAAGAACAGGCTGAAGCAGCATAAGTCATTCAAGTAGATGCCAGGGTAATTCCTTGTACTGTATGAACCAGGGAAACAGTGTGTGTGTGCTGTGCTGTGCTGGGGTACCCTAAGTTTGACTCTGGTTCGCTTGACTTAAGTTTGGGTCACTTCGGTTCCTTGAGATGCCTCCCTCCCGGTCTGGCGCATAACGAAGCCACTTCTTGACAGTTTCGCTGTAGTCCTGGTCGGTCAGCTTGGGGTCAAACTGTCGAGCAGCAGCTGATGGACACAAAAATAAAAAAAATAAAAAAGGGAGGAAGAGAGGTGGGTGAGATGATGTACGATGATAAGAGCACCCGGCCCTCACTTCACACGAGTGCGATTTTTTTTAATCACTCAATTACTCACTCTGTAGGTCTACAGTAACAAGCTACAGTCAGCATCCAGTTAGACTGGACAGGAAAGAGAATTAAGCAATCGCCTAGCCTGACACCATCTAGGCAATACAATGTGTATCCATGCACCTCTAAAGCTCAATTACGTTGTCCATTTCTTATAGGTTGCACTTTTTTTTTTTTTTTTTACTTTGACCAGTCACCTGGTTCTTTTAGCGTTTATCGCTTTTTCTTCTCATTCATACTTGGTCAAGTTCGACCGACAGAAGCAGGCTGAAAGGGTTCAGATGGGGGGGTAGACACTCTGGGAAAGGCACGGCTGCCGTCCGGGATTCGAACGCGCTCAGCCCCAGATCCGCGCGAGCGCGGTTGTCCACGGCGCTGAAATAGCACTCGCGGTACGTGGTGAGCTACTGGAGCTCCCTAGGTTGCACTTTCATCACTTTATTCCAACATAACACTTTTTTTTAAGTTTTTGCAACAGCATAATTATATTCTGAATCACCAGCATCACCAGCATCACCACCTCACTACCTAAACTTAACCTATGAAGTAGTTTGCAGGGGAGGAAGCTCACCAAACATGCAGGCTTGTAGTGTGGTGTGCTTGAATGGCTTCTTGCTTTCTGAACAACGCTTGTCTTTCTTTCCAGCCCAGTTGAACCCACTGGCCAGGGCGTTGGTCATAGCAGTTTTCAACATCAGTCTGATCAGGTTCTCTGAATTGGTGCCTCCTACCAAAGCCAGGCGAGAAATCTAAATCAGAGAGAAGAAAATGAAGGCCCTGCGTTAGAAACAGCATAACGTTTATTTTATGAACACAGAGCAACCAACTTGTTTATACACACACTTTATGCATGCACTGATATTCCAGCCCATGCCAGTCATTAGGTTTAACCACATTAACCCTCCTGTCCATATGTAAACGGTATATTTGAACAATTTCAAAACGTTTCATAAATAGCAGATATACAAGCTCTAACACGTTTTGAACTAGAAAGTGCTAAACACATTTTCCCCTGAACAAGACCACACTGAAACGATCTACATTTGATAAATGAATGCAGTTCAATAAATTACCATCTTTTGACGGACTGATTGCTCCATCAGTAATGATTCTGCCTCATTGAAGTCTTGTTCACTGGCGATTGGCAGCTGGAAGGGGAGCATAGTGGTTGTGGTGGCCACGCCGTGTCCCCTGGTCCCACCAGATATGTTGCCCTCAGCCAACTCGGTCTTGATGAACTGCACATCTCTCGATAGATCCTTCACCACGACAAGTAATTCAGCCAGCATTGAATTATTCTTCTGGATGGTAAGGTCTTCAGAAGAAGAGTTAAAATCATTAAGTGAGAAATAAAAATAAGCAGCAAATCACACGAGGAATTACACCATGTCCAATAGACTTGCCTTTCATAAGCTGCCCGTCATCGCCGGCCATCTGTCTACGCTGTGAAACACCAGATGGGGTGTTGTAGTTCTCTAAAGAGTGATGGTTTGTCCTTGAATTAGCAGCAACAATTAACTTATAATCAGTGAGGATAGCCTGCTCTGTCTCTCTCAGTAATTTGTTGACTCTACGTCTTTTAGCCCGAGAATAAGATGACATAGTGATGAGGTGCTGTAGTCAATGTAATGGTACATAAATTGTGGTATTTACTTGGCTAGAACAGGTCTTTGCTTCAATTGCTGCAACGTGCGGCTTCTTGAAACTGGTACGTGATTCTGGAAAAAGAAAGAAAAAAGGGGGGAGGGTCCTGATTAATGTGCTGCATTGCAATGTGCAGGGTGAAACACTTGCATAATTCTACATTTTGATCAATATCAAGAGAGTCCATTATTATATTATTGTTATATTGTTCATTAGAAAATACCATGCATATAACCAAACGTCTAACTATATAGTCAATGTAATGGTACATAAATTGTGCTATTTACTTGGCTAGAACAGGTATTTGCTTCAATTGCTGCAACGCGCGGCTTCTTGAAACTGGTACGTGATTCTGGAAAAAGAAAGAAAAAAGGGGGGAGGGTCGTGATTAATGTGCTGCATTGCAATGTGCAGGGTGAAACGCTTGCATAATTCTACATTTTGATCAATATCAAGAGAGTCCATTATTATATTATTGTTATATTGTTCATTAGAAAATACCATACATATAACCAAACGTCTAACTATATAGTCAATGTAATGGTACATAAATTGTGGTATTTACTTGGCTAGAACAGGTCTTTGCTTCAATTGCTGCAACGTGCGGCTTCTTGAAACTGGTACGTGATTCTGGAAAAAGAAAGAAAAAAGGGGGGAGACATAAATGTCATCATGTGTATGTCATAAATGTCACTATGAATTGAAAATGGGGGACCCTGATGTAAACGAGACAAAAACGTCTTTCTCTGGTCTGCATCCCCTTAACAATTGTGTGTATTGAGCCATACTGTATTGTACCCCTTCTGCAATCTGTTAAATAAAGTTTTCATTCATTCATTCAACATTAGCAGGACCAGTGGCACGCCAAACAGCCTGCAAACTACCTGGCGTTCTATCGCCATGCTCTAAGACAAACTCTAACCTTAACCAACTTCGAAAGAGTGCCTAAGCTTAAAGGGGAGATGAAGCATATAGCGATATAAACATAGTCATAGCATCAAATTAGTATTTAGATAAGCCACAGAAAAAAATCACGTTATAAAAATAAGCAATAGACACAATATTTCTGACAATGTGAATACATTCCCTGAGGTCCATAGATGTCCCTAGATACCAATAATATGCAAATGGTCTTTCGATTTTGATTACTATTATTGTGAAATAATAATTAAATGTGAAATATTGCTATGTTATTGTGAGATTACAAAATCTGATGTGATATTACAGAGGATTTTGATTACAGCATTTTATTGTGAAATAATAATTAAATTATGTGAAATCAAAGGATACTGTATGAATGTCACTGTAATATGACACTCATAACAGAATTAGTTATCAATAACCTACCTGTATAAATGTTAAAAGTTGTTGCAAATATGCTTTCCCCTCATAAATATACCACTATACATTAATTTCTTATATTAGTTTTAAAATGACCATTTAACAGTTTAACCTGTTCCACCCCAGGTGAAAATCAGTAAAAATGTATACCTAGGTAAATGGAATATTGCTCCACTTCTACAAGGGCTATTTGCATATTCTTGGTATCTAGGAACATCTATGGACCTCAATGAATGTATTCTCAGTGTCAGAAATATTGTGTC
Organism: Notolepis coatsorum; assembly: GCF_963971535.1. Lineage (NCBI taxonomy): Eukaryota > Metazoa > Chordata > Actinopteri > Aulopiformes > Paralepididae > Notolepis > Notolepis coatsorum. The sequence continues at coordinate 84,856,927 of NC_140179.1, read as the reverse complement.
TATTACTAGGCTTGCTTAAATTCTGATGAAACAAAGGAAAATATGAATTATGATTTTTCTGTTCATCTTTGACAGTGAATAAAACCATGATAATAATGACCAAACTTAAAAAACTGCCACTGAGCTCATTCAGTACCCTCTTGAGATCATGTGTACAAAAGATCTAAGGACATTAATAAAGGGAATATGATCAAATTGAAGGTTTTGTATATACAGTACTGAATTCTCCCATCCGGACCAATGCAATTTGAAATATTATTATAGAATATAGAATATATGATTATACATTACCTTATTATAGCCAATTCGCACATTTATATATATATACATATAGTATCTTTCAAATGGCCGAGTTCAATTTGGATATAGTATCACCAAGCGTGCATAATAACATATACTGATATTTAATGTAATCGACTGTACTTTTTTATTTCTCCCACAGTGTAATCATTTTGTAACTAATTTCAGATCTAATTATTCCTACATGATTACAATAGTGTGGAGAAACTGACTGCGTTTCAATATTTGTCAAAAACGTTACCTTTTGTAGCTTATTATCGCGAATCATAACAATTATTGATATGTTTCATTCAGAACGCCGAACTTTGAACGACCATAGCGGACCACTGGAAGTGTAGTTTGGTGAAATTTCAACACTGGCAGATAGCTAGCGAGGTCCTCTTGAAAATGGCCGCAAAAAGATTCCAATTCTGATCGTTCAACATTTTCATTTCCGCTTCCGGGTCAAAAACGCGAGTTGAAAAAAATACTTAAAATGATATAAACTCACTTTTAACCTATTGCTAAACTATTGCCAACCTAACGTTTTACATTCTACATGTATTTGTGACATAGTAGTGATAATAATACTTGAAAACGTTTGATTTTAAAAACGTTAATTCAATGTTGCCAGGTATCAATGTTAGCTCCCGGAACGATAGCCAGTTAGCCGGGAGCTAACGTTGATACCTGGCTGGTGCTGGCTGACTGGCTATCGTTCCGGGAGCTAACGTTGATACCTGGCTGGTGCTAACTAACTGGCTATCGTTCCGGGAGCTAACGTTGATACCTGGCCTCTTATATTCTTATATGCAACAGGTGGATATCACTAAACACCAAAATCAAGAAACATTATAGCTAACTGCTAACGCTACTAGCTAAATTAGCTTCAGCTAGCAGGCATGCATAAGGGTTAATATAATATTCTCTACCATGTAAAAACGAACACGGCACTACTCCACTGGCGTTTGCAATCGAAAGCATACATACAACATACAACATACAACATAATCGACATTATTGCCATGCAGTACTCACCATGCAGAGAGACAATGGAGACATGAGGTAGCTAGCTGCCAGGAAGCTGCCGCACAGGTGCATTCTGGGAGGCGGGGCACAAGTGCAGTGCAGTCTGGGTGATGAGACAATGACGACAGCATAGGTTGAGCAGCAAGCATCCGTTGATTCAACATTTATTAGATATTGGCATTTCAATCATTAAAATGCAACCACAAAACAATATTGATTCAATGATATGTTTTCAACATTAGTCAATTGCTTTAGTGGTTAATGGGTGATTCAACATCAATCGTCGACCTTAACCAAAAATCAAGCATTGTGACCATAAATCAACATTGAATTAACACCTTTTGCTATCTGGGGTCCTACTGACTAGCCACTACACCGGCGGGCCCTCGCCCTCCATCAAGTGGTACCGCAATGACGAGGAGAGGACAGCGAAACCAGCACAACACATTCAAAAACGCCCTGACCACCATGTCTCCGGGCCTGATAAAGGTCAAGCGTGAGCACAGTGGCAGACATGTGATGGTGGTGGAGAACAACATAGGCTCCAGGAAAAGAGTCTGCAAGGCCACTATAGTTGACTGCTACCGGTGACCCTTGACAAGGTACACAGGGAGTGGACGGCGACCTCCTGTAAGCCCCCTCTGAATGATGGAGGAGTGAATGTTCCCAACTGCACCGTCAAGAAGAGAGACATCATCATCAGAGACCTGTGGACCAAGAGGCATCTGAACGCCACATTGTCCACATTATTATGTATTTATTTAAATTTTACTGTGTTACTGTATTACATCACATTTGAATTACTTAGGTTACAAAATTGTATTGTCAGACAAGAAAGAATCAGTGGGTTTATTCTCTCATAGAAGAGGACATGTAACATTGTTGTTTTGCACCTGTATGGTGAACCATTGATAGTATATGCACTAGAATTACATACAGAAGCGATGCATAAGACGTTTTATCTCCTCATTTATAGAGAAGAAATGGAGAAAATTGCCTGATTCTAAGTAAAGACCAACAAAACTGAGGCAATCACAGATGAAAGTGACACTCAAACTCAGGTTAAATACAACTGGATCCTAAGTAATTTCATCAAGAATCATTATAAAATGTGCATATATATATATATTTTTGAACAGTTTCCCATAATCAATCATGTTAGTTTTATTAACCACTAGGTTAACGGTTGTTTAAATGTTTTTGTACACATTAGCCACTAAGTTAATGCTTATGTGTAAATCCTATTCCTAATAATTATGCACACGATTTTGTGTTTTCACCCTGTGCACTCTGACCACACAGAGACAGTGCATGTATTTAATTGGTTTATTACGATGCCTGTATGCACAACCATCACATTAGCCCCCCCTGAGTCACGACATGAACGACTGAAGGTATGCCAAGATATTTGCACAGCTATAGCTTCTAATGATTATGTTAATTGTTGTTTGATATCAGAGTTGAGGACCACTCATTGATATAGGTATTTTGAGCGATTAATAAAAGAAAAGGGTGATATCTATTCCCACATCTCTGATATCAAAATAACACAGACCGCAGTCCAGTCGATCATGTCATGAATCATGTATATAAATAATACTATTTTAAACTGTTATGCCAACCAACACATTGGCCAACATTTTCATTATTTTAATTATTTTCTATTTTATTCATTATCTGATAACCAATGGATTACATCGGTCCCCACTTTTACCTGTTCCAAACAACCCTGGTATATTATACATTAATCTCACCCACATTATAACAGAGAAAAGTGAGTATTGTGGTATAATATAATGTCCTCATGTAAATATACTCCCCTCCCCTGTGTCCCCCAAACCTGTACCCCCCCCCCCATCTGACCTATCAAATGGGACCACACCCCCCCCCATGTAACCTATATAGATCTCCTCCCGAGATCTATCGAGGTTTTCTTACCTGGGTCATTTCAGCTGATCACCTGGGGGAAGCCCTCAGCCATTCTCTCTATGTAATCTATCTGTTTGGTTAATAAACCTTTGTTATTATCCAAACCTCGGTTGACTGAGAACATTCTTCATCAGGATATCCACAAATATCCCACATCACCATTGTCTTTTGTATGAGATGGTAGGCTGGCCATCTCTCTCGTTGCGACGTAGTTATCATGGGTATCTTTTTATCTACAAAGCAATTATTGGCAAACTTCCACCTTATATTACATCTTTGTTGGTCTGGAGTGCTGTCACCTACCAAACTCGTTCGAATGATCGGCTTGTGCTCAGGGTGCCTCGAGTTCGGTCTGAGCTTGGAAAATCTGCCTTCTCCTACGATGCTCCATACACATGGAATACCCTGCAAAAGACTCTAAAGCTCGGAACATTCCCGTCATTCATGGAGTTTAAAGGCATTGCACTTGACCTATGTACTGAATCATGTAATTGTTTTTAATCCATCATTGTAGTAATTGTAATTCATTGTAATTATTAACTGTTATGATATTTGTGTCCTTTGTTAACTCGTCATCACTGTAAATGAGGGAAACCTCAGTGCTTTCACGAGTATAAATAAAGGTTTGAAATGAAATGAACTCCATAGTGAAGTTTGCGGACGACATGGTGGTGGTGGGGCTGATCTCTCTGTGTGCTTATGTTATGGTCCGTATGCTGCATTTAATCCTAATTTAGCAGATGATGTATTGTGTTGTGTGTGTCTGGTCAAGGTCATGTTTCTGTCTGTGTTTGTATGTATGTATTAAAACACTGTAATGGATGGTGGAACTGGTTTTCTTCATTTCAACGTATGTTTCTCAAAAACACTGTATGTCAGTGTGTGTTTGTGTGTCAGTGTGTGTGTATGTCAGTCAGTGTGTGTATGTCAGTCAGTGTGTGTATGTACAAAGTGTACTGTAGCTATGCTAATAATTCCCATTGAGGCTCCAAGCAATCAAAAACCTCTCAGCTCTCATCAATGTCAGCTAGAACTAAAACACACACACACACATGCACACGCACATGCACACGCACACACACACACACTCACACACACACACGCAAACACAAACACACACACACACACACACACACACACACACTCACACACACACACACACACACACCTACACACACAAATACACAAATACACACACAAACACACACACACACACACACACACACACATAATTGAGTAGCCTAACCCTGTATACTGCTCACAACAACATCAATCTACCCGCCTGGTCGCCCACACAGCAAAACCTGCTCTCATTTAGCCAGTAGGAACAAATTAGCTCTGTGAGCGAGAGTTAATACAAACATTCAAAGGCCTTTCAGACGTAAATTAGACTGTAAAGGGCTGTTTAAAGTGCTGCGTGTATGCGTGTGCACATATTATCTCATTTACCGTATACGTGTCTGTATGTGTGTGTCAGGGACGTGCACAGGACTTTAGAGGGGCAGGTGCTCAAAGGCTGAAAAGGGCACTATACCTGTGTGTGTTTTAAAGGGGCTATGCATTATAAATGTCATTTTTCAGTCTCTAGCATTGTATTATAGTAATAGGAGTTCGTATCAATGTGTTTTTGGGCCTAAATACTATATTGACGAATTCCTCAGCTACAGCCCATCCCCTGTTTGCCTCTAGTAAATCAGGTCATGTTGATTTGACGACCTGGTGCACGTCACAGGGCGCTGTTTATAGCGCAAGGTGATGTGATTGGCTGTGTGGTTTTACCTAATGCCCGCCTCCATTCTTGGTACCTGGAGCCGATACAACCTGGAAACAGAAATTGCCGTCACTCGCCTCAATTTCACGATGAGCAGCAAACCCTGCAGAACATGTAATGTTCCTGGTTGTAGAGCTACCGAGAAGTCTTTGCACAGTTTCCCCGTTGATGCCGAACTTCGCCAACAATGGAACAAGTTCCTTTTTGGTGACCCTCCAAGTTCCGTCGCAACGTCTAATACTCGGGTTTGTACTGCACATTTCTCCGCCGACGACGTCACCAATCAAGGTATTTTTGATGCTGGAGTGGTCTCCATGTTGGTGCTAACCAAAAGAGCTGTGCCTTCAATACGCGACCCGACACAAGAAATAGTAAGTAGATATGTCGTGTGAGATATGTTATCATAAATACCATCTAACGTTATAGTAACTGCTGCTCTTTATAAAGTAACGTTATAGAAAACTATTGAAGCAAGCTAGTCATAACTTCTAAATAAAAGAACACAACTAGTGAGAGGTAAACAAGGTAACGTTATATTTAGTGGCTTGTATTATATTGTAATTGATTTACGATTTGGTAACTCTTAGGCCACCACAAGTTCCAGCGGCAATGTACGCCTTTCTCCTCCTTCAAGGGACTTCAGTTGCCAGACAGACAACCCAAAGATTCGTTCTGTTGGTACACAGCTTTCTATGAAAACACTTCGTTCGCATGTCAAGAGTCAAGGTAGGTTTGTAACTCAGTGTGATGTAATGTAATAATGTGTAATAATGTGACCCAGAATTGTTTAGATTGGCCCCCTTCACCCACCGCTTTCACCCAAAGCTGTAAAGGAATGTGGATTGTTTGTATAGTGTCTCCCCCCCCCCCCCACCTCCAATGTAAATTACCCAGTATGGTTGTCAATATACAGTATATATACAGTATATACAGTCAAATGTATATACTCCCTTTTCTTGACTCCTTCAGTATCACAAACAGTACTGTATTTGCAAATCAAATTTAGCTCTAGTGTGGTGACCCATGTTGGCGTTACACAGGTCACAATGCTAGCTCTAGTGGTGACCATGTTGTTGTTACACAGGTCATAATGCTAGCTCTAGTGTGGTGACCATGTTGGTGTTACGCCAGAGCAGGTCACAATGCTAGCTCTAGTGTGGTGACCATGTTGGTGTTACACCAGGTCACAATGCTAGCTCTAGTGTGGTGACCATGTTGGTGTTACACCAGGTCACAATGCTAGCTCTAGTGTGGTGACCATGTTGGTGTTACACCAGGTCACAATGCTAGCTCTAGTGTGGTGACCATGTTGCTGTTACACCAGGTCACAATGCTAGCTCTAGTGTGGTGACCATGTTGGTGTTACACCAGGTCACAATGCTAGCTCTAGTGTGGTGACCATGTTGGTGTTACACCAGGTCACAATGCTAGCTCTAGTGTGGTGACCATGTTGCTGTTACACCAGGTCACAATGCTAGCTCTAGTGTGGTGACCATGTTGCTGTTACACCAGGTCACAATGCTAGCTCTAGTGTGGTGACCATGTTGGTGTTACGCCAGAGCAGGTCACAATGCTAGCTCTAGTGTGGTGACCATGTTGGTGTTACACCAGGTCACAATGCTAGCTCTAGTGTGGTGACCATGTTGGTGTTACACCAGGTCACAATGCTAGCTCTAGTGTGGTGACCATGTTGGTGTTACGCCAGGTCACAATGCTAGCTCTAGTGTGGTGACCATGTTGGTGTTACGCCAGAGCAGGTCACAATGCTAGCTCTAGTGTGGTGACCATGTTGCTGTTACACCAGGTCACAATGCTAGCTCTAGTGTGGTGACCATGTTGCTGTTACACCAGGTCACAATGCTAGCTCTAGTGTGGTGACCATGTTGCTGTTACACCAGGTCACAATGCTAGCTCTAGTGTGGTGACCATGTTGCTGTTACACAGGTCACAATGCTAGCTCTAGTGTGGTGACCATGTTGGTGTTACGCCAGAGCAGGTCACAATGTGTGAGTGTGTGAGTGTGTGAGTGAGTCAGTGAGTGAGTGAGTGAGTGAGTGAGTGAGCAAAGTTATCAATAAATCCCTTGTTTGACTAAACTATGTTTTGTAAATAGGTGTTCAGGCGAAAGTCGTGTCGGTCTCGGTGGGGACACAAAATACTGGATACTGGTCTAATCAACAGGGACCATCCACGTCAACACCTGTGAAGGGGTTTAGACCCAGTAAAAGACCACGACTGGAGTCTGATGACGATGGAGTGACCGACAGCTCGATCGATGTTCCAGAGCCGCAGGATTCCACTTTCAACATTGACTCTTTGATTAGCGAGCCCTCGATTCTAGCGTAAGTTAGTTGTTACAAACATCTCCATGGCCCGTAAAAATACAAAAGCTATATAGTTGTGCCGTGTTATTTATTTGTGTTTTTCTCGAGCAGGGAACCGTCAAAACCAATCTATGAGGTCCAGAAATACATCGTTTACGAAGACAGTCTACTGGAATTATTTCAACAGTGTCCGGTGTGCGATGCTCAATGTCATATCACCAAAACTACGCGAGGGACCTTCTTGGCTGTCTCCCAAGTTTGCCCCGGTTGTAAATACAGCCGTAAATGGGCGAGTCAGCCTCTCATCGGCAGCACACCAGCTGGAAATATTCAGCTTTCTGCAGCAGTTTTTTCTACTGGCTCATCTTTCACCCAAATGGAGAAGGTATTTGATTTGATTGATTTGATTGACAAGTCAGATATACATTATGTTTTTGTTTGTGATTCACACGTGCATATTAACAAAGCGTTATTCATTTATTCTTTTAGGTCCTAAATGCGTTACACGTCTCCACAATAAAGTACAGAGCGTTTCGGGTACACGCCAAGAAGTTCTTGGAACCTGCTGTTCTAAGTTTGTGGACCAAGGACCAAGACGTTACCCTTGCCAGATTAAGCGAGAAAGAAAGCGTGATAATCGGCGGTGACATGCGAGAAAAAGCTCCCCAATGACAAATTCCTACTTTATGAATACATTTTTAATATTGCACTACATTGATTGAAATTGTTATTATTATTTTCAACAGGCCACAGTGCTAAGTACGGAAGTTACTCTGTGATGGAACTCGCCACCAATCATGTCATAGACGTCCAACTAATTCAGGTAATTAACAAGTCTGAAGAGACACTGCACCCTTCATTGTGCTCAAACGAACACAAAGCTCTCGGTCTTGAATCTTGAATCGCTGTAGGTGTGAAGTGGTCTGGCTGGCTGTGTGTGTGAGCGGGGTGTGAAGTGGTCTGGCTGGCTGTGTGTGTGAGCGGGGGTTAGGAAATGTTAATTGTGGAATTTTGAAAAGGCTATTTCATTGCTCTTCCCTTCCTTGTTCCAGAGCAATGAGGTGGGAGGCAGCTACCATATGGAACTGGAGGGCTTGAGGAGAAGCCTCGCTCTTCTGGACGCCAAATCCGTGACCTTGGACTGTATTGTCACAGACCGTCACCCGCAGATCCAAAAGTACCTGAGAGATCACGACATCAAACACTTCTACGATGTGTGGCACGTGGCCAAAGGTATGTCGAAAGGCATCCCACATTCAATTCCACCCCTCCTACCAACCCCCCCCCCCCCCCCCCACCCACCCAACCAGTACTGTAATTGCAAATCTGGTATGTCAAAAAATGTATAGATGTAGCAGTACTCCAACCAGTCAATCAAGTTTGTAAATGGTAAATGGTGCATTTATATAACGCTTTTATCCAAAGCGCTTTACAATTTGTTCCTCACTTTTTTCACCCACCCATTCACTCACACATTCACGGCAGAGGCAGCCATGCAAGGTGCAAACCAGCTCATCGGGAGGGAGCAATTCCACCCCTCCTACCAACCCCCCCCCCACCCACCCAACCAGTACTGTAATAGCAAATCTGGTATGTCAAAAAATGTAGATGTAGCAGTACTGTCTATCTGTATGTCATGTATGTCATACGACTGTTATGTAATGTTATGTTATGTTATGTAATTCAAGGTCTGTCTAAGAAGCTTGACAAAATTGCACAGGCGAAAGACTGCAAGGTCATAAAAAAGTGGCGCCTGCACATTTCTAACCACCTCTACTGGACAGCTGCCACGTCGAAGTCTGCCGATGAGAGGGTTGCTAGGTGGAAGTCATGTCTCAATCACATGATGAATGTACATGAACACGACGAAGAACCACTCTATCCGCGTTGTCTTCATGCTGACCGTGTATCAAGAGATAGTAGCAAGTGGGTTAAACCTGGTATGTCTGTCTGTCTTTCATCATGAATATATACTCAACATATTTATTTATGTCCTCATTCTAGATTGGTGTGATTTACAAATGTATACTTGCTTGAATAATTCTAATCTACTGTAATATACTCTAATGAAATATCTGAATGCAATTTCTTTTTTACTTTAGACTCAAAACCGGCCCACCAGCTCGAGAAGGTTTTGCTAAACACAAGGATCATCAAAGATGTCGCCAAATTGAGTCCACACCATCAAACGTCTTCATTGGAGTCCTATCACAGTGTGATTTTACGTTTTGCCCCAAAAAAATTGGTTTTTTCGTACATAGGAATGCTTTGCAGGTATTTTATATTGTGTACAAATGACTAATTATGGACTCCTGATTTGTCAAATAACTCATTATGTTGCATTAGATAACCTCAGATCAACTACAAATATATTGCTTGTGCTTATTGAAATTTTCCTTTCAGACTATACCTAGCTGCCATGCATTTCAATGAAAACTCAAATCGCCAGCAAGCCATAAACGCTTCTGGAGAGCTGGCGTACAAGATGAGTTTTCCAAAGGCCAAAAAAGGTGGACACACAATAAAACCAAGGAAAATCCCAGCGACAGTCAGTAAGTAAAAATATCAACATTTATTATTGCACACACATGACCTATATAAATAGAAAAATATTTCCACTTACAGTGGAATACAATAAATTGAATAAATAATAACCTTTTTAACATGACAAAACAAATAACAATTTCTCATTTACAGACTATGTCAACCAGCTAATGGAGCTACTGTTTGACTTCGTCCTTCGTGACCCCCAACAATATATCCAGGTGGTAGAGGCGATTGCCATCCCAGAACATTTGTGCGCACAGTTCGACAGGCCTTCCATGGAAGAAGCGGTTGCCAGCTATGTGTCACGCTTTAATCCTGTACCGGTCTGAAGCCAGTATAGACACCATCAGCATCTGGAAATTCTGTGCGGATTCGAACCACTACACAGGATGGGATTACTACCCTCACTCTGCGGCCTAAGTAGCCGAAGCACCACGCGACAAAGCATCTGTACGCGATATATCTGAAACGGCTGAAGAAAATCAAGTATTATATTTATGCACAAATAAAATAAAAAAAAAGCTGGGAAATAACCATTTGTCATGTCATGTCATTGGACAGTAGCAAGCATTGATTATATGTGATGTGCAATAAGGATTAGATTGTGTTTGCAAGAAAGATTAGTATAGTCTGAGAGATGCAAGATGGAGAAACACCTGTAAAAAAATATATAAATCTGTAATAAATATTATTTACTTATTGATTCCGCTTTCTGGTATCCGGCCAAAATCTGCCTTGTAGATATTAGTTGCCATTTGGATGGTATAGGGGTTGAAGCACACTGGATCCAATCCCGGATGATCAACCATGCACAGTAGTCCAGTTGGTTCCTGGTTAATTCGACGTCTGACCTATATATATATAGAAAATTAAATCGTTAGCCATATGCATGGTTTTCAGTGCTACCAAGATGCAAGTTTGTGTTACTACTTTACCTGTGGAACTTCCATGCAGCATACATTCTCAGTCTCTGTTGGCATCCGTTCACAATTTCCGCACGTGCACCTAGTAGATTTGAGGGTGAATGAAATTATCAATCAATGGAGGCCAGAGAAAGACTTTCGTCTTGTTTACATCAGGGTCCCCCAATTGCAATCGTCATGGTAACATATAGATAGACAGTACTGCTACATCTCTATATTTATGACATACTATATTTCTATTGCTACAGTATTGCTCAATACCAACAACTGTTATGATGGAGGCCAGAGAAAGACTTTCGTCTTGTTTACATCAGGGTCCCCCAATTTCAATCGTCATGGTAACATATAGATAGACAGTACTGCTACATCTCTATATTTATGACATACTATATTTCTATTGCTACAGTATTGCTCAATACCAACAACTGTTATGATGGAGGCCAGAGAAAGACTTTCGTCTTGTTTACATCAGGGTCCCCCAATTTCAATCGTCAAGTACAGTTAGTGTCAGTCAGTACAATCTAACGTTAGTGAGTGTGTGTTTTCGACGGGCCGCGCGCGACAGAAGTACACAACTATTATATAACAGTAAGTAACTAATAGTGCAATTAATCAACTTACCAATCGGAAACGATGTAACGTAAGCCTCGATCGCTGTTGTTTGGGGGTTAGTGTCAGTACAATCTAACGTTAGTGAGTGTGTGTTTTCGACGGGCCGCGCGCGACAGAAGTACACAACTATTATATAACAGTAAGTAACTAATAGTGCAATTAATCAACTTACCAATCGGAAACGATGTAACGTAAGCCTCGATCGCTGTTGTTTGGGGGTTAGTGTCAGTACAATCTAACGTTAGTGAGTGTGTGTTTTCGACGGGCCGCGCGCGACAGAAGTACACAACTATTATATAACAGTAAGTAACTAATAGTGCAATTAATCAACTTACCAATCGGAAACGATGTAACGTAAGCATCGATCGCTGTTGTTTGGGGGTTAGTGTCAGTACAATCTAACGTTAGTGAGTGTGTGTTTTCGACGGGCCGCGCGCGACAGAAGTACACAACTATTATATAACAGTAAGTAACTAATAGTGCAATTAATCAACTTACCAATCGGAAACGATGTAATGTAAGCCTCGCTGTAGCAAATCGCCTTCTTCTTCTTCTTCGGGATCAAACTGTGGGTCGCTCTCTGGATCCCAAACATAATGTACATCCATGTTGTATTAGTTAGTAAAATCGGTATATGTTTTTGCGTGTCGAAATAAAAACCTGAAACCTAAGACCTCAGACCTCTACCTGGATGGAATGACGGGGAGATGGGCGGAGCTATTTGGTGGGTGGCTGTCACTCAAAGTGTGGGTGGAGCCAAGCCAATAATAGCCTGCTTTTATGAGGCTGAAAAATGCTGGTTTTGAGTACAAGATTAGAAATATAAAACAATGATTATTTTTGGAATAAAAATTACACATGTGTTACATAGACTCACAGGAAGTGTGTAAAGTTGCCCAAATAGTGCTAGGAATAGCACTGCATGACACCTTTAACCGAGCGTGTGTAGCACGCAAGCCCGATTTTTAACACTTTCACTGCCACTCACGAGATATCTCGGGTTTCCGATAGTTATGTTGAAAGCCACTCACGAGATTTGTCGGAATATTTTTTTTATTTTAGCGATCTGAAATCATATTGCATCACGCGAGCCTACCCTAGTATGCCCAAGCGCCGCCGGCGATCAGATGTGGAAAAAAGCGCCCCCTATCGTCTCCCAGATGACATAAGGGATTTTGGAATGGACTCAATGAAAATGGATGGGGAAAAAAATCCTGTACGCCACATTTTCCAGTCCACTGATGCAGCCGAGGTTATCACAGTTCATTCTGGAGCCTCTGAGACCCGCGGAATCATGTACTGCACTGTACACACGTTGGATCCATACACTTATCTATTTTTTCGAATGGTGATCAGGAATTGGAATATACCAGTTGGATACCATCTAGTGATGCACGATATATCGGCCGCCGATATAATATCGGCCGATATGGCCGTTTTTTTACACATCGGTATCGGTCCGATATCAAGATAGGGCCGATATTAAAAAAAAAAAAAAAAAAAAATATTTAAATTTTTTTATTTTTTTGTCCTTCTTTTTACATGTTTTGGCCTTAAATAGTTTCAAAATATCAGTAATTTCTGAAAATAAGTTACAAAAGTAAAAAAAAATGCGTTTTGGAAAATAGCTCTTTATTTGATTATCATAAAAAAGTGTTTTCTATACAGAGATATCGACATCGGTAAATATCGGTATCGGCCAGAACAGCAATATTAATATCGGTTATCGGTATCGGCCACAATTTTCACATCGGTGCATCACTAATACCATCTGATGTCAGGTAAGGAATCTATGTTATCAGTGTTAGGATAATCAGACACATTTTGATGAAGATATAAGCTGTTTTGTGAAATGGGCTCTTTCGGTTTCACTGTAAAAGTCCAAGAGGAAATGAACACGGCGATTATCCGTGCACGGCTCAAATGTGCTTGCGTGCACGTATAATATTGATCATCTAGCGTTTATTTGAAAACGATTCATAAATAGGCCGACAAATATCAACGTTCTGGAATATTCCAGTAAAAGACGATTATCATAGAATGGTCTAGAATGAACTGTTTTTACGTCAAAACGGGTGCTTTTCAAAATGCTCTCAAACGGAAATGAAGCGATAAAAAACCAATCTGCCTCGACAGCACTGACTGGAAAAGGATTCTTTGATAAGCGACGGGCAGATTAGACACATAGCCATAATTTAAAACATAGATTAGGCGATATTAAGCATAACATTGGCGCCGATGGTGGCATTGAAGCGTTAACTCTGGCGCCACCTCGTGGCACTCAAAGTGTTAAGGGACCTTTTCTGGCGGGGGGCCCCCTTTTTATGCTTTTTGGGGGGTTTTGGTGATCAAATATTGAATATTGAACTATAATAATCAGTGCAGGAGCTCACTTATCCTCAAAAGACACTTTTATCACTGACTTAAAAGGCCCATACATCTCCATAAATGTTCAGGGGGGAGGGAATAAGTGCTTACCCTACAGACCCCAAGAAGTGCTGTATATTCTGTATTGTTTGATATAAATGCATCTTTTATTCCAATCCCGATTTGTATTTGAGATTCCCAAATCCCATCGGACTTGACTTCTTCGTGTCCCTCAGTGAGTGTAATACCAGCATTCAACTGTATGCGCCACAGCGGTTTCTATCATCATCATCATCACCACCCACGCTATGCATAAAATATATAGGTCCGCGGAGAGGCACGCTGAGGAGGCCGTGCAAACTGCAATGGAATATGGGGCATCTTTCTCTCTTTACCTAATATTTTGATTCTATCCTGACATTTTTCAGTTGGAAGGGCAGTCTATATGCGTAACGGAATTTTTTATTTTTAATTTTATTTTATTTTTTATTTTATTTTATTTTATTTTTCAAAAAGGGCACTTTTTTTTACGAGGCTCAAAAAGGCAGGTGCTCAAGCACCCCTTGGGCTGTATGTGTGCACGTGCCTGGTGTGTGTGTGTGTGTGTGTGTGTGTGTGTGTGTGTGTGTGTGTGTGTGTGTGTGTGTGTGTGTGTGTGTGTGTGTGTGTGTGTGTGTGTGTGTGTGTGTGTGTGTGTGCGTGTGTGTGTGTGTGTGTGTGTGTGTGTTTGCGTGTCTGTGTGTGTGTCTGTATGCGTAAGTGTGTGTGTGTCTGTGTGTGTCTATATGCACGAGCGAGGGAGGGTGCATGTGTGTTTTCAGTGCACGGCAGGCATGTTTCATGTTCCTCCGTCATTGGATATATTTAAATATATGGTAATGAGTGATTTGCCGGCGCCTGTAGATTTTGATAAATGAGGTTGTTTGTATCTGGGTCGTTAAGAAAACATTCCACTCTTTCTTTTCTTTTTCATCTGCGTTTTTGTCCTTTTAATTAATTGTCTAATTTGTCTAAGCTGATTTGTTTTTTCCTTATCTTTAATTTGTGTTTTTGTCTGTTCTTAATACTCCTGTAATCTTGAAGGTGTTGTACACGAGGGCAACATCAATTACCTTTTGTCTGAGAACAGATCTTTCTTGTGAAGCTAGAAAATTAGTCACAGAAACAGAGACGTTGAGCTGTGAACATTTCATGTGTTTCATCTATGGAAGTATTTTAATATATTATGCTAATTAAGCAAAGTAGCAGGCAGAGGTTACTGGCTGGTTCCATTTACAGTATTACGCACCCAAAAAACATGATAATAGAGACTGTTTCAAGGTGACAACAATAACATAAAAAAAAGAACCTTCTACTATTATATATTTTGCTACTACTATGTCTATACTACTATCTATTATGTACTATACTACTATGTCTATAATACGATCTACTACTATACGTTTAGTTTATGTTGCAATGTGTGTGTAATACATTTGGGTCCAAACTGTTCCCTAGCAACATACTTCCAGTTTATAGCAGAAAATATCATGGTTGAAAAGTAACATAATGACATTCATTGTGCCATATGTAATCTACAAAACATCACAATATCTGTGTAACTGAAGACTTGCATGCACCCCCCTCCCCAGACACACACACACACAGACACACACACACTTGACCTCCATGCCAAATTATGTGGCCAACAGAGGGTGGGCACACTATTGTGACTGGCCGACTAAATCAGAAGGAGGCAGAGCAGCGCTTAATTCGTGAATCAGAAGGAGGCAAAGCAGCGCTTAATTGGTGAATCAGGAGGCAGAGCAGCGTTTAATTCATAAATCAGAAGGTGGCGGAACACAGAGGGTGCTCCAATGGGTGCAGTGCGCTCAAATAATACCTAGGTG
This sequence comes from Notolepis coatsorum, assembly GCF_963971535.1. Taxonomy (NCBI): domain Eukaryota; kingdom Metazoa; phylum Chordata; class Actinopteri; order Aulopiformes; family Paralepididae; genus Notolepis; species Notolepis coatsorum. Next base: position 84,841,257 of record NC_140179.1, on the reverse strand, counting down.
CTGCTGAAACCGTCATTTAAATATGTTTTAGTTAAGTATTGTGTGATTTTGTGTGAAGGGCGGACTAGCAAAGTAAGATTTTCATTGTATGGCAAACTGTCTGTTTAACTGTGCACATGACACACCGCACCAGAAGATGCAGAGCGTAGGGGGTCTTGAGGGTGTGTAGTTAGAGACCATTGACCGGAGGTAGGCGGGAGCAGTTCCCTTTTGCCGCACGGTATGACAGGTCGAGGGCCTTGAAGCGGATTTGTGCAGCAATGGGGAGCCAGTGCAGGTCCCTAAGAAGTGGGGTGACATGGGCCGACTTCAGTATGTTTGAGATCAGGCGGGCAGCTGCATTTTGAATGAGTTGAAGATGCTTGGTGGCAGTGGCCGGGAGGCCAGCAAGCAGTGCGTTGCAGTAGTTGAGGCGGGAGATGACTGTTGTTTGGATGAGGAGTTGGGTGGATTCTTTTGTCAGGAAGGGGCGGATCCTTCTGACGTTGCTCCGGAGGAATCTGCAGGTTCTGGTTGTCGGTGCGATGTGAGCAGAGTAGTTCAACTGGTCGTCGAGGACAACACCAAGGTTCTTGGCGGTCGGGGACGCGGTCACAGCTGCATTCTCGACTGTGATGGAAAGGTCGGTCAGGGGGGAGGATTTGGCTGGCAGGTGGAGCAATTCTGTTTTGCTTAGGTTCAGTTTGAGGTGGTTGGTCGTCATCCAGGCGGAGATGTCGGACAGACATGCCGAGATCCGCTCAGAGACGTGGAAATCTGAGGGAGGGAGGGAAGGAGAGGAGGAGTTGAGTATCATCGGCGTAACAATGATACGAGAAGCCATGAGACGTGATAATGTTACCCAGTGATTTAGTGTAGAGGGAGAAGAGAAGGGGTCCTAGAACCGAGCCCCATCAGCAGGGGGTGGGTCGCCGACAGGGTCCCTCTCCATGACACTTGGTAGGAGCGGTCATTGAGGTATGATGTCAGCCATGTCAGCGCAGAGCCAGCCACTCCCATTCATGCAAGGGCCACGAGGAGGATCTGATGGTTGACTGTGTCGAAGGCTGCAGATAGATCTAGGAGAATCAGGACAGAGGAGAGGCCTTTCGCTTTTGCTAAGTGAAGTGCCTCTGTGACCGCAATGAGGGCCATTTCTGTGGAGTGGCCAGTCCGGAAGCCTGACTGATTAGGGTCTAGGAGGTCATTCTGTAAGAGATAAGCAGTAAGTTGGTTGGATACAGCACGTTCAAGTTTTTTAGAAAGTAAGGAGAGAAGAGAGACAGGACGATAGTTGCCTATGACGGCGGGGTTCAGGGTTGGTTTTTTTTATGAGCGGTGTGACTCTGGCTTGTTTTAGGGAGGTGGGGACCACCCCCGAGTTGAGGGAGGAGTTGATGGTTGCAGTTAGGAATGGGAGGATGTCTGGTGCTATGGTCTGGAGGAGTGGGGAGGGTAGCTGGTCCAGCTGGCATGTAGTCGGACGGTTCGACGTTACCAGTGTCAGGGTCTCGGCTTCTGTAATGGGAGAGAAAGATGACAGAGTGAAGGATGAGGTTCTCGATTCAGTATTTGGAATGGGTGGGAGTTGGGAGAAGGAGCTGCGGATGTTCTTCGGCAGAGAAAGATGAGGGAGGAGGGGGTGGGGGGGAGTGAGGATGGAGGACATGGTAGCGTGCAGTTTGCAAAGGTTCTTGGCAGAGGCCTCGATCCTATGGTGAAAGAAAGAACCTTTGGCATTAGTAATGGTTTTGGAGAATGTTAACAAGAGGTTGTGATATGTGTCGTTGTCAGCAGTGGTCAGTGGTCAACAGTGTTTAACTGTAGTTGTATTGGGCAGCTTCTACTGGTCAACAGTGTTGAACTGTAGTTGTACTGGGCAGCTTCTACTGGTCAACAGGGTTGTAGTTGTACTGGGCAGCTTCTAGTGGTCAACAGTGTTGAACTGTAGTTGTACTGGGCAGCTTCTACTGGTCAACAGTGTTGAACTGTAGTTGTACTGTGCAGCTTCTAGTGGTCAACAGTGTTGAACTGTATTTGTACTGGGCAGCTTCTAGTGGTCAACAGTGTTGAACTGTATTTGTACTGGGCAGCTTCTAGTGGTCAACAGTGTTGAACTGTATTTGTACTGGGCAGCTTCTACTGGTCAACAGTGTTGAACTGTAGTTGTACTGGGCAGCTCCTAGTGGTTAACAGTGTTGAACTGTATTTGTACTGGGCAGCTTCTAGTTGTTAACAGTGTTGAACTGTATTTGTACTGGGCAGCTTCTAGTGGTCAACAGTGTTGAACTGTATTTGTACTGGGCAGCTTCTAGTGGTCAACAGTGTTGAACTGTAGTTGTACTGAGCAGCTCCTAGTGGTCAACAGTGTTGAACTGTAGTTGTACTGGGCAGCTTCTACTGGTCAACAGGGTTGAACTGGTTGTGCTGGGAAGAGTGTTCCTAAGTGTTCAAGAAAAAGAGCATCTGTGTTCACAGAACCTACCCTGGTAAATACAAATTAAAAACAGAACAACTCTGTCCAGCATGACTCATTTCACCCACACAGACAAACACCCACTAGCTGTGGGACTAACATAATGTCATATATTTAAAAATATTTAGACACCAAGAGGCATTTATGTTAAATCACATATACACTAATTAATCACTAATACAGTGCTATTTGTGTGGATTGCAGTTCCCCCATTAATTGGCCTATGCCATAGCCTGGCCTACTTGACATCATCATCGTCATCATCATCATCATCATCATCATCATCATCATCATCATCATCATCATCATCATCATCATTACCACCTCCACAATAGGTCTAGTCATCAATAAAATAAAAAGCATACCTTTCTGTTTTATATTCATTTTAACATGACATTTGAGCGTACACTCCCTTTATATAATTATCTACATATAGTAACTATATAATGTATACAGTATATGATAAGTACACACACAGGTCTTTTGAAACAATCTGTTAATTTCATGTCTTTACCACATGAGATTAGAGAGACCATCCTCTAACCACAAGGTCACAGTGTCCTTGAGCAAGGCACTGAACCTCTACCTGCTCCAGGGGCGCTCTGAGCCCTCTGGTGAAATGCATAAATGCATGGGAGAGATATATATTCCTAATTATAATTCTGTAACACCTGCAAATATATAATGGAATATGGTGATTGAGATTGAGCTCAAAATAATAATAGTACTAATGATATTTGTATGTGTTTAGATATGTTTAGATAGGAGCAATATTATAATTTCAGAGGGAAATTCTCAAGAGAGGGGGAGCAGAGCAATTAAATTAAGAACACATTGTAACCAAAATAACCTGTGTTTTCCAGACAGGCAGAGCCGTGGGCTCGGCGGGGGAAAGCCTTGTAACACAGAACCAGCCTGGAATGCCTACCTTGAGAATATGTAAACCTTGAGAATTTATTCAAACCATTATAAGGGTCATTCTTGGTATGGTTCCCATTTAGCTATGGTCTCTTTTGAATTTGAACGAAGGTGACACGAGTCAGGGCTCACCTCTGGGGTAAGATAGAAGCGTAGACAGGCAGGTGTTACAGAATTGTAATTGCAGTAGGACATATTAATTGTGATTTTTATATTTTGAATGTACTTGATGTGTACCCCCACGTCCGCTCCATTGTAAAAACATCATACTTTCACCTCCGCAACATTGCTAAAATCTGTCACTGCCTCTCCCCCCCTGCTGCTGAATCCCTCATACACGCCTTCATCTCCTCCCGCCTGGATTATTGCAACTCCCTCCTCACTGGCATCACCTCCCGCTCCCTCCATAAACTGCAGATGGTCCAGAACTCAGCCGCCCGCCTCCTCACTAACACCCGGTCCCGCGAACACATCACTCCTGTCCTCCACTCTCTCCACTGGCTCCCGATCAAAGAACACATCAACTTCAAAACACTACTCCTCACCTACAAAGCCCTCCACAGCCTGTGCTCCCCCCTACCTGACTGATCTCCTTCTTACCTACCGCCCCACCCGTTCCCTCCGGTCCTCCTCCACTGCCTCCCTCACTGTCCCGACATCCAAACTAAAAAACTTTGGTGATCGGGCCTTCTCTCGCACTGCACCCCGACTCTGGAACTCCCTCCCTCAGTCCATCAGAGACTCCCCTACACTCTCCACCTTCAAAGCTCGCCTCAAAACCCACCTGGTCTCCCTTGCTTTCAACCCCCCCCCCACCCTTCAACCCCCCCCCCCCCTACAACGCGATTGATGTCTGTCTCCTGTCGCTCTGTCTTTTTGTGCTATCTCATGCTGTCTTCCCCTGTTCCCCCCATGGTCTCATGTTCCTTTTGTTTTGTTTCTTTGTTTTTGCTTCTTTGTGTTTTGTTTCTTTGTTTTTTTTACTATGTTCCTAACTACTGTCAGCGACTTCGGGTCATTGAGAAGCGCTATACAAATAAAATGAATTATTATTATTATTTATTTGATGTATTGTTGGTAATGTTATGTGTTACTGTTGGTCTTGTTTTGATGTCATCAGGGACCATGTTGATGTATTGTTGTTAATGTTATGTGTTAACTCATTGGACGCCACAGATTAGCCTCATCCTGTAGTTGCTACCGCCACTGCTGTAAACGGTGGGAGTCGCTCACCTTGTTTGCAGGGCTATAACTATTTAAATATTATAGCTATATATGCAATACAATGGCCCATTTGACATAGAGTATCTATCGTTCGAATATTTTTTCCATCCATACATTCTCGTTTTATACTGTAGAGAATATAAGTATGGTTTTAGAGTGGTCTAGGCCTAGGGTAATTCCTGGGAGGCCAGTAATAGGCCGCAACGCATTATTATACTTAACCCATTGGCATTTCGTCCCTATACACGCTACAATAAAAAATTAAAATGCATATGATCGGTATATTATGTTCCATCATGCATGCATGAAAGGGGGGGGGGGTCGTTTTTGATTAATTGATTGTCAATAACGGCATTCGTTAGTACAACAGCATACGCTGATCAGGGTGATGGCTATGAAAACAATGCACAACCAAGCTGAAATTGACGTTAAATTGCTCTTACCTGTGGCCGATGAGATTCCAAAAAGAATATTCCAATTATTTGATTGCCATCTGCTAGATCGTATGTCCATTTGGCCCACACCATAACCCCCCACAGCATAATTAATCGGGTGTCCCAAAAGCGATTCAATGCGATCGGGTGAAGATCTTGATCCATGTTATGACTTTCAATGATACACAGAGTCATACACAGTCACAAAGGAAGTGCGACATTGGCTGCATACCACCAGGCGGCGGTATTGGACCTTTGCGATCTCAGACACATTGCCACACAGTACCATAGCCTTCCTGGATGATTTATGAATGGAAATAGCGAATAAAAGTAAAAACGATCCAATAACGAGTATACTCGTTGTTGGCGTTATTCGATTGGCGGCCAATAACGAGTATATTCGTCGTTGGCGGGGAATGAGTTAATGTTGGTCTTGTTTTGATTTCACCAGGGACCATGTAATATAATAATATAATAATTTAGGACCTGCTCCGAGGTCACCATTTGGCACACATGCGAACCATGCATACAATGCGTATCTGCGATTAACCCATCCCGTCGTCCTTCCCCCCCAAGGGCAGCCGGGAGCAGACAGGCGCCACGTGAGCCGCGCCAGGGGACCAATCCAAGTGCTCCTGTCCGTCTTCGTCAAGGACGCCACAGCGTTAGCGATCTTGTTGTTGTGCATGTTTTTCCACTGGGTTTATCTTATCGGGGGGGGAAACCCTTGCGAGCACGGGGAGAACATGCAAACTCCACACAGAAAGGCCTGGGAGATACCCCACCTGGGTAACTGGCATCATGGAAACCTGGTCCCCAAGCGGGATTCGAACCCTGGACCTTCTTGCTGTGAGGCGACAGTGTTAACCACTACACCACCGTGCCGCCGTATTAACCACATTGTTGTTAATGTGATGTGTTAATGTTGGTCTTGTCATCAGGGACCATGTTGATGTGTTATGTCAACTGCATCCATTTGACTTGATTATTCAGTTTGAAAGTACATCCCTTCTCAACGATAGAGAGGTTCTTGCCAACATTATGGGAAATGTGCTTACCGTCAGATACCAATCTCCTCTCTGTGCATTCAGTAGAAAGCTATTTGGCTGCAAGCTAGCATAGCTTAGCACAAATTAATGGAAGTGGATATGGATCAGCTTCCACTAATTGGAAAATGTGTGTCTCTATATAAGGAAAATGACTGTCTCTCTGAAAAGACAGTAAGCTCATATAATAAAGTACTGCACCTCTACTGTCTTTAACTATGACTGAACACAAGACGCTAACTTACCATCTTTAGATAATAAATTACTCAACCTTTATTGTATTTAACTATGAATGAACACAACACCCTAACTTACATAATAAAGTACTCCACTTATTATGTCTTTAGCTATGAATGAACACAACACCCTCACTTGCCATCTTTAGATAATTAGGTAATCAACCTCTACTGTCTTTAACTAATGAACACAACCATCTAACTTACCATCTTTAGATAATAAAGTACTCAACCTTTATTGTATTTAACTATGAATGAATATAACCCTCTAACTTACCATCTTTAGATAATAAAGTACTCAACCTTTATTGTATTTAACTATGAATCAACACAACCCTCTAACTTACCATCTTTAGATAATACAGTATACTCAACCTCTTTAACTATGAATGAACACAACTATAGTAACATACAGCTGCAGTAAAATGGTCATGTTCCAGACTCACTGTCTCTGACCTTGTGATTTGGTGGATAAGGAGTCCGACTGGTTTTCACGCTTAGACTGGAAAACTGCCTCAAGGTATGAAACACACACACTATGAAAATATGATGTGAAGGCTCTATGTTATCATTAAGTAGGTGTGTGTGTGTGTGTGTGTGTGTGTGTGTGTGTGTGTGTGTGTGTGTGTGTGTGTGTGTGTGTGTGTGTGTGTGTGTGTGTGTGTGTGTGTGTGTGTGTGTGCGTGCGTGCGTGCGTGCGTGCGTGCGTGCGTGCGTGCGTGCGTGCGTGCGTGCGTGCGTGCGTGCGTGCGTGCGTGCGTGCGTGCGTGCGTGCGTGCGTGCGTGCGTGCGTGTGTGTCTGTAATTCTGGCTATTCTCCCTTTGACACAGTCTGGGCTCGAGCTCCCGGCCACATGAGTTCTCCTGCTGTTTCTCAGACAGACACACAGTCCATGAAAACAATTCATCTAAACGGTCCAAAAAATCTTCAATTCATTCATTCATTCATTCATTCAGTGACAAAGTCCAGTTGATTACTGGCGACCTGAGGCCTAGCTGTCTGCTTCCACTGGAGAGTCCCTGTGTTTCTCTGATGATCCTCCAGGCCACCTCTGCTTAAAAGAAATCAAAGTAGGGCAGTGTCTTAATTAGCAGTAGAAGGCACTCACCTGTTGCTGCTTTCCCAGGATGTAATTAGGCTAACACTTCCCTCAACGGGGGAGGGTCTCTGTCTGGGGTGCTACAGCGTGTGTGTGTGTGTGTGTGTGTGTGTGTGTGTGTGTGTGTGTGTGTGTGTGTGTGTGTGTGTGTGTGTGTGTGTGTGTGTGTGTGCGTGCGTGCGTGCGTGCGTGCGTGCGTGCGTGCGTGCGTGCGTGCGTGCATGCATGTGCGTGTATGTGCGCGCGCGCGCGCGCGTGTGTGTGTGTGTGATTAGCCCTATAGGTCAAACATCGTCTCATTTCTCCTCCACTGCTCATTAACTCACAGCGGTGTCAGGGTCTGTCAAGCTGTGGTTCAGAGTCCCAGCAAGGGTCCCAGGTCGACTCCTGGTGGGTCACCACATCACAAGAGGCCGGGGTGACTTGGCTGTTTACAGTTTATAGACACACCTCTTTTCTGTTTTTTAAACATTCATTGATTGATTGATTGAAAACTTTATTAACAGATTACAGAATGGGTACAATACAGTACAGCTCAATACAAACAACTGCTAAGAGGATGAAGACCAGAAAAATACTTTTGTCTTGTTTACATAAGGGTCCTCCATTTTAAATTCATCAAGACATTTATGACATACAAGACATACATGACGTTTTGGTTCCGGAAGTCAGATCAACCAGTACTTGTGCTGTATAATGCGAATACATTTGAATATAATCTAATCTAAATATGGATAGATTTCCGATAAATAAAGCTTCCTACCTGCGTTCCATTGACTACCAGTCTACTGTTCCAGCCTGCAGTGATGTATTCATGCTAGCTGATATAATTTACATGTTAACTCATTCCCTGCCAACAATGATTTTATACGTGTTTGTCCGCCAATCGTTGAACGCCAACCACGTATATATATATACGTTATTTGATCGTTATTTCTTTTATTCGCAATTTCCATTTGTTATCCATCCAGGCAGCCTGTGTTACCATAGGGAATGAGTCTGAGATTGCAAAAGTCCAATACTGTCGCCTGGTGGTATGCGGCCGATGTTGCACTTCCTTTGAGACTGTGTATGGGGCTGTGCGTCGGTGAAATGCCTCCGGGCGGACTTTTCTAGTAGCCTGAACCAGGGGCTTCACCCGATCGCATTGAATTGTTTTCGGGACCCCCGATTCATTATCCTGTGGTGGGTTATGTCGTGGGCCAAATGGACATATGATCTACCAGATGGCAATCAAATAATTGGAACATTCTTTTTGGAATCCCACCGGCCACAGGGAAGAGCAATTTAACGTTAATTTAAGCTTGATTGTGCCTTGTTTTCATAGCCATCGCCCTGATCAGCGTATGGGGTTGTACTAACGAATGCCGTTATTGACAATCAATTAATCACAAATGACCCCCCCCCCCTTTCATGCATTCATGACGGAACATAATACAGATCATATGCATTTGAATTTTTAAGTGTAGCGTGTGTAGGGACGAAATGCCAATGGATTTAATATAATACACGTATCGGGCTATTACTAGCCTCCCAGGAATTACCCTAAACCGCTCTAAAACCATACTTATATTCACCACGGTATAAAACGGGAATGTATGGACGGAAAAATTCTTTCTTTTTCACATCTTGAACAATAGATACCCGATGTCAAATGGGCCATAGTATTGCATCCATAGCTATAATATAGAGATATATAATATAGAGAGAACAGCTCAAGACAGAGATGCTTGGAGATCACTTGTTGACGGCCTATGCCCCAGAAGGGGTAGCAGGTGTAAGTAAGTAAGTAAGTAAGTAAGTAAGTAAGTAAGTAAGTAAGTAAGTAAGTAAGTAAGTAAGTAAGTAAGTAAGTAAGTAAGTAAGTAAGTAAGTAAGTAAGTAAGTAAGTAAGTAAGTAAGTAAGTAAGTAAGTAAGTAAGCAAGCTATAATATAGAATATAGTTATAGCCCTGCAAACAAGGTGAGCACATATCCCATATCCCGTTCCCAGCGTGGCAGAGAAAGAGTTAAGAGTGTCTAGGGGATATCTTAAACAGCGTGGCCAGTAGCTCTAGATATCAATTTATTCAGTACAATTTAAGGACCAACTTTTATCTTCCCCCTGATCCGAGTTTTGGTTCCCGCCCCCCCTCGGATCATTGAAAAACACCATTTTAACGAGGTCCGTGTTGTACGTTAGATGTGACCTATTTCCACCGCCTGGGTCAGGACACAGAGAGAGAGAAAGAGGGGCCGACTCTCTGATGTTGTTGGCTGCATCAAAGTGGCTTCTCCGCGTCTTTGGTGGAAGACGGACTCAGGCTAATTAAGAGCAGCTTCCTGGGTCACGGACACGGTCGGTAATTAGGCCAACGTGGGAATGATGGAGACACAGTCAGACCCTGCAGGATACATACAGCCACGGCCCTCCAGGCTACAGTGTAACGCTGACGGAAAGGACCAATTATCAGCATTTATGACCTGATTTAATTATAGCCTGTATGTTGAGGATGTGTCGTCCAATTCTCCACGATTAGCTTGCATGTCAAATTACACGTTGGCTACATTTGTGTGTATGTTTTAGACATGTTGTCCAGGGGCTTATATGTAATTGGACATGGGGAAGTTCAGAGGGATTTCATGCCATTAGTGTGATTTCTGCAGCGTGAGGCCAAGCGTTTGAGGTAGTTGATTAAATCTGGAGCTCGTTCTGTGGTGCAAAAAAAAAGCAGAGCTGGGACGACGTGATCAAAGCAATGGCTTCCTTGTTCGGTTGGTTTTTATTCAGAAGATGGTTTACAGCATTTCAAGTCAGAGGTCCTTCCTTCAGACACAGCTACGCTTCTGTGTGTTCATCAATGGTAAAAACAAGTTCGTTATATTCGTATTCCTGACACCCCCCTCTCGTCGAGATGGGCTGGTTGATTCCACATGTGTGTGTGTGTGTGTGTGTGTGTGTGTGTGTGTGTGTGTGTGTGTGTGTGTGTGTGTGTGTGTGTGTGTGTGTGTGTGTGTGTGTGTGCGTGCGTGCGTGCGTGTGTGCGTGCGTGCGTGTGTGTGTGTGTGTGTGTGTGTCTTTAATGTCTGTATCAAATATGGTACAAATATGGTCCACCCTCACCCTCCTCCACCCTCATCATCCTCCACCTCTACCATCCTCCACCTCCACCCTCACCCTCATCCACCCTCATCATCCTCCACCTCCACCTCCACCCTCACCCTCATCATCCTCCACCTCCACCATCCTCCACCTCCACCCTCACCCTCCTCCACCCTCATCATCCTCCACCAACCCCATTACCAGCCCTGTGTGGAGACACTGCCTGTGATCTTTATCTTGGGGCTGAAACTAAACCTCATTACTGCCTCCGAGACACATCAAAGCTGCTTCCTACACATGCTGCTAAAACAGTAACTCTTAAGGCTGACGGATCTCCCTTCATAGCAGCTTTATGTCCAGTGGAGTTCCAGACCACACAGCGCTCATCAAAACAAACAGAGGAACGTGAGTAAACACGTTCAGATAGTGAGGAAGACAAGCTGCTCTTTGTACCTTTACCTCTGAAGGGAAATGAAAAAGGTATGTGTGACCTACTAGGGTCAAATGTATGTGTAACATTGTTGAAGAAAAATGCTTTCAATACTTGTCACCTATGATACTTTTTTTGTATTACATTTTTTTGCAGTGTTTTGTTTAGGGACGGTACCACTTTTTCATGTCCAATACTGATACCTTGAGTATCTGCCGATACCGATACCCATGATCTGATACTGTAAACAAGCCCTCTGTCTGGCTTTTTGTGTCATCCTTTTAACATGTACAAAATGTTAATAAAGTATGAGGAAAAAACTGTGGAAACGTAATAAATAAAAGGCAGTGAAACAATAATCAAATAAACACCAAAATATATACTATCTCTATTGGAATGGAGACTTTTCAGCACAGGATAAACTAGGGATGGGCATTTTACAAAAAAATCCAGATCGATTGATCGCATGATGTACTCAAGTACTCGTGGATTACTTGTGGAGGAAAACATTGTACAAAATAAACGTCTTTTCCGGTGTTTTAGACTTTGCTCTTTTATTTTGAACCCCCCCGACCGGAAGTATTGTTGTTATCGTAGCACAACCCATGAGCGGACAACTTGTGTCGTCCGGTTCTGTGTTTTTTAGCTAATGATAAAACAAATGTTGAGATTGTTGGTGAACAACTAACTTTAGGTTAGTTTTAATGTTAGCTACTAACGTTAGATGCAGCTAGTACAGGCAATCGCCGATGAGGAGGAAGCATCAAAGCCGTATATAATAGAATAGCCCTGTGGTGCATAGGCACGACAGCGCAACTCGAAACTACCTGTTGTATTAAATCAATTGATGTTTAACTTGTCCCTGTGTCCAGTCCTTTGACTAGCCCCACCCGTTCATTGTAAACAATCTACAACACTAGCTACTGCCCAACACTGGAAATATGCAATAGTGCTGCTGCTTTTTATTTGGTTAAAATCTTTTATTTGTAAGAGAAGAATGGCTATCGTTTGTTTGTGGCTGGTGTGAGCTGGATAGTGTAGTTTTATGAAATTTAGATGTCCATCGAAAGTCTCCTCTTTCTTAGGACTACAAAGATTTCATGACGGCTTCCTGTCCTTGCGTCTAAATCGTGCCTTTTTCGGTGCAATGCGCAGAGATTTGTATAAGCTCATATTTCGCTAATAACACTTGAAATCATTGGTAAACAAATGTAATGCTGAAAATATACACTTTGACTGCTGTTTTGATAGGGTGAGGACCTTTACTCTTGGCTACATTTGAAAAAGAAACACAACATCACTTAACACGGACTGTATTGTGCTATTTGTGACGTGAAATAAATCTCGACCGGGCCGATCGGGCTTAACTCTATAGGCTCTTCGACCTGACCAAGTTAGCTTATATCAACTTCCTATGAAGAACGATACTGACTATCAGATCGACGCCATCCCTAGTTTTTATTAAAATAGTAGCTGACAGGAAATACAACTGGGCCCAAGCTGTTCCCCAACATAGACGATCTGAAGGCTGCAGACAACGGTCATAACATTATTGGGTAGCTTTACAGCTCAGTGGATCTGGGTATATAATGACTCCCAGTCCGTACAAAAGTGGAATGGATCAACATGTATGATTGACAACCATCACCACTGTTCTGCTAGGAAACATGTACAAGAGACAATAAGAGAGTGGACACTTTCATCAAAACGGACACAAATCTGGCTGAGACGGAATCCTCCATCAGCCCTGTCCGACAAACAGAAAATTATTCTAAACGAAATTGCAGACGAACAGATACAACAGATCAGTGTCACCGGGCAACAAGAGAACAAGGTGCTGGTAACGTTCCATCTTGACAATAAATAGTACGATAAAAAAAACGACTTCTACTTCTGTTTAGCGTAATCAGAATTGGCAGGTTTCTAAGCCCAGAGTAACTTCTATATAAAGGGGATGTCAGAATGACAGATGACAGAATGAGAATGGTTAGAAAGGAATGATAATACTGAACATGTTAATCTCTCCTCAGATGGCTGCTGTAGATTGTGGATAACCCTTGAGAATGGGTTCATGTGAGGACAGTGAATGATACTGAGACAGTTGAAATATTAATCACAACTGTCACTTGAATGTCAGGCCAAGCAATGACTACAAGGTACATTAGCTTTCTGACGTGTGTCAGACGTGACAGACCATCAAACACTCTATGTCAACGATCTTAGTGGCAGGAATGACCCTTCTATGAATTCAAGGTCGACGGTTGTACCATTTAGATCACTAAAGCTTGACATATTCCTCATGTCCTCTCCTGGTAGAAGGTTGTTTAACGAGCTAATGTTGCCAGTTAACAAATATGTTCCCGACGATCAGCAGTTTTGAAGAGTTTGAGATTGGAACAGGGAAACCATTTAGTTCTAGGAAATAAAAAGCCTGGTGTCAAATTATGTCAGGTAATATTCCAACTGACTGGTTTGATTAGAGACAGAGAGAGAGAGAGAGAGAGAGAGAGAGAGAGAGAGAGAGAGAGAGAGAGAGAGAGAGAGAGAGAGAGAGAGAGAGAGAGAGAGAGAGAGAGAGAGAGAGAGAGAGAGAGAGAGAGAGAGAGAGAGAGAGAGAGAGAGAATGAGTGGACTCTGTGTTCCGGTGGGTCAT
>NC_140179.1:84820179-84822679 GCF_963971535.1 Notolepis coatsorum | reverse complement strand
AACTGTATCAAGTCAACTGAAAATGTGAATAGTATGAAAAAAATTTAAATTGTTCAAAAAGAAAATAATTCTCCTGCGAAATAAGCTGTGACCTGCACATCAAAGAATCGGAATCGAGAAAAGTGTCATAGGCCATACCCAACAATGTGGTATCAAGAGGACCAATATAGGTCAAAGATATTGTTTTCCCACAGAACTTTGAGAGAAATCCTCATAGATGTACAAAGGAAAACTACAACATGTGTGTTCTATGTGATCTGGGAGTGGTGGAGGATGAATATCATTTTGTTTTGTATTGCCTTTTGTACACCGCTTTGAGGAGGGCTTTATTTGAGAACATTCAAATTATAAATCCGGATTTGTTTTGGCAGTCTGAGAGTTGTATGTTGATTTTTTTGTTGTTGTGGAGGACATCTTCAGTTTTGCAGGATTTTTGGAGAAAGCATGGCACTTGTGACAAAACACACTATATCCTATATAATTGTATTTGAATTCCTCTTGTTTCTTTGTTTCTTTACATTGCGTACAGCTTGTGTTATATTACGTGTTATTGTATTTTCTTGTATTTTCTTATTCTTGTGGCCATCTTGGTCTATATGTCATTTGTCAAGTAATTGGTCAAGTATATTATTATATACTTATTGTTATGTGTCTTGTAAGCCCATATGGGCTGGGCATACACCTGTATGTAAGACACGAAAATAAAAAACATCAAATCAAATCAAATCAAATCAAATCAAATCAAATCAAATCAAATCAAATCAAAATCAAACAACATGATAATGAAAAATGGGGAGAAAATACAGCGAACATGGCTTCTGTATTCGGTTAGCACAGACTCTGTCTTCTGTTTTGCGTGCAAACTGTTTGGAAAACAGGACAATGCACTTACCAAAGGGGGGTTTTGAAATTGGAAGAACATAGCAAGTAATTTAAAGGAACATGAGTATTCAAAGACTCACATTACTAATATGACGAGTTGGCATGAACTCCAGACGAGGCTCAAAACTAAGACGGCATAGATCAGATCAACCAGGATTTGATGCATCTTGAGGTGCAGCACTGGAGAGGTGTAATGCACAGAGTGATTGCCATTATGTCACCTATAGCAGAGAGGAACCATGCTTTGAGAGGGCATACAGATGCCCTATTGTTTTGTTTTACCTTTATTTACCCAGGGTAGGTTCGCTGAGCACAGATGCTTTTTTTCAGGAACGCCCTGCTTCACATTCACACAGTTCCATTCACACCTGGGAGCTGCCCAGTACAACCACAGTCTGACACCTGGGAGCCACCCAGTACAACCACAGTCTGACACCTGGGAGCCGCACAGTACAACCACAGTCTGACACCTGGGAGCTGCCCAGTACAACCACAGTCTGACACCTGGGAGCTGCCCAGTACAACCACAGTCTGACACCTGGGAGCTGCCCAGTACAACCACAGTCTGACATCTGGGAGCTGCCCAGTACAACCACAGTCTGACACCTGGGAGCTGCCCAGTAAAACCACAGTCTGCCACCTGGGAGCCGCCCAGTACAACCACAGTCTGACACCTGGGAGCTTCCCAGTACAACCACAGTCTGACACCTGGGAGCTGCCCAGTACAACCACAGTCGACACCATTGGCCACTGAGCAACTCCACTGGAGCAGTTGGGGGTTAAGTGCCTTGCTCAAGGGCACTTCAGTGGTTGGTGTTCCTGCCGGCAACCTATATGACCCACATAATGGGAATTTCCTGTCACAGGTGGAATTGATGGCAACATTTGATCCAATCATGAGCGAAGATTTGAGGATTCAAAACAATGAAACAAAGGTGCACTACCTCAGCAGTGACATTCTAAATGAAATCATAGCATTGATTGGAGACAAAATAACAACAAGGGACCCACACTGACACCCCCCCCCCCCCCCCCCCACTGTGTTAATATTATTCTACCTCTTTATTTACAGTTGTAAATATTTTATTCCATAATTCTATTCTATTCTATTATGCTTAACTTAATAATTATTATTTAATTTGATCTTACTCCACCACTTTATTGTATTATCTGTCTGGTAATGTCTGTCCACTAATGTCGCACCAAAAACGACCAGAGCAAATTCCTTGTATGTGAAAACTACTGATTCTGATGAAGAATACAAAGGCATACACACATTCACTGTCTCTCTCTCTGTCTCCCTCCATCTCTCTACCCCCCCCCCCCCCTCTCACTCTCTCTCACACACACACACACACACACACACCACACACACAAACACACACGCTAACACACACACATGCACATACAAAATAATGGGATTCTTGTGTCTGGTGTCAATAGTAAATCCAACATCTGGACATAAAATATATAAAGTCATGTCCTTCTGCTGTTTGTGTGCATGTGTGTCTGTTTTTGTGTATGTGTGTGAGTCTGTTTGTGTGTTTGTCATAAAGATTAACAACACCAGGACCATCAAACTGAAAAATGTGTGTGTGTGTGTGTGTGTGTGTGTGTG
>NC_140179.1:84757679-84815179 GCF_963971535.1 Notolepis coatsorum | reverse complement strand
TTTTGGGGTAGTTTCTGGTATTTTGGGGTATACTTTTGGGTATTTTGGGGTAGTTTCTGGTATTTTGGGGTAGTTTCTGGTATTTTGTGGTATACTTTGGGGTATTTAGGGGTATTTTGGGGTAGTTTCCGGTATTTTGGGGTATACTTTGGGGTATTTTGGGGTATTTTCTGTTATTTTCTGGTATTTTCTGGTATTTTGGGGTATTTTGGGGTATTTTCTGGTATTTTGGGGTATACTTTGGAGTATTTTGGGGTAGTTTCTGGTATTTTCTGGTATTTTCTGGTATTTTGGGGTAGTTTCTGGTATTTTTGGGTATACTTTGGGTATTATGGGGTAGTTTCTGGTATTTTCTGGTATTTTGGGGTAGTTTCTGGTATTTTGGGGTATACTTTGGGGTATTTTGGGGTAGTTTCTGGTATTTTGGGGTATACTTTGGGGTATTTTGGGGTAGTTTCTGGTATTTTGGCGTATACTTTGGGGTATTTTGGGGTAGTTTCTGGTATTTTCTGGTACTTTGGGGTGATTAGTAGGACCCCTCAGTGAGGAGAGATGGTAGCCTCCACATAGAGAGAGTGATCTGCAATCTGCTTGGGTTGGGGGTGTAAGTACTCATATTATTATTATTATTATTATTATTATTATTATTATTATTATTATTACACAAACTAAAAACAGATATTGTTGGAATTACTAGAAGAAAGAAATGTCACCACCTTTGGCTGATAGTCATTTATTAATTTCTTAGGATTTATTTTGGTCTAATACATGTTTAAGATTCTTAGATGATCCCCCCCCGCTGCCTCCTCCTCGCTCTCCTCCTCCTCCTCCTCCCTCTCCTCCTCCCTCTCCTCCTCCTCCTCCCTCTCCTCCTCCTCCCTCTCCTCTTCCCTCTCCTCCTGCTCCTCCTCCCTCTCCTCCTCCTCTCTCCTCCTCCTCCCTCTCCTCCTCCTCCTCCACCTCCTCCTTCTCCTCCTCCTCCTCCTCCTCTTCCTCATTCTCCTCCTCCTCCCTCTCCTCCTCCTCCTCCCTCTCCTCCTCCTCCTCCTCCTCTTCCTCTTCCTCTTCCTCTTCCTCCTCATCCTGCCTCTCCTCCTCATCCCTCCCCTCCTCCTCCTCCTCCCTCCTCCTCCTCCTCGCCTCCTCCTCATTCTCCTCCTCCTCCCTCTCCTCCTCCTCCTCCTCCTCCTCCCTTCCCTCTTCCTCCTCCTCCTCCTCCCTTCCCTCCTCCTCCTCCTCATTCTCCTCCTCCTCCTCCTCCTCCTCCTCCTCCTCCTCCTCCTCCTCCTCCTCCTCCTCCTCCACGGGAAGCAGCATACTGGCTCATGTTAGGGAGGCCATGCATTATGCAGCAGCTTAGTGCACTGCGCTGGATCATCATGTCCTCGGCTACAGTCCACCTGTCGCTGCTCTGGTCGTAGCGCTCCACCTTGGAGAGCGACCCTCTTAGGCAGATGTTAGGGTTGAAGCCTCCGACCACGAAGAGGAGGTCGTCCAGCACCGCAATGCCAAACTGGCTGCGGGGGGTGATCATGGCGGGCAGGGCGCTCCAGGAGTCAGTCAAGGGGCTGTAGGCCTCCGCGCTACCCAGGTGGTTTACACCGTCAAACCCTCCCACCTGAGGACAGGACACATGAGAGGAATGTTTTAGTGTGTGGTTAATGCAGGCAGACACGTTGTTAATCCACTTAGGGAAATGAGGGCATCACAGCAGCATTGCAAGTCAAATGATACATAACTATATAAATATCTAGTATAAAGCATTTGTCTCCGTGTGCACCTACCACATAGACTTGTCCTCTGTACGCAGCCACTCCCACTCCGGCACGCCTGCTGCTCATGGGGGCGATTAAAGTCCACTGGTCGGTGTCTGGGCTGTAGCACTCAGCTGTGAGCAGACACTCTGCCGTGTTGTCGCCACCACAGATGTAAACCTGTAATAAGAAAGAATATTCTAATTTAGTTTATATATTCCATTTTATTTCATTGTACTTTAATTGTCTTGTCTGTTAATGTTGATGGACCAAAGGACCAAGACAAAATCCTTGTATGTGTAGCTGACTTGATGAAGACATTTCTGATTCTGAATGATACCCACCTTGCCCTGGAGGACTGCTGCCCCGGCGCCGCTCCTGTGCTCCAGCATGGGTGAGATCAGTGTCCACTGGTTGGTTTCAGGCTCGTAGAACTCGGCGGTGTTCAGTATCCTGTCTCCGTCGTGCCCTCCCATGGCGTAGATACAGCCGTCCAACGCGACCACGCTGACGTCACTGCGGCGTGAGTGCATGGGAGCCGCCTGCAGCCAGCTGCGAGTGATGGGGTTGAACCTGCTCACACTGCTGAGACGCTCTACGCCGCCCCGGCCGCCGACGCAGTAGACCAGACCGTGGAGATAAGCGGTCCCATGGTATCCCCGGGGACTCTCCGCCTCTACGCTCACGTGCATCCATCCATCGGCTCGGATATCGTAAGCCTCCATGAAAATACTGCCGTGACTCCAGCCTCCGATGGCCAATAGGACCTCCTGGGGCAGGCGTGGGCGGGTCAGGGGGTTTGGAAGCCTGTCGGAGCCATGGGGGTTCAGGACGCTGAGGATGAGCGGCCTGCAGTCATGGCTGTCCCTCACCACAGGGTTGTTCTGGACGTTGTTCAGGAAGTAGTCACGCCTCATCAAGCCCATGCGAACCTGGGAAGAGACAAGCAGACAACGGTTGTAGACGGTTTCACTGGAATTCTGTTTCTAGGGAACAGTTTGGACCCAAATGTTTGAGAACCACTGTATTGATTGATGGATTGATTGAAAACTTTATTAACAGATTGCAGAATGGGTAGAATACAGTACGGCTCAATACAAATTGTAATGAGGATGCTAGGGCTGTCTTAAATACTTCGAAGCTTCGTTCGATGGGCATGGGATTCGAATATGAAAATAAAATTTGACTATTAAAAAAATAAATAAAAGAATATGATATATATTTATTTTTTTGTGTGCAAAATCAACTCTGCCTCTCTTTGTTAACTACAACAAGCAATGCTGTTTGTTATTTAAGATGAGGTCGGACTCGGCACTGACAGATTTGTGTTCATTGTGCTGCTTTTATAAAGCCTCAAATGACGGCTTACAATATTTCATGAAAGCAAAGTGTTTCGTTTGTGTAGGATTTAAAAAGGTTTAAACTTTACAGCACTGACAAAGTTGAACAAAGTGCTGTACAAGTCCCAAAAAATATATATTTAAAAAAAGAAATTGAAATTTGTTTTTTCTTTTTTTTAAGCTTCGAATTAAAATCGAATCTCGGCCCGAAGCTTCGAATTCCAAAAAAAAATTCGAAGGTCAGCCCTAGAAGATGCAGACCAGAAAAAGACTTCCGCCTTGTTTATATCAGGGTCCCCCATTTTTTATTCAACAAGACATGTATGACATACATGACATACAGATATACAGTGATACAATTAGTTACCTTGGGCAGCAGCAAAGGGATGTGTGTTTTACGCTCCTCACGGGAGTGGTCGATCCAACGGAGGACGGCCTCGAACACCGTCTCCTCGTTCTTCACGTTCAGGTCATCCCTCTCAATGATGTCCACCACTTGCTGCGGGGACAGCTCCACAAACCCCTGTGAGACGCGCAGCATCTCCTCAAAGTGGCACACGATGAAGAGATGGGCCTTGCGCTTCAGGTCAGGGCAGCAGTAGATGTCCGCAAACCTCCAGATGCCGACACAGTTTTCCAGAGACAGCTGGCCCTCTTGGAAGTCAGAGCATGCTCCTACTATGCCAGTGACGAGAAGCTGGTCTGCTGCCACCAGAAGCTCTTCCACGTTCTCTGCTGTCACCGACACAAAGCATGTGTAGGCGTACACGATGATGAGCTGCATCATAGCCGCGGACACCCCAGGGATAGTGTAGACTGCTTTCTTTGAGTCGCTCCAGCGAGTGAAGAGGGCTCTGTGGGACGCAGAGTATAGAGATATCTGATGAGTAAACAGTAAGCAACATTCTGTCCTGTGTACTAATATATTTTCACTGTAGAAGCATAGGGTCTTAGCACAGTAGAAGTATAATATGTTGTTTACAGTAGACATACAGTATAGTATCTGTTTACAGTAGAGGTATAGTACAGAGTATTTTCACAGAAGCATAAGGTCTTTTCACAGTAGAAGTATAGTATATTTTCATAGTAGAATAGAATAGAATAGAATAGACTTTTAATTGTCATTGCACACAAGTATACAACGAAATTTCAGGGGAGCTCCCACAGACCGTAGTACAATATACATACATGTAACACATAACACTGTACATATAACAGAATATTTTAAATAATAAGGTGCATGATGAGCGGTAACATAGTGATTATCAAGTCCGGGTAAAGTGCATGTGCACTTGAGGGGACAGTCAATGAGAGTTTAACAGTCTGACTGCTTGGGGGAAAAAGCTGTTCATAAATCTTGAACTCTTGGCATGTATGCACCGGTATCTCCTCCCTGAGGGGAGGAGCTGAAAGAGGTGATGTGCTGGGCGAGACTGTTCCTTGATGATACACTTGGAGCGGTGGAGGCAGCGGGAGGTGAAGACGGAGGTGATGTTTGGTAGAGGAGTCCCGACGATCCCGCCTGCCGCCTTCACCACCCTCTGTAGAGCCTCTTGCTCTGCCTTTGTGCAGCTGGAGAACCACACAGACACACCGTAGGTCAGCACACTCTCAACCGCACAATGATAAAAGTTCACAAGGAGATTTCGTGGCAGGCCAGCCTGCTTCAGCTTCCTTAGGTAGTATAGGCGTTGCTGAGCTTTTCCGATCACTGACGCGGTGTTGGTGCTCCAGGACAGGCTCTCACTCACACTGAGACCCAGGAACTTGAACACAGTGACCCTCTCCACTACCTCGTTGTTGATGAGCTGAGGGGAGTGGTCAGGCCTTGATCTTCTAAAATCCATTATGATCTCTCTTGTTTTATTTATGTTGAGCACCAGGTTGTTGCTGTTACACCAGGCTGTAAGGTCTTCCACCTCCCTCCTGTAGGCAGACTCATTGTTGTTTGTTATGAGACCCACAACTGTGGTATCGTCTGCAAACTTGATGATGTAATTGGAGGGGTAGGAGGGGGAACAGTCATGTGTGAGCAGGGTGTACAGTAATGGGCTGAGTATGCAACCCTGCGGGGCGCCGGTGCTGAGAGACAGGGTGGACGAGGTGTAGTTGCCCAGCCTGGCGGCTTATGTGGAAGTCCAGCACCCAGTTACACAGTATATTACACAGACCCAGGGTGTGGAGTTTACTGATGAGTACAGGGGAGTATAGTGTTGAAGGCAGAGCTATAGTCGACAAAGAGCATTCTTACGTAGGTGTTTTTCAGTATAGTATCTGTTTACAGTAGAAGTACAGTATAGTATCTTTCTACAGGAGAAGTACAGTATAGAGTCTTAGCACAGTCAAAGTAAATTATTCAAATCAGATTAATTCATTGAAGCGTCTAGATGACGGACAAATCCATCCCTACCAAGCTAACCTGAACCAAGCTAACATGAACCAAGCTAACCTGAACCAAGCTAACCTGAACCAACGTACCTGAAATAGGTGCTGCAGCCACACAGGATGGCCTTGTGGGCATTAAACTCAGTGCTGTTGACTTTAATAACCACATCACAGAACCTTCCCTCCAGACGCAGCTCATTAAGGATTGTACAGGACATGGCGCTTGTTTCCTTTTCCATGTGGTGATTTTAAAATGATCTACAGAATATATTCAAGCTTACAGACAAGTAGCCGGAAACAACACTTGTCTTCTGAGATCTGAGATCTTCTGAGAGAATTGTTGAATAGATAAACTGTCACGATCGGGGCTTGTGATGTCCTTAACCGCTCTGTCTTTGTTTATCTGGACGACATTCTGATTTTCACCCGCTCTATGGAAGAGCACATCCAGCATGTCCACCGGGTCCTCCAATGCCTACTGGAGAACAAGCTGTTCGTCAAGGCGGAGAAGTGTGAGTACCACGTCTCCTCCATCGGGTTCCTCGGCTACATCATCGAGGGCGGCAAGATCCGGGCGGACCCCGTGAAGATCAAGGCGGTGACCGACAACTTCTACCGGCGTTTCATCAGGGACTACAGCCGGGTCGCTGCACCCCTCACCCAACTCACCTCGCCTTCCGTGCCCTTCGTCTGGTCAGACAGAGTGGACTCCGCCTTCGCCGAGCTGCGCCGGCGCTTCACCTCCGCGCCCATCCTCGTCCAGCCGGACACGTCCCGCCAGTTCGTGGTGGAGGTGGACGCCTCAAGTACCAGAGTAGGGGCGGTCCTCTCTCAACGCTCCGCTCTCGACCAGAGACTGCATCCCTGCGCCTTCTTCTCTTGCCGCCTGACCCCAGCGGAGGTGAATTACGATATCGGGAACCTGGAGCTCCTGGCAGTCAAACTGGCCCTGGAGGAATGGAGGCATTGGCTGGAGGGCTCAGAGACCCCCTTCCTGGTCTGGACTGACCACAAGAACCTCGCCTACGTCCAGACGGCCAAGCGCCTGAACTCCCGCCAGGCCCGCTGGGTGCTGTTCTTCGCCAGGTTCAATTTCACCCTGACCTACAGACGGGCTCCAAGAACACCAAGCCAGACGCCCTCTCCAGGCAGTTTGTCCCCGAAGAGGGTTCCGCGCACCCGGACACTATCCTCCCCTCCTCCTGCCTGGTGGCCGCTGCCACCTGGGAGATCCAGTCTGTTGTCCGGTAGGCCCAGCGCGTCCAGCCTGATCCAGGTAACGGCCCACCTAACCGGATTCTTGTCCCCGACCTTGTCCGCTCCCAGGTGCTCCAGTGGGTCCACGCTTCCCGGTTCGCCTGTCATCCTGGGATCAACCGTACCCTGTCCCTGCTGAAGCGGCACTTCTGGTGGGTCACCATGAGGGAGGACAGCCGTGACTTCGTCCTTGCGTGCACCGTCTGTGCCTGTGGGAAGGCTTCCCACCAACCACCTGCCGGGCTCCTCCGGCCGCTCCCGGTTCTCGGTCGACCCTGGTCGCACGTCGCCCTGGACTTCTGCCTCCCTCACACGGTAACACAGTCATTCTCACTATCGTGGACCGTTTCTCGAAGGCCGTGCATTTTGTTGCTCCCCCAAACTCCCCTCTGCTTCAGAGACCGCGGACCTGATGGTGCTCCATGTCTTCCGTCTCCACGAGATCCCGGTGGACATCGTCTCCGACAAGGGCCCGCAATTTATCTCCCAGGTACGTGCGTCCTCGTGGCCGGGGGCATCAGTATCTCGTGGACTGGGAGGGCTACGGCCCGGAGGAGCGCAGCTGGGTCTCCCGCGGGATGATCCTGGACCCAGAACTCGTCCGGGACTTCCATCGACGCCACCCGGACAAGCCTGGAGGGCCGCCCAGGAGGCGCCCGTCGAGGGGGGGGTCCTGTCACAATCGGGGCTCGAGCCTGCCTGATGAGGCTCAATCAGTGCGGCTGCAAGGGATTACCTCATCAAGCAGGCTCTATATCATCTGGCAGAGCCTGACATCCGGCGTCGCAGTGTTAAACTGCAAACCTAGGTACGACGACTCTACCTGAAGACCAGCTGTATCTACCCCTGTGTTATCCCTTCCCTAATCTTCTGTTTCTTGTGCCCCAGGACCCCGCTCCAGCGCCCTTCCGCCTGGACGTCTCAAGCCAAGCAAGGAGTACCCCTGCTCACTCTCCCAACGCAAGACCTGTACGTACCCGCTCCAGCGCCCTTCCTGCCTGGAAGTCTCAAGCCAAGCAAGGAGTACCCCTGCTCACTCTCCAAACGCAACACCTGTACGTACCCGCTCCAGCGCCCCTTCCTGCCTGGACGACTCGAGCCAAGCAAGGAGTACACCTGCTCACTCTCCCAAGCGCAAGACCTGTGCTCTCAGCCGACAGCTGCACTGGAAGTGCACCTGTTCTCATTCTCTCCCCCAAGAACATTATAACTTTCATCTATCACACATTCCTGTTATAACTCTGCTTGTTTGGGAAGAACAATTAAAGAACCCTAAACCGCTCCATTCTCTCTTCTCCTGTATTGCTATTGGGCTCCGCAAGAACCCCTATCCTCACACAAACAAATGTTCTAGAATGTTTGATTATGACATCATACTGTGACATCACAACGGAACCTGTTTGAGTTCCATTTGAATAATATAAATAATATGTATGATATAATATAATGTAATGTAATGTTATATATTATAATATAATGTAATATAATAATAAAGTATAATATATTTAGCTCCCATTTTAATAATATAGATAATATGTTGATATAATATAATTAGGGCTGTCAGATTATCGCGTTAATTAGATTAATTAATTACACAGCAAATTATCGCGTTATGAAAATGTACTCAAAATTAATTATTCAAAAAGAAATCTTTTTAATTTTTAATTTTTTTTATCTCATTCATTCCATAAAATAATAATAAATAATAATTGACAGACTTTTTTTTAAATGGTCCATTTGCATGTTCTTGGTATCTGATTCTAGGGACATCTATGGATCTCAGGGAATGTAGCAGTGTCAGAAATACTGTGTCTGTTACTAGACTTGAGTAAATTGTAATGAACCAAATGAGAATATCAATTCAATTCTTTATATAAATTCTTTTTGACTGTGAATAACACCATGCTAAAATTGACCAGACCTGAAAAATCTAAGCAAATGAATAAAGGGAAGATGATTAAACAGAAGGTTTTGTAGATCAGGCCTAAAATGGTTATGCGATTCAAATGCGATTAATTAGATTAATTAATTACAAATCCTGTAATTAATTAGATACATTTTTTTAATTGCCTGACAGCACTAAATATAATGTAATGTAATGTTATATATTATAATATAATGTAATATAATAATAAAGTATAATATATTTAGCTCCATTTGAATAATATAGACATGTCTATGTTATGACATCATGACATTCTGTTATGACCAGTGATGCCAGTAACTAGTTACTGTAATCTGATTACTTCTTTCAGTAAATAGTAATCTAACTTGTTACTTTTTACAAGCCAGTAATCTGATTACAGTTACTTTTCCAAGTGGCTGTGCGTTACTATTTAGTTACTATCTCATAATGCTGATGATAAGAGAGCCAGGGGTACAGTCAGCTAGACCGGAGATGGGATGTGTGCTTGCGCACGCATGCACACAGCCACACACACATGATAATAACAAACTCTAATACCATGTTTTATATTACACAACGGTTTTACAATTTTATTTGTATCATTGTTGTCATTCTTATGTTGTGGCAGCAGCAGGGGGGACTGCGACGACTTTGTAACCTAGTTACTTTCAAAGTAACTTAATCAAGTAATCAGTAAAGTAACTAGATCTTTTTACTAACCAAGGTAACATGAACCAAGCTAAACTTACCTGAAATAGGTGCTGCAGCCACACAGGATTGCCTTGTGGGCGTTAAACTCAGTGCTGTTGACTTTAATAACCACATCACAGAAACTTCCCTCCAGACGCAGTTCATTAAGGATTGTACAGGACATGGCGCCTGTTTCCTTTTCCATGTGGTGATTTTTAATTGTATCTACAGAATATATTCAAGCTTATAGACAAGTAGCCGGAAACAACAAGTGAGATCTTCACTTGTGTTGTCAGATCTTCTGAGAGAATTGTTGAATATTATACTGTACACAAATGTTCTAGAATGTTTGATTATGACATCACTGTGACATCACAATGGAACATGTTGAATAGATACACAAATGTTCTAGAATGTTTGATTATGACATCATACTGTGACATCATACTGTGACATCACGACTCTGGAACTCCCTCCCTCAGACCATCCGAGACTCTCCCTCACTCTCCACCTTCAAATCCAGACTCAAAGCCTACCTGTGCTCTCAGCCGACAGCCGCACAGGAAGTGCACCTGTTCTCATTCTCTCCCCCAAGAACATTATAACTTTCATCTATCACACATTCCTGTTATAACTCTGCTTGTTTTGGAAGAACAATTAAAGAACCCTAAACCGCTCCATTCTCTCTCCTCCTGTGTTGCTATTGGGCTCCGCAAGAACCCCTATCCTCACAGAACACTGCGACCATGACGTCGGACTCAGCGCCACAGGATGCCGGAGAATGGAGCAGGAACATCCAGGCCGCCGTCACCGGACACGCCATTCTGGTAAACAAACACTCACAACTACTGGACGAAGCCATTAGCCAGCTCGGCGCGCTCACGCTCAGCTCCATGGAGCGAGACGAACAATTCGAGCAATTCACTGCATATCACTGCTGGCGGGACCAAACTCCAAAAACCCAACTTTTCAGCAGATGAAAAAAACGAACACAGATTTGAGGGTGAATAGAGTTACAGAGCAGAGCGCTACAGCGGAGACGTTGCCAGGTGTCGTGCCTTTCTCTTCCAATGTTCTTTAATATTCGGGCAACAATCACTAACACACCAGAGCGACAAATCCAAAGTATCCTACCTGTCTGGTTTGCTGACGGGGCCCGCGCTAGAATGGGCGACAGCCCTCCACTTCAGTAATTCCCCCCTCTGCGAGTCATATTCCGATTACACCGACGACATGCGAAAAGTTTTCGACCATCCCTCCGGTGGTTCGGATAGAACAGCCGCTCTATTCACCATTCGCCAAGGACACCGCAGCGTGAGCGAATATGCTATTGAATTCCGTATCCTGGCAGCTGGTTCCCAGTGGAACGACGAGCCTTTACGAGGGGCTTTTCGTCAGGGCCTCAGCGACGTCCTAAAGGACGAATTAGCTTCTAAAGAGAAGCCAACTTCCCTTGATAATTTGCTTAACTTAGCCAGAGACCTGGACACGCGTCTTCGGGAACGCCGCAGTGAGAGCCTGCGCCGTCAACAGTGTCCCGCTGCAGAGCCGCAGAGCCGACGACTCTGAGCTTATGGACCTCGACCGCTCTCGCCTTCCTCTCTGCGAACACCGTCACAGACTCAGGTCAGGGGCATGTCTGTACTGCGGGCAACTAGGCCACTCCATCGCTTCATGTTCGGTTCGCCCAAACGACGGGGCTCGACAGTGACACTGGGCGCATGCACGAGCCTTAAATTTGTTCCAAGCTCCGGTCCAAATATGCAATTCAGTGCCACGCTTTACCAAACCGGTCAATCACTCCCTCTGTCCGCGCTGGTCGACTCGGGTGCAGACGAAAACCTCATTGACGCTGGGGTAGTGTCCCACTACCACATTGCCACCGACGCCTTACCCATTCCCCGCGATGCTCAAGGCCTAAACGGGAAGTTGCTCCGACAGGGGCCCGCAATTTATCTCCCAGGTATGGAAGGCCTTCTGCCGGGCCCTCGGGGCCACGGTCAGTCTCTCCTCCGGGTTCCACCCGCAGACCAACGGTCAGTCGGAGCGGGCCAACCAGGACCTGGGATCCGCCCTCCGCTCCGTGGCAACCCGGGACCCCTCCGACTGGAGTACATTCCTGCCGTGGATCGAGTACGCCCACAACTCGCTGTCCTCCGCGGCCACAGGTCAGTCTCCCTTTGAATCCTCCCTGGGCTACCAACCCCCGCTGTTCCCTGCGCAGGAGGAGGAGCTTGCCGTTCCTTCGGTGCAGGACCACCTTCGCCGCTGCAGGAGGATATGGGGGGACACGAGGCCCGTGCTGCTCCGCACCGCTGAGCAGAACCGCCGCTTCGCCGACCGCCACCGGACCCCGGCTCCCGACTACCAGCCGGGTCAGATGGTTTGGCTCTCGTCCCGAGACCTGCCAATCAAGTCTTTGTCCCGCAAACTCACCCCCCGTTTTGTTGGTCCCTACAAGATCTTGTCCATCATTAACCCCTCGGTCGTTAAACTCCAGCTCCCTGCCATCATGCGCATTCACCCCTCCTTCCATGTCTCTCAGCTGAAGCCGGTGGTCTCCTGTCCCCTGTCTCCTCCTGCTCCGGAGCCTCCTCCTCCGCTGGTCATCGATGACCACCCGGCCTACATTGTCCGCCAGCTGCTGGACGTGCGTCCTCGTGGCCGGGGACATCAGTATCTCGTGGACTGGGAGGGCTACGGCCCGGAGGAGCGCAGCTGGGTCTCCCGCGGGATGATCCTGGACCCAGAACTCGTCCGGGACTTCCATCGACGCCACCCGGACAAGCCTGGAGGGCCCGCCAGGAGGCGCCCGTCGAGGGGGGGGTCCTGTCACGATCGGGGCTCGAGCCTGCCTGATGAGGATCAATCAGCGTGGCTGCAAGGGATTACCTCATCAAGCAGGCTCTATATCATCTGGCAGAGCCTGTCATCCGGCGTCGCAGTGTTAAACTGCAAACCTAGGTACGACGACTCTACCTGAAGACCAGCTGTATCTACCCCTGTGTTATCCCTTCCCTAATCTTCTGTTTCTTGTGCCCCAGGACCCCGCTCCAGCCCCCTTCCGCCTGGAAGTCTCAAGCCAAGCAAGGAGTACCCCTGCTCACTCTCCCAACGCAAGACCTGTGCTCCCCGCTCCAGCGCCCTTCCTGCCTGGAAGTCTCAAGCCAAGCAAGGAGTACCCCTGCTCACTCTCCAAACGCAACACCTGTACGTACCCGCTCCAGCGCCCCTTCCTGCCTGGACGACTCGAGCCAAGCAAGGAGTACCCTTGCTCACTCTCCCAAGCGCAAGACCTGTGCTCTCAGCCGACAGCTGCACTGGAAGTGCACCTGTTCTCATTCTCTCCCCTAAGAACATTATAACTTTCATCTATCACACATTCCTGTTATAACTCTGCTTGTTTGGGAAGAACAATTAAAGAACCCTAAACCGCTCCATTCTCTCTTCTCCTGTATTGCTATTGGGCTCCGCAAGAACCCCTATCCTCACACAAACAAATGTTCTAGAATGTTTGATTATGACATCATACTGTTACATCACAACGGAACCTGTTTGAGTTCCATTTGAATAATATAAATAATATGTATGATATAATATAATGTAATGTAATGTTATATATTATAATTAAGGCTGTCAAATATATCGCGTTAACTCCCGATTCTATTAATGCCACTAATTTTTTTAACTCAAGATTAACAAAAATTTTTTTTTTTTTTTTTTTTTTTTTTTTTTTTTAACTAGACTTCACTCAGGTGGATTATTGATGCTCTCATTGATACTATGTTTGTTTCTGAAGTGTGTGTGTGTGTGTGTGTGTGTGTGTGTGTGTGTGTGTGTGTGTGTGTGTGTGTGTGTGTGTGTGTGTGTGTGTGTGTGTGTGTGTGTGTGTGTGTGTGTGTGTGTGTGTGTGTGTGTGTGAGATATAGAGAGAGAGGGGGGTGAGAGAGATGAGGAAGGGGCAAAAGAGAAAAAGAGCTGGGAGTGTGTGTGAGGGAGAGAGGGGGGTGTGTGATTAATCAGCCCTTGTGTGTGTGAATGTAACAAGTTCCTAACGTTTTCTTTCCCCTATTATTTCATGCACACTTTATTCATTGTTTTAAATTATTATTTTCTTTTAAGTTATTTTGTGCATCACTCTGTTTTGAATTTGATGCAAATTTGCAATGCATGAGGGTCATCCTTTTGTGTTAAATGGCTGCACAAAGCAAGCATTTGTTGACTCGCATGTTGATAAGAGTATTAAAACTTGGAACTTGAAAAAGATCTGTTTAAGGTTAAAAAAAAATTAAAAATAAAAATGCGATTAATTTGCGATTAATCGCGAGTTAACTATGGACAATCATGCGATTAATCGAGTTAAATATTTTAATCGTTTGACAGCACTAATTATAATATAATGTAATATAATAATAAAGTATAATATATTTAGCTCCCATTTTAATAATATAGATAATGTTGATATAATATAATTAGGGCTGTCAGATTATCGCGTTAATTAGATTAATTAATTACACAGCAAATTATCGCGTTATGAAAATGTACTCAAAATTAATTATTCAAAAATAAATCTTTTACATTTTTTAATTTTTTTATCTCATTAATTCCATAAAATAATAATAAATAATAATTTACAGACTTTTTTTTAAATGGTCCATTTGCATGTTCTTGGTATCTGATTCTAGGGACATCTATGGATCTCAGGGAATGTAGCAGTGTCAGAAATACTGTGTCTGTTACTAGACTTGAGTAAATTGTAATGAACCAAATGAGAATATCAATTCAATTCTTTATATAAATTCTTTTTGACTGTGAATAACACCATGCTAAATTGACCAGACCTGAAAAATCTAAGCAAATGAATAAAGGGAAGATGATTAAACAGAAAGTTTTGTAGATACAGTACTGAATTCTGCCATCCGGACACATGCAATTTGAAATATGATTATAGAATATAAAATATCAGGCCTAAAATGGTTATGTGATTCAAATGCGATTAATTAGATTAATTCATTACAAATCCTGTAATTAATTAGATACATTTTTTTAATCGCCTGACAGCACTAAATATAATGTAATGTAATGTTATATATTATAATATAATGTAATATAATAATAAAGTATAATATATTTAGCTCCATTTGAATAATATAGACATGTCTATGTTATGACATCATGACATTCTGTTATGACCAGTGATGCCAGTAACTAGTTACTAAGTAACTAGTTACTGTAATCTGATTACTTCTTTCAGTAAATAGTAATCTAACTTGTTACCTTTTACAAGCCAGTAATCTGATTACAGTTACTTTTCCAAGTGGCTGTGCGTTACTATTTAGTTACTATCTCATAATGCTGATGATAAGAGAGCCAGGGGTACAGTCAGCTAGACCGGAGATGGGATGTGTGCTTGCGCACGCATGCACACAGCCACACACACATGAGAATAACAAACTCTAATACCATGTTTTATATTACACAACGGTTTTAAAATTTTATTTGTATCATTGTTGTCATTCTTATGTTGTGGCAGCAGCAGGGGGGACTGCGACGACTTTGTAACCTAGTTACTTTCAAAGTAACTTAATCAAGTAATCAGTAAAGTAACTAGATCTTTTTACTAACCAAGGTAACATGAACCAAGCTAAACTTACCTGAAATAGGTGCTGCAGCCACACAGGATTGCCTTGTGGGCGTTAAACTCAGTGCTGTTGACTTTAATAACCACATCACAGAAACTTCCCTCCAGACGCAGTTCATTAAGGATTGTACAGGACATGGCGCCTGTTTCCTTTTCCATGTGGTGATTTTAAATTGTATAGAATATATTCAAGCTTATAGACAAGTAGCCGGAAACAACAAGTGAGATCTTCACTTGTGTTGTCAGATCTTCTGAGAGAATTGTTGAATATTATACTGTACACAAATGTTCTAGAATGTTTGATTATGACATCACTGTGACATCACAATGGAACATGTTGAATAGATACACAAATGTTCTAGAATGTTTGATTATGACATCATACTGTGACATCATACTGTGACATCACGACTCTGGAACTCCCTCCCTCAGACCATCCGAGACTCTCCCTCACTCTCCACCTTCAAATCCAGACTCAAAACCTACCTGTGCTCTCAGCCGACAGCTGCACTGGAAGTGCACCTGTTCTCATTCTCTCCCCCAAGAACATTATAACTTTCATCTATCACACATTCCTGTTATAACTTGTTTGGGAAGAACAATTAAAGAACCCTAAACCGCTCCATTCTCTCTCCTCCTGTGTTGCTATTGGGCTCCGCAAGAACCCCTATCCTCACAGAACACTGCGACCATGACGTCGGACTCAGCGCCACAGGATGCCGGAGAATGGAGCAGGAACATCCAGGCCGCCGTCACCGGACACGCCATTCTGGTAAACAAACACTCACAACTACTGGACGAAGCCATTAGCCAGCTCGGCGCGCTCACGCTCAGCTCCACGGAGTGAGACGAACAATTCGAGCAATTCACTGCATATCACTGCTGGGGGGGACAAAACTCCAAAAACCCAACTTTTCAGCAGATGAAAAAAACGAACACAGATTTGAGGGTGAATAGAGTTAGGAGGGTTAGACAGATGATCGGTTTAATGCTTTCCCATTGTTTAAACTTTGTAAAACCCACACACACATATATGGAGGCTGATCTATGGAGTTGATTTATATAAAAAAAAATATTTAAAATGGAGTTATGAGGTTTTGTCCCGCCAGCAGCGTAACATCTCAACTAGTCGTTCCACCTGTTGTCTCTTCACCCGTGGTGTCTCCACCTGTTGCATCCCAGTACAGGGAGCCTCACGTACCCGCGCCAGAGCGCTACAGCGGAGACGTTGCCAAGTGTCGTGCCTTTCTCTTCCAATGCTCTTTAATATTCGGGCAACAATCACTAACACACCAGAGCGACAAATCCAAAGTATCCTACCTGTCTGGTTTGCTGACGGGGCCCGCGCTAGAATGGGCGACAGCCCTCCACTTCAGTAATTCCCCCCTCTGCGAGTCGTATCCTCCGGTGGTTCGGATAGAACAGCCGCTCTATTCACCATTCGCCAAGGACACCGCAGCGTGAGCGAATATGCTATTGAATTTCGTATCCTGGCAGCTGGTTCCCAGTGGAACGACGAGCCTTTTACGAGGGGTTTTTCGTCAGGGCCTCAGCGACGTCCTAAAGGACGAATTAGCGTCTAAAGAGAAGCCAACTTCCCTTGATAATTTGATTAACTTAGCCAGAGACCTGGACACGCGTCTTCGGGAACGCCGCAGTGAGAGAGCCTGCGCCGTCAACAGTGTCCCGCTGCAGAGCCGCAGAGCCGACGACTCGGAGCCTATGGACCTCGACCGTTCTCGCCTTCCTCTCCGCTCTCGCCGTCACAGACTCAGGTCAGGGGCATGTCTGTACTGCGGGCAACTAGGCCACTCCATCGCTTCATGTTCGGTTCGCCCAAACGACGGGGCTCGACAGTGACACTGGGCGCATGCACAAGCCTTAAATTTGTTCCCAGCTCCGGTCCAAATATGCAATTCAGTGCCACGCTTTACCACAATGGTCAATCACTCCCTCTGTCCGCGCTGGTCAACTCGGGCGCAGACGGAAACCTCATTGAAGCTGGGGTAGTGTCCCACTACCACATTGCGACCGACGCCTTACCCATTCCCTGCGATGCTCAAGGCCTAAACGGGAAGTTGCTCCGACAGGGGCCCGCAATTTATCTCCCAGGTATGGAAGGCCTTCTGCCGGGCCCTCGGGGCCATGGTCAGTCTCTCCTCCGGGTTCCACCCGCAGACCAACGGTCAGTCGGAGCGGGCCAACCAGGACCTGGGATCCGCCCTCCGCTCCGTGGCAACCCGGGACCCCTCCGACTGGAGTACATTCCTGCCGTGGATCGAGTACGCCCACAACTCGCTGTCCTCCGCGGCCACAGGTCAGTCTCCCTTTGAATCCTCCCTGGGCTACCAACCCCCGCTGTTCCCTGCGCAGGAGGAGGAGCTCGCCGTTCCTTCGGTGCAGGACCACCTTCGCCACTGCAGGAGGATATGGGGGGACACGACGGCCGCGCTGCTCCGCACCGCTGAGCAGAACCACCGCTTCGCCGATCGCCACCGGACTCTGGCTCCCGACTACCAGCCGGGTCAGATGGTTTGGCTCTCGTCCCGAGACCTGCCACTCAAGTCTTTGTCCCGCAAACTCACCCCCCGTTTTGTTGGTCCCTACAAGATCTTGTCCATCATTAACCCCTCGGCCATTAAACTCCAGCTCCCTGCCATCATGCGCATTCACCCCTCCTTCCATGTCTCTCAGCTGAAGCCGGTGGTCTCCTGTCCCCTGTCTCCTCCTGCTCCGGAGCCTCCTCCTCCGCTGGTCATCGATGACCACCCGGCCTACATTGTCCGCCAGCTGCTGGACGTGCGTCCTCGTGGCCAGGGGCATCAGTATCTCGTGGACTGGGAGGGCTACGGCCCGGAGGAGCGCAGCTGGGTCTCCCGCGGGATTATCCTGGACCCAGAACTCGTCCGGGACTTCCATCGACACCACCCGGACAAGCCTGGAGGGCCGCCAGGAAGTGCCCGTCGAGGGAGGGGTCCTGTCACGATCGGGGCTCGAGCCTGCCTGATGAGGATCAATCAGCGCGACTGCAAGGGATTACCTCATAAAGCAGGCTCTATATCATCTGGCAGAGCCTGTCATCCGGCGTTGCAGTGTTAAACTGCAAACCTAGGTACAACGACTCTACCTGAAGACCAGCTGTATCTACCCCTGTGTTATCCCTTCCCTAATCGTCTGTTTCTTGTGCCCCAGGACCCCGCTCCAGCCCCCTTCCGCCTGGAAGTCTCAAGCCAAGCAAGGAGTACCCCTGCTCACTCTCCCAACGCAAGACCTGTACGTACCCGCTCCAGCGCCCCTTCCTGCCTGGACGACTCGAGCCAAGCAAGGAGTACCCCTGCTCACTCTCCCAAGCGCAAAACCTGTGCTCTCAGCCAACAGCTGCACTGGAAGTGCACCTGTTCTCATTCTCTCCCCCAAGAACATTATAACTCATCTATCACACATTCCTGTTATAACTCTGCTTGTTTGGGAAGAACAATTAAAGAACCCTAAACCGCTCCATTCTCTCTTCTCCTGTATTGCTATTGGGCTCCGCAAGAACCCCTATCCTCACATAAACAAATGTTCTAGAATGTTTGATTATGACATCATACTGTGACATCACAACAGAACCTGTTTGAGTTCCATTTGAATAATATAAATAATATGTATGATATAATGTAATGTAATGTTATATATTATAATATAATGTAATATAATAATAAAGTATAATATATTTAGCTCCATTTGAATAATATAGACATGTCTATGTTATGACATCATGACATTCTGTTATGACCAGTGATGCCAGTAACTAGTTGCTAAGTAACTAGTTACTGTAATCTGATTAATTCTTTCAGTAAATAGTAATCTAACTTGTTACTTTTTACAAGCCAGTAATCTGATTACAGTTACTTTTCCAAGTGGCTGTGCGTTACTATTTAGTTACTATCTCATAATGCTGATGACAAGAGAGCCAGGGGTACAGTCAGCTAGACCGGAGATGGGATGTGTGCTTGCGCACGCATGCACACAGCCACACACACATGAGAATAACAAACTCTAATACCATGTTTTATATTACACAACGGTTTTAAAATTTTATTTGTATCATTGTTGTCATTCTTATGTTGTGGCAGCAGCAGGGGGGACGGCGACGACTTTGTAACCTAGTTACTTTCAAAGTAACTTAATCAAGTAATCAGTAAAGTAACTAGATCATTTTACTAACCAAGGTAACATGAACCAAGCTAAACTTACCTGAAATAGGTGCTGCAGCCACACAGGATTGCCTTGTGGGCGTTAAACTCAGTGCTGTTGACTTTAATAACCACATCACAGAAACTTCCCTCCAGACGCAGTTCATTAAGGATTGTACAGGACATGGCGCCTGTTTCCTTTTCCATGTGGTGATTTAAAATTGTATCTACAGAATATATTCAAGGTTATAGACAAGTAGCTGGAAACAACAAGTGAGATCTTCACTTGTGTTGTCAGATCTTCTGAGGGAATTGTTGAATATATACACAAATGTTCTAGAATGTTTGATTATGACATCACTGTGACATCATACTGTGACATCACGACTCTGGAACTCCCTCCCTCAGACCATCCGAGACTCTCCCTCACTCTCCGCCTTCAAATCCAGACTCAAAACCTACCTGTGCTCTCAGCCGACAGCAGAAAACTCCAAAAACCCAACTTTTCAGCAGATGAAAAAAACGAACACAGATTTGAGGGTGAATAGAGTTAGGAGGTTTAGACAGATGATCGGTTTAATGCTTTCCCATTGTTTAAACTTTGTAAAACCCACACACACATATATGGAGGCTGATCTATGGAGTTGATTTATATATAAAAAAAAAAAAAAATGGAGTTATGAGGTTTTGTCCCGCCAGCAGCGTAACATCTCAACTAGTCGTTCCACCTGTTGTCTCTTCACCCGTGGTGTCTCCACCTGTTGCATCCCAGTACAGGGAGCCTCACGTACCAGAGCGCTACAGCGGAGACGTTGCCAAGTGTCGTGCCTTTCTCTTCCAATGCTCTTTAATATTCGGGCAACAATCACTAACACACCAGAGCGACAAATCCAAAGTATCCTACCTGTCTGGTTTGCTGACGGGGCCCGCGCTAGAATGGGCGACAGCCCTCCACTTAAGTAATTCCCCCCTCTGCGAGTCGTATTCCGATTACACCGACGACATGCGAAAAGTTTTCGACCATCCCTCCGGTGGTTCGGATAGAACAGCCGCTCTATTCACCATTCGCCAAGGACACCGCAGCGTGAGCGAATATGCTATTGAATTTCGTCTCCTGGCAGCTGGTTCCCAGTGGAACGACGAGCCTTTTACGAGGGGTTTTTCGTCAGGGCCTCAGCAACGTCCTAAAGGACGAATTAGCGTCTAAAGAGAAGCCAACTTCCCTTGATAATTTGATTAACTTAGCCAGAGACCTGGACACGCGTCTTCGGGAACGCCGCAGTGAGAGAGCCTGCGCCGTCAACAGTGTCCCGCTGCAGAGCCGCAGAGCCGACGACTCGGAGCCTATGGACCTCGACCGCTCTCGCCTTCCTCTCCGCGAACGCCGTCACAGACTCAGGTCAGGGGCATGTCTGTACTGCGGGCAACTAGGCCACTCCATCGCTTCATGTTCGGTTCGCCCAAACGACGGGGCTCGACAGTGACACTGGGCGCATGCACGAGCCTTAAATTTGTTCCCAGCTCCGGTCCAAATATGCAATTCAGTGCCACGCTTTACCACAATGGTCAATCACTCCCTCTGTCCGCGCTGGTCGACTCGGGCGCAGACGAAAACCTCATTGACGCTGGGGTAGTGTCCCACTACCACATTGCCACCGACGCCTTACCCATTCCCTGCGATGCTCAAGGCCTAAACGGGAAGTTGCTCTCGCAAATAACCCGCCACACCACGCCTCTCCGCCTTCAACTCTCCGAGAATCATAGCGAGGAGATCCGTTTCCACGTCACTGAATCCCCCCATAACCCCATCGTGCTAGGCATGCCTTGGCTAAAACTACACAACCCTGTAATAAATTGGCCAACGGGCTTAGTCACAAGCTGGAGTGCTCACTGCCACGCCTCTTGTCTACGGTCGGCGCGGTCGCCACTGGGAGCCGCAGGTTCTCCCGTTCCCAACGAACCTATTGACCTTTCGACTGTTCCTCCAATTTACCACGATCTAGAGGCTGTGTTTAGTAAACAACAGGCTCTCTCCCTGCCACCTCATCGCCAGTACGACTGTGTTATTGATTTACTCCCGGGAGCCCCGCTCCCCGCTAGTCGCCTGCTTAACCTCTCACGCCCAGAGAGAGAGTCTATGGAGAAATACGTCCACGAGTTCCTGGCCTCGGGCATTATTACCCCCTCCTCCTCTCCTGTCGGCGCGGGGTTCTTTTTTGTGTCCAAAAAGGATGGCTCCCTTCGCCCCTGTATTGACTACCGGGGGCTCAACAACATCACGGTCAAGAACAAGTACCCCCTGCCATTGATTAACTCTCCTTTCGAACCCCTGCAAAGTGCCACCATTTTCTCGAAGTTGGACCTCAGGAATGCCTATCACCTTGTCCGCATCCGGGAGGGAGATGAGTGGAAGACGGCCTTTAAGACCCCGCTCGGCCACTTCGAGTACAAGGTAATGCCTTTCGGGTTGACCAATGCCCCTGCTGTCTTCCAGGCCCTTGTCAACGACGTTCTCCATGATGTCCTTAACCGCTCTGTCTTTGTTTATCTGGACGACATTCTGATTTGCTCCCGCTCTATGGAAGAGCACATCCAGCATGTCCGCCGGGTCCTCCAATGCCTACTGGAGAACAAGCTGTTCGTCAAGGCGGAGAAGTGTGAGTACCACATCTCCTCCATCGGGTTCCTTGGCTACATCATCGAGGGCGGCAAGATCCGGGCGGACCCCGAGAAGATCAAGGCGGTGACCGACTGGCCCCGTCCCACCAACGTCAAGCAGCTCCAACGCTTCCTGGGGTTTGCCAACTTCTACCGGCGTTTCATCAGGGACTACAGCCGGGTCGCTGCACCCCTGCGTACCCTGTCCCTGCTGAAGCGGCACTTCTGGTGGGTCACCATGAGGGAGGACACCCGTGACTTCGTCCTTGTGTGCACCGTTCCCGGTCGGCCCAGGTTGCACGTCGCCCTGGACTTTGTCACCGGTCTGCCTCCCTCACACGGTAACACAGTCATTCTCACTATCGTGGACCGTTTCTCGAAGGCCGTGCATTTTGTTGCTCTCCCCAAACTCCCCTCTGCTTCAGAGACCGCGGACCTGATGGTGCTCCATGTCTTCCGTCTCCACGAGATACCGGTGGACATCGTCTCCGACAGGGGCCCGCAATTTATCTCCCAGGTATGGAAGGCCTTCTGCCGGGCCCTCGGGGCCACGGTCAGTCTCTCCTCCGGGTTCCACCCGCAGACCAAGGGTCAGTCGGAGCGGGCCAACCAGGACCTGGGATCCGCCCTCCGCTCCGTGGCAACCCGGGACCCCTCCGACTGGAGTACATTCCTGCCGTGGATCGAGTACGCCCACAACTCTCTGTCCTCCGCGGCCACAGGTCAGTCTCCCTTTGAATCCTCCCTGGGCTACCAACCCCCACTGTTCCCTGCGCAGGAGGAGGAGCTCGCCGTTCCTTCGGTGCAGGACCACCTTCGCCGCTGCAGGAGGATATGGGGGGACACGAGGGCTGCGCTGCTCCGCACCGCTGAGCAGAACCACCGCTTCGCCGACCGCCACTGGACCCCGGCTCCCGACTACCAGCCGGGTCAGATGGTTTGGCTCTCGTCCCGAGACCTGCCACTCAAGTCTTTGTCCCGCAAACTCACCCCCCGTTTTGTTGGTCCCTACAAGATCTTGTCCATCATTAACCCCTCGGTCGTTAAACTCCAGCTCCCTGCCATCATGCGCATTCACCCCTCCTTCCATGTCTCTCAGCTGAAGCCGGTGGTCTCCTGTGCCCTGTCTCCTCCTGCTCCAGAGCCTCCTCCTCCACTGGTCATCGATGACCACCCGGCCTACATTGTCCGCCAGCTGCTGGACGTGGGTCCTTGTGACCGGGGGCATCAGTATCTCGTGGACTGGGAGGGCTACGGCCCGGAGGAGTGCAGCTGGGTCTCCCGCGGGATGATCCTGGACCCAGAACTCGTCCGGGACTTCCATCGACGCCACCCAGACAAGCCTGGAGGGCCGCCAGGAGGCGCCCGTCGAGGGGGGGGTCCTGTCACGACAGGGGCTCGAGCCTGCCTGATGAGGATCAATCAGCGCGGCTGCAAGGGATTACCTCATCAAGCAGGCTCTATATCATCTGGCAGAGCCTGTCATCCGGCGTCGCAGTGTTAAACTGCAAACCTAGGTACGACGACTCTACCTGAAGACTAGCTGTATCTACCCCTGTGTTATCCCTTCCCTAATCTTCTGTTTCTTGTGCCCCAGGACCCCGCTCCAGCCCCCTTCCTGCCTGGACGACTCGAGCCAAGCAAGGAGTACCCCTGCTCACTCTCCCAAGCGCAAGACCTGTGCTCTCAGCCGACAGCTGCACTGGAAGTGCACCTGTTCTCATTCTCTCCCCCAAGAACATTATAACTTTCATCTATCACACATTCCTGTTATAACTCTGCTTGTTTGGGAAGAACAATTAAAGAACCCTAAACCGCTCCATTATCTCTTCTCCTGTATTGCTATTGGGCTCCGCAAGAACCCCTATCCTAACATAAACAAATGTTCTAGAATGTTTGATTATGACATCATACTGTGACATCACAACGGAACCTGTTTGAGTTCCATTTGATAATATGTATGATATAATATAATGTAATGTAATGTTATATATTATAATATAATAATAAAGTATAATATATTTAGCTCCCATTTTAATAATATAGATAATACGTTGATATAATATAATGTAATGTAATGTTATATATTATAATATAATGTAATATAATAATAAAGTATAATATATTTAGCTCCATTTGAATAATATAGCCATGTCTATGTTATGACATCATGACATTCTGTTATGACCAGTGATGCCAGTAACTAGTTACTAAGTTACTGTAATCTGATTACTTCTTTCAGTAAATAGTAATCTAACTTGTTACTTTTTACAAACCAGTAATCTGATTACAGTTACTTTTCCAAGTGGCTGTGCGTTACTATTTAGTTACTATCTCATAATGCTGATGATAAGAGAGCCAGGGGTACAGTCAGCTAGACCGGAGATGGGATGTGTGCTTGCGCACGCATGCACACAGCCACACACACATGAGAATAACAAACTCTAATACCATGTTTTATATTACACAACGGTTTTGTTATGGTTTGACACCGACCCCAAACGCAACGACACAAGAGAGTAGGATTCAGAGTTGCCAAAAACAAGGGCTTGTTTATTAAGACTAAATAAACAGCACAGACTTGGAATAGTTCAAACAAAGACTGGAATACAAGCAAGGATGAATGTTGCTGCTCTGCAGCTTCTCCCGGGATGGTAGTCAGGGGAAGCAGACGCTGACGTCAGAGCCGCTCTGCAGACTTCTCTCTGCAGAATCTCCGAGGTGGTTGCGGGACCGAGAGAGAGAGAGGGAGCCAGTTAACTCAGAGTGCAGGTGGAACAGAGCAGGTGAACAGGAGAGGTGACTTGTACCCGAAAACAGAGTTATCCAAGTGACTGAATCTTCGGTGTAAATACACACTGTGAGTAACGTTCCAAACACAATCCCAAGTGATAGATATCTTCGGTGCAAAATAAACACTGTGAGCGAAGTCCCAAAATACAAATCCAATGTGATAATATCTTCGGTGTGTAAACACACAGTGGGAGATGTTAGGCCAAAATATTATCCCAATGAAACAATCCAAAAAAGGCTAAACGCTGGGTGAGTGACTGTCTGATAAAAAGCTGGAAATCTTCAGTGTTATATATAACACACGAAAAACGGAATTGAATCAAAGACAGTCATAAAAAACTCACCCAGGCGTTGTGCGTAAAGAGCGTTGGAACAGAATGGAGCGAGCGCGTCGCCTCGGGAAAAGGGTGTCCAAGAGGAATGCTTCTTGAATATCCTGGAGGCAAAGCACAGGGAAACAACAGCAGGCAGCAGGAACGGCGAATGCAACTGAAATATCAAAACGATCCAACAAAACTTGAATGGGGAAACGGGGTATAAATAATCAGGGAATGCTTAATTGACAAGCAGTGACAGCTGAGGGATGTGATTGACAAGCGTGTGGTTGGGGGAGCACCAATCAACGACGTCTATGGGAAGAAGCGTGTGAATAGGGGAATGCAATGATTAACAGAAAACTTAAAGGCACAGAGCGAGTGGGAGAGCAGCGGACCAATCATCACAGTACTTCAAGAAGCCCGTGGTGGGGAAAGAACCAAACCTTACAGTACCCCCCCCTCCACGGGAGCCACCCGGCGACCCACTCGGCCCCGGCCTGCCCGGACGGGACCCAAGGAAGCCGGCGATCAGGGGCACTGGAGAGGGGGACAAAGACAGAGGCTCGGAGAGGGGGACCGGAGACGTGGACAGAGGACCGGCGAGGGAGGCCGGAGACGGGGACTGGGACCCGACAGCGGAGGCCGGGCACGGGGACTGGGACCCGACAGCGGAGGCCGGGCACGGGGACTGGGGCCCGACAGCGGAGGCCGGGCACAGGGACAGAGAACCGGCGAGGGAGGCCGGAGACGGGGACTGGGGCCCGACAGCGGAGGCCGGGCACGGGGACAGAGGACCGGCGAGGGAGGCCGGAGACGGGGACTGGGACCCGGTGAGGGGGCTGGACGGCACCCGAAGACATCGGGCACGACAGGAGGGGCTCCACCCCTTGATGGTACCGGAGGACCAGGCGATGTGGGGCTCGTGCAGCGCGAGCCAGGGCCTGCCCAGGACCACAGGGACAAGAGGAGAGCTGGTGACGAAAAACTGGAGCCTCTCAACGTGGTCACCAGCAACGGTGAGAAGGACTGGACAGGTGCGTTGAGTGACGTCAGCCAGGCGGCGATGACCCATTGCGAAGACCTCCAAGGGCCTCTCGAGGTCCTCAAGTGGAATGTTGGCCCGGGTGGCAAACCCAACGTCCATGAAACTCCCATCAGCACCAGAGTCCATGAGTGCACCCACCGTCGCCCGCTGGGGTACTGAAAACCTCCTCGAGGTCGTGGTCCTCGGGGGGTACGTCTGGGGTACTGAAATCCTCCTCGAGGTCATGGTCCTCGGGGGGTACGTCTGGGGGTCCCCGTCGGGTTCTCTCACGTCTTCTCTCCTGGAGGCGTCCGTCGATGCGAATGGCGAGGCTGAACAGGTCCTCGAGGGAGTTAGGCTCCTCCCGGGTCGCGAGCTGGTCCTTGACTGCGTCACTGAGCCCCCTCATGAAGGTTAGGCGAAGTGCTGGGTCGCTCCAACCACTCTCCACCGCCGCCAGTCGAAACTCCAGGACGTAGTCAGTTACCCCGCCGCTCCCCTGTCGGAAGGTACCCAACCGGGCTCCAGGGTCCAGACCACGGGCTGGATGGTGGAACACCCTGCGGAGCTCAGCCACGAAGTCTGGATAGGAGAAAACAAAATCTGCATCCATTGCCCAGGAGGAAGTGACCCACTGGGCAGCCCGGCCTGAAAGCAAGTTTGTCATATAGGCCACTTGGGCCCCTCTAGAAGTGAATCGACTTGGTTGATGACGGAAAACCAACTCACATTGCATGATGAATGTGGCACACTCCTCGGGATTGCCGTCGAACAGCCGTGGGACGGAGAGACGGGGTTCCCGAGGTGCGGGATCGGGAAGCGTGGGAACTGCTGGGGCTGCGGGGAATGCTCCTGAAGGAAGTGAGGGAAGTAAAGCGTTAACGGTGTCGCACAGCGTGTGAAGCTGAACGAGAATACCAGATTGTTGTCCTGCCAGAGCGGCCAGGGACCCTTGAATAAGCTGGACCTGCTCCCTGAGTTCCAGTACAGCTGCCGCAGCCGCATCTAGCTGTAGGCTGTGTTCCCTGGCTGACTCTAACTGGACTGCCGCTGCTGTGCTGACTCTCTTGCGGGCGCAGACCCTTAGGCCAGTATGAACTCCTTGACGTCGCTCCTCATGGTGGGCCACCAGAATCGACGAGCCAGGAAGGAGAACGTGCGATGAACGCCCGGGTGGCAGGCGAACCGGCTGGTATGGCCCCACTGGAGGACCCGGGACCGGACTGAGTTGGGGACAAAGAGACGATGAACCGGTACATTGCCTGGAGCGCGATGGAA
This sequence comes from Notolepis coatsorum, assembly GCF_963971535.1. Classification (NCBI taxonomy): domain Eukaryota; kingdom Metazoa; phylum Chordata; class Actinopteri; order Aulopiformes; family Paralepididae; genus Notolepis; species Notolepis coatsorum. Next base: position 84,787,958 of record NC_140179.1, on the reverse strand, counting down.
GCGTAGGGCACGCCTTACCACCCCCTCGATGCCCAAGGTGACGACTCTCTCTGTGTCGGCTGGGGTCGTCATATTGGTTGGATCGTAATGTTATGGTTTGACACCGACCCTAAACGCAACGACACAAGAGAGTAGGATTCAGAGTTGCCAAAAACAAGGGCTTGTTTATTAAGACTAAATAAACAGCACAGACTTGGAAGAGTTCAAACAAAGACTGGAATACAGGCAAGGATGAATGTTGCTGCTCTGCAGCTTCTCCCGGGATGGTAGTCAGGGGAAGCAGACGCTGACGTCAGAGCCGCTCTGCAGACTTCTCTCGGCAGAATCTCCGAGGTGGTTGCGGGACCGAGAGAGAGAGAGGGAGCCAGTTAACTCAGAGTGCAGGTGGAACAGAGCAGGTGAACAGGAGAGGTGACTTGTACCCGAAAACAGAGTTATCCAAGTGACTGAATCTTCGGTGTAAATACACACTGTGAGTAACGTTCCAAACACAATCCCAAGTGATAGATATCTTCGGTGCAAAATAAACACTGTGAGCGAAGTCCCAAAATACAAATCCAATGTGATAATATCTTCGGTGTGTAAACACACAGTGGGAGATGTTAGGCCAAAATATTATCCCAATGAAACAATCCAAAAAAGGCTAAACGCTGGGTGAGTGACTGTCTGATAAAAAGCTGGAAATCTTCAGTGTTATATATAACACACGAAAAACGGAATTGAATCAAAGACAGTCATAAAAAACTCACCCAGGCGTTGTGCGTAAAGAGCGTTGGAACAGAATGGAGCGAGCGCGTCGCCTCGGGAAAAGGGTGTCCAAGAGGAATGCTTCTTGAATATCCTGGAGGCAAAGCACAGGGAAACAACAGCAGGCAGCAGGAACGGCGAATGCAACTGAAATATCAAAACGATCCAACAAAACTTGAATGGGGAAACGGGGTATAAATAATCAGGGAATGCTTAATTGACAAGCAGTGACAGCTGAGGGATGTGATTGACAAGCGTGTGGTTGGGGGAGCACCAATCAACGACGTCTATGGGAAGAAGCGTGTGAATAGGGGAATGCAATGATTAACAGAAAACTTAAAGGAACAGAGCGAGTGGGAGAGCAGCGGACCAATCATCACAGTACTTCAAGAAGCCCGTGGTGGGGAAAGAACCAAACCTTACAGGTTTTACAATTTTATTTGTATCATTGTTGTCATTCTTATGTTGTGGCAGCAGCAGGGGGGACTTAACCTAGTTACTTTCAAAGTAACTTAATCAAGTAATCAGTAAAGTAACTAGATTACATTTTAAAGGAGTAATCAGTAATCAGATTATTTTTACAAGTAATCTGTGGCATCACTGGTTATGACATCATGACTCATGACATTCTGTTATGACTTCATGACATTCTGTTGTGACATCATGACATTCTGTTATGACAACAAAAAAAAACGTTTTTATTAAAGATTATTTATTAAAGATTAAAGATAAAAACTAAGGATTTGTATAGTCAACTTTGATTGGCCAACATAATTTTTTTTTAATTTAAAAGCATTCCATTCCAAAAAAATTACATGAATTTTCTTTTAACGTTTTTATTAAATTTCTTTTAAAAAAATTTTTTCATTACAATAGAAGTACAGTATAGTATCTTTTTACTAACCAAGGTAACATGAACCAAGCTAAACTTACCTGAAATAGGTGCTGCAGCCACACAGGATTGCCTTGTGGGCGTTAAACTCAGTGCTGTTGACTTTAATAACCACATCACAGAAACTTCCCTCCAGACGCAGTTCATTAAGGATTGTACAGGACATGGCGCCTGTTTCCTTTTCCATGTGGTGATTTTAAATTGTATCTACAGAATATATTCAAGCTTATAGACAAGTAGCTGGAAACAACAAGTGAGATCTTCACTTGTGTTGTCAGTTAGTAGTATATCAATACCAGCCATTGGATTACTGTTTTCTAAATTGGGGAGGCTTTAAATCGTCAAGGTAAGAGGATTTTAAGTCATGGTATCTGTAACTGAGGGGTTACAAAACCCTGACTGTATTAAAGATTGTGATAGATTAAACCACTGCTAGGTATGTACTTTAATTACTGGCCAGACAGTACATCGAATAGATATGGTGGACACTCATAATAACACGGCATTGACAAAGAAATAGTATTTGAGGGTATTTTATTATTATGCAACATTAGGTTACAGAATGAGAATTAGGGTTGCGCTTGTATGGCGAAGAATATGCATAAAGTCAGTCAGTAGCATGAGTCACTGGGAATAGAATGATTCCTACGATGGGAACTAGGCTGACGCCACCTGGCGTATAATAGCAATTATAGAAGGCAACGCTGGTACCGCCTGGAGACACTGGGTTCCTCCCAGAGTTGTAAGGTCTGGAGGATAGAGGAATGTTCGGATACTCAGTCTGATTCAATGAAGGATAAGGGGGTTCACGTACAGAAGCCAGTCCTTGTAAATCCAACGATCAGCAACAAAAGCAATAACTGTAATCCAATGCTCAATAGCAAACGATGATAGCTAGCCAGCCTCTGTCCATGAGGCCAGCCCGAGTGTAAATCCTCACGAGGTTAAATCCCAAATGACAGTGGAGATTAACGATGCTCTTCTCCGGGTAACACGTTCCACAATCAATATAATCCAACCAGTAATGGTTCTGCAATCGCCGCCGCTGGTTCTCCTGTGCACATGTCCAGCAGGTTCTCCGACTAGGCCTCCTCGTGTGCTGGTACTAAGGTATTTAGTCCACGCGCACTGGCTAAGGTCCACTAGCTAACACGAACAAACTGTGGTTGGCACGATATACAATAAATGAACGACTATTTACTTCACATTAAACTAAGTCGAACTTGAAGTTACTGCATTAAACTCTGACACTTTACTATTCAATTCGCACGTGGTTCTCAACGCTCTGTTAGACGCACTGCTGTTCACTTCACTGTTACCGAACACAGACAGACTTTAGACAAACTGCTGCTGTGCGCACCTGCGCCGTATATATACTTAAGTGGTTATCTAGTCCCAAACCTAACCACTTGCCCGGAATCAATACACTGCCAAGGGCATGTCCTGACTAGCCCAGACTCGCCCTTGAAACCTGTCTGAGTGCGAGACTGCCTGGCTCCGTCGTCAGGGGGCATTATCCATAAGGAAAGCGAATATTACTATGATTCGAACGCAGGCTTAAAGGGATATACTGTGTATATATAAATAATATACAATGTATATAAACCAATGAATGTAGATTCTCAGCTTTAATCTGGCCCTTCACAACAGCCGCCTCCTAATTAGTCTGCACCTAATTAGTTAAGGGAGACAGATTAATAGTCCAGTCAACTGCTCAATATCTGTTGTGAGGAGTAGGGCAATCTACAAAGTCAGTGGGTCATGATCGTCATCAGGGGAGTCAGGGAGCTCTGGCAACTCTATCAGCCTCGCCACGGGTCGGGTGTGGGTCCGCCCTTGGACTATAACTTCTGCCGCTCTGACCTTCCCGTCGGAACCAGTAATCACTTTGCTTATGCGGCCGGCCGGCCACGCAGCTCGGGGTAGTGACTGGTCCATGATCATAACGACTGTGTCCACCTTCAGGTTGTCCCTGTCCTTTACCCACTTCTGACGGGCTGGACGGGATGGTAGGTCGCTTAGGAGGAAGCGGGCCCGAGACTGGTTGATCTGTGCTTGGCTGTGTCTCCACATCCTCCGTCTGTTCCTCTTGTTCGGTCTGTACCCCGTCTGAGGAGGGGCCGGTTCCGGCCGCCCCATCAAGAGGTAGTTTGGGGTGCTGGGTTCGAGGTCAGCTACGTCTCCTGGCGTGCAGCTGAGGGGGGTGGAGTTCGGAACTCCTTCTTCTTGAGCCCACTGTTCTCTCACAGGCCTCTCGTCTAATGTCAATAGCCTCTCAACGGGCTGTACGAGAGAATGGCCTGTGTCGCTCACCTTTGTGTACAGGCAGCGTGTAGACGTGGGTTGGCTGGAAGGCCCGGAGAGAGGGCCTTGGAGCGTCCAGCCTAGGCGGGTCTTGACCGCGACTGGGCATCCTTTGGGACTGATGTGGGCCGCCTCGATTGGGACAATGAGGTCCGCGTGGTCGGAGCCTATGAGCAGGGTCGGTGTGGCGCCGTCAATAAGCGGTATAGGTAGTCTGCGTAGGTGCGCGTACTTCGCCATCAGCTGTGGGATGGGGTAGTTGTAGCTTGACAGACCTATGTCATGGCCTGTAAATGCCTTAGTGATGCTGTACCGCTTCTCGGGCTGCCCGACCGCTGCTATTGTGAATGAGACATTTTTGCCCTTTATGGTTTTCAGGTCTCTCTGAATAGTGCGGATTGTCATTGTTTCTTTGGTACCCCGCAGGCCCAACTGGGCTGCGGCGGAAGCGAGGAGGAGAGTCTTTTCAGACCCATCGTCGAGGACGGCGTAAGTGTCCAGGACCTTGTCCTCGTAGCTCAGGAGCACTCTGACCACTTTGATGAGCACTCAGGGGCTCCCACTATACTTGGGGTCTATGTGGAGCACTCCTGTTGGTGGGTTGCCTTGTCGGGCTAGTCTTCGCATGTTATCCTCGCACAGGAATCGGCGGTGACTGGCTTCTGGGGGGTCAGACGCAATCCACTGCTCCATTTCGGCGATGGTCAGTTTCCGGAACACGTCGCACTGTGCCAACCAGTGTCCTCTGCGGCAGTACGTACAGGCGATCTTCCATACTTCTTTGGCCGGGGGGTTGTGACCTGTCTGTGGTGACACCGAATCGAGATGGTACGAGTAGCACCGTGACTCCCAGTGTCTGCTGCAACAGTCAGGACACCATGGGGGGGGTTCAGGACTGGTTTGTGGTGACACCGCCTCGGCCTGGTACATCACCGTGACGGGCCTACTTTGTGGTCCTGGCGGACGCTTGTTGCTCTCATGCAGGACATCTAAGTGGGCGCCGTCGCACTTGCCGCATCTTTTCTTCAGGCGGCAGTCGGCTGCCATGTGGCCGCGCGCGCAGCGGAAGCAGCGGCGTTTGTCCTTAAGCCACTGACCTATTTCGGCTGTGGTTAAGTCTTTGAAGGCGTCGCACTGTGACAGCTGGTGTTCACTGTCACAGTACTGACAGACAGCCTTCCACTTCTCCTTGTGGGGGTTGTGGCTTGTGTGCCGTGACACAACCTCGGCCTGATGCATCACGGTCACGGCCCGGCGGTTGTCGTTGAACCTTCTCGGTCCATCTCTAGGGTCAGAGCCACTCCACACGAATGTGTCCAATCGTAGACTGCTGACCTCCCTGGCGAGGAAATCAGCCAGGTCTAGGATGGATGGTTCTGGGCCGTTGGGGTCACTGTGGTCTTTCTGCCGCCGAAAACGCTCTTGACGGGCTGGAGGGAGCTTCTCCAGTATCCGCTCCACGTTAGAATTTGCATACAGTTCATATCTCCCCTTCTCCTTTTGTGACCCCAGCATCCAGTGATGGGAATAACGGCACTATAAGTAACTTCGTTACTAACGGCGTTCGTTTTTTCAGTAACGAGTAATCTAACGGATTACTCTTCCAATCTTAATAACGTCGTTACCGTTACTACAAAAAAATGCGGCGCGTTACTATGAATGAACCTGTTTCTTTCATCAGACATATCTCTGCGCCAAGAGGCAATAATATGTTCTTCCTTGTTTAGTGGACAGTGCGCGAGCCAAGCATACATGCTGACGATTGGCTGAGGTTGAATACAATGTCATGGTAAGCCAATCAGAGGTGGAGGTGGGCGGGTGTCTAAAGCATCCAGAGTCTGACACACAGCGCGACAAGACAAGCGATCACTGATCAGTCAGCATGAGACCGCGGTCCGTGTAGTGTACGTTTTGAGCTCAAAAACGAATCCAACGAACAACACAAGCGACTCAGTCAACATGAGACCGCGGGTCCATGAGCGTTTTGTGTTCACTCTTTGCAGCGCAGGGCACTGAGTGGCTCTACTGCAGTGCTGACAGCCTTTTTTTTTTTTTTTTTTTTTACTTTGGCCATTTCCCTGGCTCTTTTATACGTTTATCGCATTTATACTTGGTCAAGTTCGACCGACAGAAGCAGGCTGAAAGGGTTCAGATGGGGGGGAAGACACTCTGGGAAAGGCACGGCTGCAGTCCGGGATTCGAACTCGCTCAGCCCCAGATCCGTGACGAGCACGGTTGTCCACGGCGCTGAAATAGCACTCGCGGTACGTGGTGAGCTACTGGAGCTCCCCTGTGTGCTGACAGCCTTATCAACAGTGCTGCACTTCCTGGTTTAATAGCACAGGCTTCAGGTGCTCAGAGATATATATATATCTGTATGTCATGCATGTCTTAAATGTAATGATTAGATTAGTTTAGATGATTCGATTAGATTCTTATATCTGTATGTTGTGTATGTCATTGATTGATTGATTGAAAAGTGTATTAACAGATTGCAGAATGGAATGGGTACAGTACAGTACAGCTCAATACATACAATTGTTAAGGGGATGCAGACCAGAGAAAGACTTTCGTCATAAATGTCATGAATTGAAAATGGGGGACCCTGATGTAAACAAGACGAAACTCTTTCTCTGGTCTGCATCCCCTTAACAATTGTGTGTATTGAGCCGTACTGTATTGTACCCATTCTGAAATCTGTTAATTAAAATGTTCAATCAATCAGTATATATTTGTTATTTATTTTTGGTATAGTGCTTAACAAGCATAATTTAATGTTGCCCAGTTGTGGCCTGTTGAGGGGCAATACATATCAAAAGTTCCAAAACATCTATTCTGTTTGTATTTGTATGATCCACTATATAAACATAGTAATTATAATATCTACATAGCCTACATGGCATTTGATTGGAGGCTAGTCTCACTTTGTCCCACAGCAACATTAAAATAGTTTAGATTTGTGTATGTTTATGTAAAAAAAATCTTGAAAGTAACGCAATAGTTACATTCTGAAGTAACTAGTTACTTTTATAATTTGTAACTGAGTAAGTAATTTAGTAAATTTTTTGAAGAAGTAACTAGTAACTGTAACTAGTTACTTTTTTAAAGTAACTTGCCCAACACTGCCAGCATCCCCACGAGGGATTGTACCTTGATAGAAAGGTCATCGAGTGCTCTATTGTCTTTGGCTGGGGGGAGGCGGTCGATATCTCGTATTTCTTGGATCACGTAATCCCATATGCGTCCATAGCGCGCGTCGAGGGCCACCAGAGCATCTGAGTAGGGGGTTCCTGAGTTCGAATATGCCAGCGCTATGTTATGCGCTCTGGGCACTTTAAGATGCTTGAGGAGGATGGCATATTTATAAGACTCGTCGTGTACATCAGACATTATAGTCTCTAAACACATGCGTAATTCTGTGTACTGTGCTCTGTCCTCACGCGTAAAGTCTGGTAACGTCGGTGTGCCAAGGTAAGACGCCATGGATGGCTGGGACACCGATGAGCGTAGGGGGAGAGGCCTCCTGGGCGAGTCTCCCCGTACGGGTGGTCGTGGGTTAGTACTGGGTGGGTACCAGAGGCCGGGCCCCCAGGTGCTGCTCCTCGGTGCTGACTGTACGTCAAACTCACCCGTGAGTTGGGTCGGGGGTTTGTAGTGCAGTGACTCGGGGCTGACGTCGGGGCTGTACTGGGCCTCCTGGTCCAGAGTACGTTGCTGCTGGTCGGGGCTGTACTGGGCCTCCTGGTCCAGAGTACGTTGCTGCTGGTGGGCTTGACATTCCTCCTCTTCCTCTTCCTCTTCTAGGTCCTGGAGTTTTCTAGTCAGTCTCTCGGCGACGTAGGCCGGTTCTTCCTGGTGGCTGGGTCTCGTATGGACCGGTCGGGGAGGGGGGTCGGAGACGTAGACAGGATCCTCTTGTTGGCCGGGTCCCGGGTCGCTTCGTCGGGTAGGGGAATGTGCCCTAGACCCTTGTCGTGATGATCTCCGGGAGCTCCGTGCGGAGAGAGGGGGTGTCGCCATGGCAATCAATTGTTCTATCATCTGCGCCTGCAGCCGGTCGCGCTCTGCTTCGCGCTGGGCATGGGCGGCGTCGCGCTCTGCTTCGCGCTGGGCATTGGCGGCGTCGCGCTGTGCATTGGCGCTGGCATGGGCGGCGTTGCGCTGTGCATTGGCGGCGTCGCGCTGTGCATTGGCGCTGGCATGGGCGGCGTCGCGCTGTGCATTGGCGGCGGCGCGCTGTGCATCGGCGCGGCCTCTTTCAATGTTCTCTTCCGTCTGAAGGCGTCTGGTCTCCAGTCTTATGCGGTCGTCTTCACTCCTTTGTTGCGCCTGGAAGCGCTCTCGCTCGGTTGCGGAGTGTTCGCGCTCACTAAGGGCTTGCGCTTGGAGTTGCGCGTGAAGGCGCTCTCGTTGGTCTGCAGCTTGTTCGCGCTCGCTCGTCTGTTGAGCCTGGAGGCATTCTCTTTCCATGGTAGAGTGTTCGCGCTCACTAAGCGTCTGTGCTTGAAGTCGATCGCGTTCAGTGGAGGCTGCCAGGGTGGCGATGAATGCCTGCGCCAGCATCTGGTCCGCTTCGCTGGGGGATGACGCCGACGGAGGTGATCGGCTTCTGACAGTGCTCGTTGGAGATCTGTGCTCCTGGCGCGCTCCGAGGTCCATCTCCTGGGCGCGCTTCTCTTCTCTTGGTTGTGTGTCGGGTTCTGTCCCCGGAGCGCTTTCTTTATCCTGGAGCTCTCCCGGGACTCTCCCGGTGACGTTGTCTGGAGGTATAGTCTGGTCATGTCCCACCTGGTCCCCCCCGTGAGCTGAGTCAGTTTGGTCTGAATCCACTGGGGTCTCTACTGGTCGGGTCGCCTGGTCGGTAGGATTTGACATGCTTTGACTATCCGCTTTATCCGCATTTAACGTCTGTTTAAAGCTAGGTATTAGACTGACAGCGTATTCCTCCCGATAGGGAGGTGGCTGACGTTTGCGCTGCGGGCGTTCTAGCTTGGGAGAGCCGCTTGGGGAGTGTTCACCGCTGGCCATGGTTAATATCAATATTATATTAGATATTACACTGATACCCTCCGGCTCGAAGGACCAATTGTAACTGAGGGGTACAATTCCCTGACTGTATTGAGAGTATGGTATTATTAAACCACTACTTAGTTATGTACTTTAATTACTGGCCATACAGTACATGAATATATCTGGTGAACACCCACACAAGAATACGGCAATGACACATAAAGTTCTAGTTAGAGGGATTTATTATTATTAGAGCAGCAACGGTAGGTTACAGATTGAGAATTATACTTGCGCTTGTAAGGCGAAGAACACTTAAAGTAGGTCAAGAGCGTAAGTCCATGAGAATAGTAAGATGGGTATAACTGACGCCACCTGTAGCATAGCAATTACATAAGGCACACTCGTAGTCAGCTGGAGACACTGGGGGGTTCCCTCCGGTTGTAAGCCGGCAGGGTAGAGGAATGTTCGGGTGCAAAGTCTGGGTCAACGAGGAATAAAGAAGCTCCAGCTACGGGAGTCGGTACATGTACCCCTTGATCGGCAGACAAAGCAGCAGCTGTAATCCAAGTATGCTCGACAGCATGGATGAAAGCTACCCAGCCTCTGGTCCTAGAGGCGGGCTCGAGGGTGCTCCTCACAGGGGTAGATCCCACACGATAGTGGGGTAGACGGTTCTCTGCTCCAGCAGCCACGGTACCAAAGCAATATAATCCAACCAGAAAATGGTTCTGCATTCGCCGGTGTAGATTCTCGTGTGCACTATCCTTCACATTAAACTAGGTTGAACTTGACGTTACTTCACTAAACTATGACACTTTACTATCCTATTCGCACATGTTCTAAGTGCTCTATTTAGACACAAGGTTGCTCACTTCACTTGGTCGTTGACTCGTGGTGAAGGCTTTACTAGTAATGGACGAACTGATACTTTGAACGAATTGCTACTGTTTCCACCTGCGCCGTATTTATACGTAAGGTGAATTATCTAGTGCCAACCTCAGTTCTGTCTCGTATTACTGCGCAGACCTGGACATGTTGAGACATGCCTTGGCGTTGCCTTTGAACTTGCCATTGGGGGTATGGTCGTTGGCGCCTAGGGGTCGCTGTCCAATAGGAGAACGAATATTATGGTCTGGTTTGTACCCAGGTAAAGGGATATTCCGTGTATATATACAAAGAATATACAAGGGATATCAAACGATATACAAATATTATACAAGGGATCTCAAGCAGTAAATATATATATTCGGTTTAATCTGACCCTTTGTAACAGTTGGCATTTTTCAAAACGACACTTCCCAAAGGCCTCTAGCTTTCGGCAAGCAAATGACTTCCTGATTAATATTTTGTTTTGCTTATTACTCTGGATTATATACCACAAAACTGAACGTTATTGGCATATATTGGAGCGCAGTTAGTTTGTCATCCCTATTTTGAGCATTTAGCAACCATCCGATAAAAAATCTGTTTCAAAATGGCGGAGCTCTGGCAAGAATAAGGAACCTACTCTACATACAGTAGATTTCATTATCTGTTCTTATGCACGCCTGGTGATACTAAATCCAAATTGAACTTGGCCATTTGAAAGATAAGATTTGGCCCAAACCATAAATGTGTGAATTGGCTATAATAAAGTCATTTATAGGCCTGCTATTCTATATTCTTTAATAATATTTCAAATAGCATTGGTCTGGATGGGAGAATTCAGTACTGTATCTACAAAACCTTCTGTTTAATCATCTTCCCTTTATTCGTTTCCTTAGATGTACAGGTGATCTCAAGAAGGTACTGAACGAGCTCATTGGCAGTTTTTCATGTCTGGTCCTTTTTCTGCATGGTGTTATTCACTGTCAAAGATGCAAAGAAAAATCATAATTTATATTCTTTACTTTGTTTAATCAAAATTTAATAATTTATATTCTATACTTTGTTTCATCACAATTTAAGCAAGCCTAGTAATAGACACAATATTTCTGACACTGGGAATACATTCACTGAGGTCCATATATGTCCCTAGATACCAAGAACATGCGAATGACCTTGTAGAAGTGGAGCAATATTCCATTATAGGTATGTATTTTAGGCGGATTTCAGAATGCTGTGTAGCATATGCTTCTTCATCTGAAGATCCGATTGCAGTTTCAATGCATATGTGTTGAATTATTAAAAAAAAAAACTGAATGGATCCCAACCCATGGGTTCTATGTACATCACCAGCTATCACCGTTGTCCAGATAATGATGAGTCAGAAGTTACATATCCATAGAGGCTCCATTCGAAACTAATCCCAGTTGCCATGAAACTACTCAGCGGCTCAGGATGATTTAGGCCATGTCCAGACTAAAGCGATTTTGGTCGTATCAGGCCAAGTATTAGATCGTTAGACAAATTAGACAGACAGACAGACAGACAGACAGACAGACAGACAGACAGACAGACAGACAGACATACAGACAGACAGACAGACAGACAGACAGACAGACAGACAGACAGACAGACAGACAGACAGACAGACAGACAGACAGACAGACACACACACACACACACACACACACACACACACACACACACACACATGGAAAAAAATGGAAAAAAAACACAGTACACATAAAAAACCTACATGCGCACAAATACAAACTAACACGTACACATACACTCTCAAGAGCTTCTCACCTGACTACAAATCAGACACACATGTTCTCTCTCTCTCTCTCTCTGCCACTCTGTCTCTCTCTCTGTCTCTCTTTATCTATGTCTCTCTCTGTCTCTCTCTCACATACACACACATCCTGACAACTAATCACTTCATCCAATTTCACACACCCTCTCACACACACACACACACACACACACACACACACACACACACACACACACACACACACACACACACACACACACACACACACACACACACACACACACACACACACACACACACACACACACACGCTGATGAGAGCAGATCCATCCTCTCGTATCAAATGGTAATTTATGGCTGGTCTGCTGTTTCCACGCTGCTGTTTAGAGGAGGGATCCAAACCTGTCAGGGCAGATAATCTGTTGGCCTGGAAACACTCGGCTCCCTAGAAAAGCAAGTAAATTACTGGATGGTTGATGGTTAAAATCTCTAAACACTTTCATCACTTCTCTGGAGCCTGTGGGTCACAACGGGGACACACGCTATTCTAAGATGGTCTTGGAAATTTCTCTCAATTAAACCGTTCAACCCAGTCTGTCAAGAGTTCTAGCCCAGGGGGTTCTGGGTAGTGTAGTAGTCCAAGTCATTCTCGGTTACTTGGCAGCTCCTATTGGTTAACCAAGTTTCAAGTTTCTTTAATAGTTGTCATACAGAAGTACAGAATACTTTTATGCAAAATGCTTCTTTCTGTTACGCTCCAGAGACTGTGCTAGACAAAAAAGATAAGTATGAAATAAAATAAGTATAGCATGTAAAAAATAGAATGTAAAAAATAGAAGTCACGTACGTAGACACAAGTGTTCAGTATGTACATATGTACAATGTTCAATGCAGAATAGAAGTAACTGAGTTACCATACAATATACTATGCAATATACTAATATACAATATACTATATAGTGCAAAGCAGAAATGGGATGAGGTAAAATTTAGGTACAATTTACGCACGCACGCAAGCATGCATGCACACACACACACACACACACACACACACACACACACACACACACACACACACAGACACACACACACACACACACACACACACACACACACACACACACACACACACACACACACATACACACACCTACAACACAATATGTATCCCAGTATACAATATATCTGCAGCATGCATAAACACAATTAACCTGTTAAGCCCTAGCCATATTTTCAGAAAAGTTGCATAAGAGTGCATGTAAATTGAAGATTGCTCCACTTCTACAAGGTACATGTGCATGTTCTTGGTATCTAGGGACATGCCAGTCTCAGAAATATTGTGTCTGTTACTATGCTTAAGTACATTGTAATGTACCAAAGGAGAATATCAATTATCTTCTTTTTTCCCCCATTTTCTTTCCATCTTTGACAGTGAATAACACCATGCTAACTGTTACAAAGGGTCAGATTAAACCGAATATATATATTTACTGCTTGAGATCCCTTGTATAATATTTGTATATCGTTTGATATCCCTTGTATATTCTTTGTATATATACACGGAATATCCCTTTACCTGGGTACAAACCAGACCATAATATTCGCTCTCCTATTGGACAGCGACCCCTAGGCGCCAACGACCATACCCCCAATGGCAAGTTCAAAGGCAACGCCAAGGCATGTCTCAACATGTCCAGGTCTGCGCAGTAATACGAGACAGAACTGAGGTTGGCACTAGATAATTCACCTTACGTATAAATACGGCGCAGGTGGAAACAGCAGCAGTTTCGTTCATTACCAGTAAAGCCTTCACCACGAGTCAACGACCAAGTGAAGTGAGCAACCTTGCGTCTAAATAGAGCACTTAGAACATGTGCGAATAGGATAGTAAAGTGTCATAGTTTGGTGAAGTAACGTCAAATTCAACTTAGTTTAATGTGAAGTATAGTGCACAGGAGGACCTACACCGGCGAATGCAGAACCATTTTCTGGTTGGATTATATTGCTTTGGTACCGTGACTGCTGGAGCAGAGAACCGTCTACCCCACTATCGTGTGGGATCTACCCCCCGTGAGGAGCATCCCTCGAGCCCGCCTCTAGGAGGAGGCTGGCTAGCTTTCATCCATGCTGTCGAGCATACTGGATTATAGCTGCTGCTTTGTCTGCCGATCAAGGGAGTAATGTACCGACTCCCGTAGCTGGAGCTTCTTTATTCCTCGTTGACCCAGACTTTGCACCCGAACATTCCTCTACCCTGCCGGCTTACACCCGGAGGGAACCCCCCAGTGTCTCCAGCTGGTACTAGTGTGCCTTATGTAATTGCTATGCTACAGGTGGCGTCAGTTTAGACCCATCTTACTATTCTCATTGACTTACGCTCTTGACCTACTTTACGTGTGTTCTTCGCCTTACAAGCGCGAGTATAATTCTCAATCTGTAACTTAACGTTGCTTGCTCTGATAATAATAAATATCCTCTAAATAGAACTTTATGTGTCATTGCCGTATTCTTGTGTGGGTGTTCACCATATATATTCATGTACTGTATGGCCAGTAATTAAAGTACATAACTAAGTAGTGGTTTAATAATACCATACTCTCAATACAGTCAGGGAATTGTACCCCTCAGTTACACTAACATTGACCAGCTTCTTGAGATCACGTGTACAAAAGATCTAAGCAAATGAATAAAGGACATATGATTTACAGGGAGTTTTGTAGATACAGTACTGAATTGTGCCATCCGGACACATGCAATTTGAAATACGAATATAGAATATAGAATATCAGGCCTATAAATTACCTTATTACGGCCAAGTCACACATCTATGGATCTCCTCTTTCCAAAGTTCAATTAGTACCACCTGGCGCCACTGACAGGGCAGCAAAAACCGTGAATGAAATCTACTGTAAGTACAGTTATTTTTTATAATGTAAATAGCTCTGACATTTTTCATCAGATTGAAAAACAGACTTTCACAGAAAGGTAAAGAAACAAACTATGTTCTATTTTATGGTAATAACGTTCAGGTTTGTTCGACCCGTGAGATATAATGACAAAAACAACGTCCGAATTTTTCACATTTTTCAACAGCTTTGACAGAGGGTGATATGAGCTGGGTAGTGTAGTTTTACGAAATTTTGCCCTGGGTGTCTTCTGTCTTTAGAACGACAACATTTCCTTTTTTTTTTTTTTTTATCCACTTTTTCTCCCATTTTCTATATTTTCTCCCATCCCAATTTCGTATCATCCAATTCAACCCTCCTCTGTCACAGACGCTGTTTCTTGCCTCCCACAAGCCGGCTGCAATGTGGACTAAGTCATACATAGCACAAGTCCCCTCCGGTACTTGAGGTAACAGCAGTCGCATCTTTTCACCTGCGCAGCTTGATCTCTCAGTGGTGAGGAGTAACGCGTAGGAGGCTCACGCTGCCCCCGACACTTCCTGATTCTACTGCGCAGGCGCACCAACCGACCTGTAGGAGTTGCTGTCCACAACGCCCGATCCCCACCCATCAGTTTCCCACCCCCTAATACGGCCAATGTGTATTAGTACGGACGACCAGCTAAACTGAAAGCAAATGTGGAGCGCTGGAGAACGACAACATTTTTATGACAGCTTCCTTTATTTCCGTCTAATTCATCCGGTATGCGTAGAGATATTTATAAACTCATATTTTGCAATTAACACTTAAAATCATTGGTAAACAAATGTAGTGCTGAAAATATAAATATACAATTTGACTGCTGTTTTTATAGGGTTAGGGTCTTTAATACTGACTGTATAGGTATATTAATGGCGTGAAATTAATCTTGTACCGGACTATTTATCTCTGTCTGTCTGTATCTCCTTCTCTCTCCCCCCCTTATCTCTCTCTGTCTCTCATTCTATGTTAGCTACTTTGCTGCTGACCTGCTGGAATACGATCAGGGGTGTTGGTCCTTCAGATTCAGTGGCAACGTTGAGGGGAACGACCTCTCCTTAGGTTGGAGTACATGTATTTCTCCTTAGGTTGGAGTACATGTATTTCTCTGAGGTTGGAGTACATGTATTTCTCTGATGTTGGAGTACATGTATTTCTCCATAGGTTGGAGTAAATGTATTTCTCCATAGGTTGGAGTACATGTATTTCTCCTTAGGTTGGAGTACATGTATTTCTCCTTAGGTTGGAGTACATGTATTTCTCTGATGTTGGAGTACATGTATTTCTCCTTAGGTTGGAGTACATGTATTTCTCTGAGGTTGGAGTACATGTATTTCTCTGAGGTTGGAGTACATACATTTCTCCTTAGGTTGGAGTACATGTATTTCTCCTTAGGTTGGAGTACATGTATTTCTCTGAGGTTGGAGTACATGTATTTCTCTGAGGTTGGAGTACATGTATTTCTCTGAGGTTGGAGTACATGTATTTCTCCTTAGGTTGGAGTACATGTATTTCTCTGAGGTCGGAGTACATGTATTTCTCTGAGGTTGGAGTACATGTATTTATCTGGGGTTGGAGTACATGTATTTCTCTGAGGTTGGAGTACATGTATTTCTCTGATGTTGGAGTACATGTATTTCTCTGAGGTTGGAGTACATGTATTTCTCTGAGACATGATGTTGATACATTTAAGAATGGATGCTATATGTACTGTACAATATGCTGACTGTATGTTAGTCAACTTTGCAGGAACGTACGTCCACATTTCTACATTCATCCTGATATTTTTCTCGTTATAATGAGAACTTTATCTTGTTATATCGAGATATTTTCTGGAGAAATCTATATGAATGGGGGCAGTGGAGGAGCCTGAGCGACCATGAAGGCTGTACGGTCCTGCAAAGTTGACAAACAAGATATTTTTCTCGTTATAATGAGAAAACATGCAGATTTTTCTTGTTTACACAATGAATGCAATGCGCTTCTGTACTTTACAGACATAAGAATCCCCCAAAATACCCTATACCCGAAGAAGCCTTCCAGGTGAAACACGTTGTTTGGGTCCATGTCCTGTCTCTATGTCGTGTCCCCGAGGTATTCTTGTGTCTTCTATGTTTACTAGGTCTGTAAACCTGTTGTTTTTTAAGAAACTACCCTGATAAACCTATTGTTTTTAAACTGCCATGATAAAGTAGATAGATCCTTCCCTCGCTGTGCAGGCGCCCCGACCGAACTGTAGGAGTCGCTGTCCACAATGACCCAGACCCACCCACCGTCTTCCCTCCCGCTGACTCTGCCAATCGAGCCAGCATGGCGGCCGGCCAAGCCGGAAGCAACGCTGACAGCTGGATTCGATACCAGTGTCTCTTGCGTTGGTGACGAGCGCCTTGTCCGATGCGCCACCCAGCCGCCTATGGTTGACTGGTTTACTGACTGACTGGTTTACTGACTAAAACACAACAGGATTGCTCTCCACCACTTCCTCGTCTTGTGTTGTTGTGCATTTTTTTTCCAACTATATCGATCACAACATTGCCTGCTGAGACACACTTAGCATGGAAGCTGACTGGAAAATCACTAAATCATTCCTAACATCACGTCTCACTGTCAAACCGTCCTCCTGTCTTCTAAAGTCAGAACCACCTCCTGTACATCAGAGATAAACCTCCCTCGCTAGAGGAACAGGAAATCATAAAATTATCGCTGTTGTTACTCCTGACGGGAAGAACATCCCAAGACCATAGACAAGGCTATAGACTCTATAGTCCAAACGTTTTACCTACAGTAAAGTCAAGTCAAGTCAAGAGTTTTATTTGTCACGGCAACAAGTACAGTGAAATGCAGTACTTACATATGTCATGATGCTATTGATGGATAAACCTCACCTGTAGTTTGGGGATCCCTGGTATCAAATGAATGAATGAATGAAAATGTTTATTTTTGAACATGTATTCTCCATTATTCCTCCAAACAAATCACAATATCAAGCTCCGTCATACAGAACAATCATAATGAAAAAGAAATTATAAACAAAAAGTCAAGAGCAATGTAGTTAGTTAGTTGACATGTTCAAAAAAGGAGTAGAGGGAAGCTAAGCATATTGATCATTCCCTACCCCCTTACATTTACATTTTTTCTTCCATAAAATTTTACTTGATATCACATAATTTAGTATAACACATTATATAATATACTTGTACTTATAAATCAAATCATATCAAATGTATTTGTAGAACCCGAAATCACAAGGAATTTCCCCCATGGGCTTTACAGGTCAAGAAGAAACATCACAATTAGGGATGCTCGATATTGGCTTTTTTACCGATACCGATATACCGATATTGTCCAACTCTTAATTTCCGATACCGATATCAACCGATATCAACCGATATATGCAGGGTGTCCCCCGCCAAAAAACGGAATAATTTCAGGTAATTAACATTACATATCTTGTGTCGTGTAATTAACACAACATTATGCATACTTTGACAATGAATAAAATTACAATTTGTTCTTACTTGCTTGCCTGGGTAAATAAAGGTTAAATAAATGTAAAAAAAAAAACCATACAGATATTTTTCGATATCACTTTTTTATGCCAATATCGGCCGATAATATCGGTAGGTCGATAATATCGGACATCCCTGATCACAATAGATCCAGAACAAAAACACCATAAAATCCCCAATGAAGATGAGGAACGACTCCCTAACCCTAACAATAGGAAGAAAAAAAGCACCACAGGCGCCGTGGAGGAGATAAACCTCAGATGGGCCGTTCAAAGGGCATCCTCCATCAGGATGTTGGTGATATTATAGTGTTGCTATGGATGATAGATGGATGGAGAATAGAACAAGTGAATACTTGGTATGTATGAATAAGTGTTTCATTACATGTATATATTAGCAATAGTATCTAAAGTACATAAGGACATTTTAAAATTATAATTAAATAGAGCTAAGAACAAAAAAGCATAGGAATACGAGCGCTGGTGTGAAAATAGGATGAAGGCTCAAAGTCAAGGCTCAGAGCTCAAAGTCTCAGGTCGCATTCACACCGGAGCTGTTTGGTCCGCTTTAAACGTACCAGAGTTTGTTTCCTCGGCTAGTCCGCTTGGTTTGGGGTGGTGTGAAAGCTCATTCGAACTCTGGTGCGGACCAAAAAAGCAAACTCTGGTCCGCCTGAAAACGTAGGTCTCGGTTCGCTTCCAAGTGAACCCTGGTGCGGTACGTTTGTGGTGTGTGAATGCTCATCGGACAAAATGCAAGACCAATTATAGGAGGTGACCCGATGAACTGTGCATCTTGGGTAATAGAAGGAAACAAAACAAACACAGCGGCACACACTGATAATTGGAAGCACACGTGAAACATGTCCGGTGCACAGACGTGGGCGAACGAGGAGGTAAAAGCTCTGATTAAAATATGGTCAGAGGAGCAAATGACACAGCTGCTTGTGGCCACTCACAAAAACAATGAGGAGTACAAGTTGTTTAGCGAGAGAATGACGGCAATGAGCTTCAATCGAACAATCCATCAATGTCACATCGAAGTTAAAAAACGGCGTCAGCAATATATTAAAGTCTGTGACGCACCGCCGGTGTTTGTCTCTGTGTTTCGCGGATTTCACTGCTGAAGGGGAGGGATTTCCACTCTCTATTGTGTCCAATAGACGAGCGCCCTTTTCGATCGCGTGACATTGTTCAGAAAGTTTGGTGCACTTGCAAAGATTGCAGTGTGAAAGCAAACCGAACCAAATGAAGAATGCAACAATGTTGCAACTTCACCCCCCCACCCCGAATCGTGATCAAGTTGAAGTAGAGTGGGCGTGGTTCATGGACGCCAGTCAACTGAGCACGATGTAGAGCAGATCCATCGCGCCTGTGGTACTCAGATCCAGTTTGAAGTAGAACAGCCACTTGACAGGCCGGGGGCAGGATCAGGGCTGGCTGTATACCTGTACATACACTATCACCCTGTACATACACTATCACTCGATATCCACTCACAGAGAGACAGGGAGACAGGGACAGGGTTTAGAAAAGCTCCCATGTCCGCAATAGGCAGGCATGGGAGCAATAAATACATGTAATATAAGGATATATATATATATATATATATATATATATGCATATGTAGCAGGGTGGAATATCCCTACTTTATGAGAGTGGATGTACACTGTCACCAGGTAGTGGGAACGCAGCAAATCTGAGTCCGGCTGAGTCCCCGACTGTAGTGCAGGAGTATTAGAGTGGAGCTTTAGCAGAGGGAGTGGGTGGGGCCTAGGATTTACTAACCTAGGGGTGGTGCGCTGGTCCTTCTTGCCCTCCAGGGCGACTCGCAGTAATTCCCCACACACCCACAACTTCTCCCAATACTTCCCGCACCCTCCCACACCCGGTGGCAGTAGTGGTAGATGATATACTTTCTCCCCAAAGCAGTACCTCCTTGCTGATGAGCAGAGACCTGTCCCAATGATGTATAGGCCGTGGGTAAGAAGGGGTTAAACAATAATATACCTTACCCGAAAGGAAGGGGTTAAACAAGACAACACATTAACGGACACGCACACAGTGATCCATTTTATCTTTCTTTACTGAAGAATTTATCCTGTTCTTAGCACATAAGGCACCTAGTGCTCTCACTCTACGGTAGGGAACAAAGCTCTTCCCACTTACACGAGGCACAATGAATAAAGCTCTTCTCGCTTACGCAACACAATGAATAAAGCTCTTCCCACTTACACGAGGCACAATGAATAAAGCTCTTCCCGCTTACACAACACATTTAACCAGAAAATACAGTGGGCCCACAGTTGAAACAAAAAGCCTGTCTAAGCCGGCACTCCCCAAAATAACAAACGTCGGGGCGCCCCTAATCAATGGTACACGTGCCAGTTCAAAGTACTGATTCTCTTCGCCTCTGAAAGGGCACGCGCCGCACGAAGATAATGTTTACCCCAGGCTCCAGCACTCGGAGTGCTCACTGTAACTGGCTCGTGTGTACTTAACCAAGGGTTGGCCTGCTCCCGCAACGAATGTCCGTGTTGCGAGATGGCCGTTGAACGGTCCCGTGCTTGTCACCTGTGACAGGCAGGGGCGGGCTGGGTTGACGTTAGGCAGGCGACGGCTGGAGGTGGGTGTAGTCCGGCGACGTCCTTTGAGGAGGCTGTTCCGCTGTCTGAGTTCTGCCTTCAGCCCTCCCTTCTTCTTCTGTTGTCACTCCTGCCCAACGTCAAACCAGCTCCCCCTGGCGGCAGTCCAGTGCATGCTCCACTATTAAATGTCAAAGTTAGGTAGGGGAGTTTACACAACGTTATCCTGAACACAGTAGAGTACAAGGAATTAGGTTAGACACATTGAATTATTGTTAGACATATTCAGGTGTCTATACATACATAGTAGCAATAGTATCTAAAGTATATAAGAAAATTACAAAAATGTAAGTAATAAATAGAATCCATCCATCCCGCCAATGGTGCACAGATCCAGTTTAAGGTAGAACAGTCGCTGCAATCTGTATGTCAACACAATATCACTCGAGACATCCATCCATCCGAGAGAGAGACAGGGACAAGGGTTAGACATCCTAACTGAACTAACCAGACTAAGCTAATGGTCTATATATGCCTATATTTGTGTACAGCACTTTGAGCTACATGACATGTATGAAAGGTGCTTTATAAATACTTACTTACTTACTTACTTACTTACTTACTTACTATATAGAAGCCAGATGGCAGATTAGAAGGTACGACAAAGGGGAAACGTTTATCAGGGTAGTTTGTTGAAAAGCTTATTGGTTTCTCTGGCTGTGTTGCAACATGACTCAACTGGATCAAAACATATATCAGATGAAGGATGTTTTATATTAGTCTAGGAGGCCATACGTCTATGGGGTTGCACAAGGGAGCTGTTTAGGTCCATTACTCTTTTCGGCGACATCATCAGAGAGTATGGTATAGATTTCTACAGCTATGCGGATGATACACAATTGTACATATCCGCTGAACCAAATGATGCAACAGCCATAAACTCCATTACCAACTGTCTGTCAGCAATAAACAAATGGATGAACGATAACTTTCTAAAATGTTATGAGGACAAAATTGAAGTCCTACTTGTTGGCCCCAAATCAAATAGAGAGATGCTAACAAATAATCTAGGAAGTTTAACCACTTGGATTAAACCGGAGGTGACAAGTATCGGTGTCATCCTGGACTCAGATTTGAACTTCAATGCCCATTTAAACTAAGTGACCAAAATAGATTTCTTTCATCTCAGAAACACAGCGAAGGTACGACCATTCATAAATCTAAATGATGCAGAGAAGCTACTGTAATTCATGCTTTTATATCTAGCCGACTAGACTACTGCAATGCACTATTCACTGGTCTCCCGAAGAAAACTACTGAAAGACTCCAGCTCATTCAAAACTCTGCAGCTAGACTACTAACCAATACCAAAAGGAGGGAACACATTAGTCTTGTCTTAGATACTCTACACTGGCTTCCTGTAACTTTTAGAATACATTTTATGGTGCTTATCCTCACATACAAAGCTCTAAATGAACAAGGACGCAGCTACAATACTGACTCTCTAATAAACTACACACCCGCCAGAACACCAGATCATCAGCGATCTTCTTCGCTGTGGTATGCTGGGGGGGCAACACCAACACAGACAAAATAAATAAACTGGTCAAAAAAGCTAGCTCTGTGGTGGGAGCGGACTTGGACAGTCTGGAGGTGGTGGCAGAGGGGAGGACAAGGAGGAAGCTGTATGCTATCCTTGAGAACCCCTGACACCCCCTCCATGATGAGCTGACCGCAATGCGGTCCACGTTTAGCCACAGATTTATCCCCCCCCCCCCCCCCGATATGCCACAAAGCGCTTCGGGCAGTGCTTTGAGCCGGTGGCAATCAGGCTCCACAACCAGGCAGGGCCAGGACGGGCTAACTCCCTTGGACTGGAGGAGCTGGGTTGTGGACTGTAACCAATTAATTTAATTATAGCAAGCGGGGGCCCACGTGTGGGCCCTCTTGAGGATGATTTGCCCACCGGCACTTTGGCGATATATATATATCGAATTAAAGCCCCATTTGTTGCCTGTCGATAGCCCTTTAAGGTGACAAAATCCGTTCAGCGGTTCTCGAGTACACAGAAGTACACGCAAAGTACATGGTATTGCGCAAATACTACTCCTGACTCTTGGGGCTATAGTTCCGTCAATCATTTGGCGATCTCGAAAATTATTGGACAGGGTTGTAGCCAATGAGTGTGGCTTTCCAATTTTACAAATCAGGGATCTAGGTAAAAAACTCACAAGCGAAAACAGGAAGAGAAAAACCGCTGAATGAATTGAAGTCTATGAGAAAACTGAGCTTTTCTTTTGTATACAGTTTACCAAAATCACTCTTAATCACTCATTTCTGAACGGATCTTTATGAAATCTGGACATGTACTACATAAGCAAGGCGTCAGGCTATGGACATCGGGAGTTTTTTAACCATACGAATTTCTTGGGAAATACTACTTCTGGATAGACGAGCGCCCTTTTCGATCGCGTGACATTGTTCAGAAAGTTTGGTGCACTTGCAAAGATTGCAGTGTGAAAGCAAACCGAACCAAATGAAGAATGCAACAATGTTGCAACTTCACCCCCCCACCCCGAATCGTGATCAAGTTGAAGTAGAGTGGGCGTGGTTCATGGACGCCAGTCAACTGAGCACGATGTAGAGCAGATCCATCGCGCCTGTGGTACTCAGATCCAGTTTGAAGTAGAACAGCCACTTGACAGGCCGGGGGCAGGATCAGGGCTGGCTGTATACCTGTACATACACTATCACCCTGTACATACACTATCACTCGATACATCCACTCACAGAGAGACAGGGAGACAGGGACAGGGTTTAGAAAAGCTCCCATGTCCGCAATAGGCAGGCATGGGAGCAATAAATACATGTAATATAAGGATATATATATATATATATATATATATATATATATATATATATATATATATATATATATATATATATATATATATATATATATATATATATATATATATATATATATATATATATATATATATATATATATATATATATATATATATATATATATATATATATATATATATATATATATGCATATGTAGCAGGGTGGAATATCCCTACTTTATGAGAGTGGATGTACACTGTCACCAGGTAGTGGGAACGCAGCAAATCTGAGTCCGGCTAAGTCCCCGACTGTAGTGCAGGAGTATTAGAGTGGAGCTTTAGCAGAGGGAGTGGGTGGGGCCTAGGATTTACTAACCTAGGGGTGGTGCGCTGGTCCTTCTTGCCCTCCAGGGCGACTCGCAGTAATTCCCCACACACCCACAACTTCTCCCAATACTTCCCGCACCCTCCCACACCCGGTGGCAGTAGTGGTAGATGATATACTTTCTCCCCAAAGCAGTACCTCCTTGCTGATGAGCAGAGACCTGTCCCAATGATGTATAGGCCGTGGGTAAGAAGGGGTTAAACAATAATATACCTTACCCGAAAGGAAGGGGTTAAACAAGACAACACATTAACGGACACGCACACAGTGATCCATTTTATCTTTCTTTACTGAAGAATTTATCCTGTTCTTAGCACATAAGGCACCTAGTGCTCTCACTCTACGGTAGGGAACAAAGCTCTTCCCACTTACACGAGGCACAATGAATAAAGCTCTTCTCGCTTACGCAACACAATGAATAAAGCTCTTCCCACTTACACGAGGCACAATGAATAAAGCTCTTCCCGCTTACACAACACATTTAACCAGAAAATACAGTGGGCCCACAGTTGAAACAAAAAGCCTGTCTAAGCCGGCACTCCCCAAAATAACAAACGTCGGGGCGCCCCTAATCAATGGTACACGTGCCAGTTCAAAGTACTGATTCTCTTCGCCTCTGAAAGGGCACGCGCCGCACGAAGATAATGTTTACCCCAGGCTCCAGCACTCGGAGTGCTCACTGTAACTGGCTCGTGTGTACTTAACCAAGGGTTGGCCTGCTCCCGCAACGAATGTCCGTGTTGCGAGATGGCCGTTGAACGGTCCCGTCCTTGTCACCTGTGACAGGCAGGGGCGGGCTGGGTTGACGTTAGGCAGGCGACGGCTGGAGGTGGGTGTAGTCCGGCGACGTCCTTTGAGGAGGCTGTTCCGCTGTCTGAGTTCTGCCTTCAGCCCTCCCTTCTTCTTCTGTTGTCACTCCTGCCCAACGTCAAACCAGCTCCCCCTGGCGGCAGTCCAGTGCATGCTCCACTATTAAATGTCAAAGTTAGGTAGGGGAGTTTACACAACGTTATCCTGAACACAGTAGAGTACAAGGAATTAGGTTAGACACATTGAATTATTGTTAGACATATTCAGGTGTCTATACATACATAGTAGCAATAGTATCTAAAGTATATAAGAAAATTACAAAAATGTAAGTAATAAATAGAATCCATCCATCCCGCCAATGGTGCACAGATCCAGTTTAAGGTAGAACAGTCGCTGCAATCTGTATGTCAACACAATATCACTCGAGACATCCATCCATCCGAGAGAGAGACAGGGACAAGGGTTAGACATCCTAACTGAACTAACCAGACTAAGCTAATGGTCTATATATGCCTATATTTGTGTACAGCACTTTGAGCTACATGACATGTATGAAAGGTGCTTTATAAATACTTACTTACTTACTTACTTACTTACTTACTTACTTACTTACTTACTTACTATATAGAAGCCAGATGGCAGATTAGAAGGTACGACAAAGGGGAAACGTTTATCAGGGTAGTTTGTTGAAAAGCTTATTGGTTTCTCTGGCTGTGTTGCAACATGACTCAACTGGATCAAAACATATATCAGATGAAGGATGTTTTATATTAGTCTAGGAGGCCATACGTCTATGGGGTTGCACAAGGGAGCTGTTTAGGTCCATTACTCTTTTCGGCGACATCATCAGAGAGTATGGTATAGATTTCTACAGCTATGCGGATGATACACAATTGTACATATCCGCTGAACCAAATGATGCAACAGCCATAAACTCCATTACCAACTGTCTGTCAGCAATAAACAAATGGATGAACGATAACTTTCTAAAATGTTATGAGGACAAAATTGAAGTCCTACTTGTTGGCCCCAAATCAAATAGAGAGATGCTAACAAATAATCTAGGAAGTTTAACCACTTGGATTAAACCGGAGGTGACAAGTATCGGTGTCATCCTGGACTCAGATTTGAACTTCAATGCCCATTTAAACTAAGTGACCAAAATAGATTTCTTTCATCTCAGAAACACAGCGAAGGTACGACCATTCATAAATCTAAATGATGCAGAGAAGCTACTGTAATTCATGCTTTTATATCTAGCCGACTAGACTACTGCAATGCACTATTCACTGGTCTCCCGAAGAAAACTACTGAAAGACTCCAGCTCATTCAAAACTCTGCAGCTAGACTACTAACCAATACCAAAAGGAGGGAACACATTAGTCTTGTCTTAGATACTCTACACTGGCTTCCTGTAACTTTTAGAATACATTTTATGGTGCTTATCCTCACATACAAAGCTCTAAATGAACAAGGACACAGCTACAATACTGACTCTCTAATAAACTACACACCCGCCAGAACACCAGATCATCAGCGATCTTCTTCGCTGTGGTATGCTGGGGGGGCAACACCAACACAGACAAAATAAATAAACTGGTCAAAAAAGCTAGCTCTGTGGTGGGAGCGGACTTGGACAGTCTGGAGGTGGTGGCAGAGGGGAGGACAAGGAGGAAGCTGTATGCTATCCTTGAGAACCCCTGACACCCCCTCCATGATGAGCTGACCGCAATGCGGTCCACGTTTAGCCACAGACTTATCCCCCCCCCCCCCCGATATGCCACAAAGCGCTTCGGGCAGTGCTTTGAGCCGGTGGCAATCAGGCTCCACAACCAGGCAGGGCCAGGACGGGCTAACTCCCTTGGACTGGAGGAGCTGGGTTGTGGACTGTAACCAATTAATTTAATTATAGCAAGCGGGGGCCCACGTGTGGGCCCTCTTGAGGATGATTTGCCCACCGGCACTTTGGCGATATATATATATCGAATTAAAGCCCCATTTGTTGCCTGTCGATAGCCCTTTAAGGTGACAAAATCCGTTCAGCGGTTCTCGAGTACACAGAAGTACACGCAAAGTACATGGTATTGCGCAAATACTACTCCTGACTCTTGGGGCTATAGTTCCGTCAATCATTTGGCGATCTCGAAAATTATTGGACAGGGTTGTAGCCAATGAGTGTGGCTTTCCAATTTTACAAATCAGGGATCTAGGTAAAAAACTCACAAGCGAAAACAGGAAGAGAAAAACCGCTGAATGAATTGAAGTCTATGAGAAAACTGAGCTTTTCTTTTGTATACAGTTTACCAAAATCACTCTTAATCACTCATTTCTGAACGGATCTTTATGAAATCTGGACATGTACTACATAAGCAAGGCGTCAGGCTATGGACATCGGGAGTTTTTTAACCATACGAATTTCTTGGGAAATACTACTTCTGGACTACTAACTACTACAGAAAAACGTGAGTAACACGTTTTTCTACAACTCAAGTTCAGACCTATGTTACTCTATTTCATTAGCACTAAAGGCGTGTTTTCCTTATTGTATCAGAAACTTCAGAATGTCATCTTTCAAAAGAGACCAGACTCATGCATGTGGTATAAGTATAAAGTATAGTATTTTGGTTTGCAAGAAAAGTATGCAGTCCTCAAAAACGAAAACTAAAATGGCCAATTTTGGGGGCGCCTGTTAACACTTTGAGTGCCACAAGGTGGCGCCAGAGGTAGCGCTTCAATGCCACCATCGGCGCCAATGTTACGCTTAATATCGCCTAATCTATGTTTTAAATTATGGCTATGTGTCTAATCTGCCCGTCGCTTATCAAAGAATCCTTTTCCAGTCAGTGCTGTCAAGGCAGATTGGTTTTTTATCACTTAATTTCCGTTTGAGAGCATTTTGAAAAGCACCCGTTTTGAGGTAAAAAACAGTTCATTCTAGACCATTCTATGATAATCGTCTTTTACTGGAATATTCCAGACCGTTGATATTTGTCTGCCTATTTATGAATCGTTTTCAAATAAACGCTAGATGATCAATATTATACGTGCACGCAAGCACATTCGAGCCGCGCACGGATAATCGCCTTGTTCATTTCCTCTTGGACTTTTACAGTGAAACCGAAAGAGCCCATTTCACAAAACAGCCTATATCTTCATCAAAATTAGTCTGATTATCCTAACATTGATAACATAGATTCCTTACCTGACATCAGATGGTATCCAACTGGTATATTCCAATTCCTGATCACCATTCAAAAAAATCGATAAGTGTATGGATCCAACGTGTGTACAGTAGTACACATGATTCCGCGGGGCTGAGAGGCTCCAGAATGAACTGTGGTAACCCCGGCTGCATCAGTGGACTGGAAAATGTGGAGTACAGGATTTTTTTCCCCATCCATTTTCATTGAGTCCATTCCAAAATCCCTTATGTCATCTGGGAGACAATAGGGGGCGTTTTTTTCCACATCTGATCGCCGGCGGCGCTCGGGTATACTAGGGTAGGCTCGCGTGATGCAATATGATTTCAGATCGCTAAAAAAAAAAAAATCCGAGAAATCTCGTGAGTGGCTTTCAACATAACTATCGGAAACCCGAGATATCTCGTGAGTGGCAGTGAAAGTTTTAAAAGGTTTTAACATCACGATTGGACTTGTTTCTTTTTCTTTTCTTCCATTGACCACTTTTAGCTCTATTTTAGCCCTATCTCTTCTTTATAGCCCTACTGTATGTATTTGTCCATCTTGTTTTTAACACATACTAAATAAGTGTATGTTATGTATTAACTGTTTCCATTAACTGTTTTTAAATTGCTGTTATGCTGCGATGGACAACTGAATCTCCCCTCGGGCATAAATAAAGGTTTTCAATCAATCATTCAAGCAATCAATCAGATGCAGGTCTATTAGAGGTCACCAGAAATAGTCATAATAAGATCGGTGATGCAGCCTTTGTAAACGACACCCCAAAACTGTGGAACACATTACCCAACAATATTAGGTAAGCCAATATGTTAGACATTTTTAAAGCATTTGACTGACTTTACACTATTATTCTGCACTATGTCTCTGTGATTTCTCCAGTGACCAGCCGCCACTGCCCTTTTTACAGGTCTGACCATTTTACAGGTGGTTAAGATTTAAATTAACCAAGCTTCTATACCCAGGCCATCAGGCTGCTAAAACGAACAATAAACACTATGCAACAACCATCAAATGCACACAGCACACACACACACACACCCACACGCACACACTCACTTAAACAAACAACACACTGCAACACCCACTCTCCACACTTTAGATCACACAAACACACTTTATATTTATTGATAAAGGATTTGCACTACAACTCGTACACCTACTGTAAATTGTACCTAAATTGCACCTCATCCCATTTCTGCATTGCACTATATAGTATTGTATATTAGTACACTGCATTCAATACCATAGTCCCCTCCATACTCATAGCCAAGCTCAGGGACCTGGGCTTGGGCTATGACCTCTGCCAGTGGGTCTTGGACTTCCTGACTGGCAGACCCCAGGTGGTGAGAGCAGGCAACTGCACCTCCTCATCCATCACCCTCAACATAGGGGCCCCCCAGGGCTGTGTTCTGAGTCCCCTCCTCTACTCCCTGTACACACACGACTGTGTGGCTCAGCGGAGTAGCAATACAATCGTCAAATTTGCTGACGACACAGTGGTGGTGGGCCTGATCTCTGCCAACGACGAGAGGGCCTACCTGGAAGAGGTCAAGGTCCTGGCGGGATGGTGCCAGGAAAACAGCCTCTCCCTGAACGTCAGCAAAACAAAGGAGATGATTGTGGACTTCAGGAGGTCGGGGGTCAAGGACTACAGCCCCCTCAGCATCGACGGGGCACCGGTTGAGAGAGTCAACAGCTTCAAGTACCTCGGAGCCCACATATCCGAGGACTTGAAATGGACCATACACATTAACAGTGTGGTGAAGAAGGCACGACAACGCCTCTACTTCCTCAGGCGCCTAAGGAAGTTCCAAGTCAGTCAGAAGATCCTTAAGAACTTCTACTCATGTACAATAGAGAGCATCTTGACCGGCAACATCACCTCCTGGTTTGGGAACAGCACTGCAAAAGACCAAAGCAGACTACAAAGAGTGACACGTTCAGCCGAACGCACAATTGGAGGGGGGCTCCCCACTCTCCAGAACATTTACAACAAGCGTTGCAAGGGGAAGGCTAAGAGAATTATTAAGGACTCGAGCCACCCGAACAACTGCCTCTTTGAACTGCTGCCGTCAGGCAAGCGACACAGGAGTCTCAAGGCGAGCACAGAAAGACTCAGAAGTAGCTTCTATCCCCAGGCCATCAGGCTGCTAAACGAACAATGAATGAACACTACACAACAACAACCACCAAACACACATAGCACACACATCCACACGCACACACTCACTTTAAACAAACACACTGTAGCACCCACTACACACACTTTATAGCACACACCCACTTTAAACAAACACACTGTAGCACCCACTCCCCACACTTTATATTTATGGATGAAGGATTGCACTACAACTCGTACACCTTACTGTAAATTGTACCTAAAATTGTACCTCATCCCATTTCTGCTTTGCACTAGATAG